>NW_024070202.1:103275940-103620072 GCF_014754425.2 Oryx dammah
CCGCCCTGTGGGCAGTGAGACTGTAGGCGTGGGACTGACTCTGCCCGCCCTGTGGACAGTGAGACTGTAGGTGTGAGACTGACTGCCCACCCTGTCTACTCACCCTCGTTGTCCTCTGCTGCACCCCATTTCCCCTCCCCTATGTTCTTAACCTTTTTTCCTTCTATGAACTCCCTGGACAGTCTGCTGGAGCCTAGGGACAGGCTTCTTAGAGAAATGCTTTAAGATGCATTTAGAAAGATACATAAGGTTACAAAAAAATCTAATCATATTGAGATACTTACCAAATGTATGTTTCTTTATTGATTAAAGACATTAAATAACAAAATCTAACTGCAGGCCCAATAGTTACAAAATTTAATGAATATGAAAAATAATTCAAGACACCCATAGCAACTGTCAATACAATATGAAAATACCTGTGACTTCCACTGGTAACACATCACAGGTTCTTCAGTTTCTCCTGTGGTTAGCTGCCTTTAGTCAGATTTGAGGATTTAAGATTCATAAAAATAAAGAAGTCATTTCTTTTCCCCATGTAAGTTCACAGATCTGAATTCTATCCACAAACCCCTCATGGATACCGAACTCCAGGATAAGAATCCCTGCCCTTATTCTATTCTGCTATCTTTCTACATAGTATTTATTATTTACTAACAGAGACATTACTTTGCCGACTAAGGTCTGTCTAGTCAAGGCTATGGTTTTTCCTGTGGTCATGTATGGATGTGAGAGTTGGACTGTGAAGGAGGCTGAGTGCTGAAGAATTGATGCTTTTGAACCGTGGTGTTGGAGAACACTCTTGAGAGTCCCTTGGACTGCAAGGAGATCCAAACAGTCCATTCTGAAGGAGATCAGCCCTGGGATTTCTTTGGAAGGAATGATGCTAAAGCTGTAACTCCAGTACTTTGGTCACCTCATGTGAAGAGTTGACTCATTGGAAAAGAATCTGATGCTGGGAGGGATTGGGGGCAGGAGGAGAAGGGGATGACCCAGGATGAGATGGCTGGATGGCATCACTGACACGATGGATGTGAGTTTGAGTGAACTCTAGGAGTTGGTGATGGACAGGGAGGCCTGGCGTGCTGCGATTCATGGGGTCGCAAAGAGTCGGACACGACTGAGCGACTAAACTGAACTGAACATATTATTTTCTTATTTTTAAGTTCATTTTTAATCATATGATTCTCCTTATTAAAATGTAAGTGCCACAAAGTCTGGAGTCTTTGTGTCTTTTGTTTGCTGATGGGTCGTGAAAATCTAGAACAGTGTCTGGCACATCCTGCTGCTAAGTCATTTCAGTTGTGTCCGACTCTGTGAGACCCCATAGACAGCAGCCCACCAGGCTCCCCCGTCCCTGGGATTCTCCAGGCAAGAGCACTGGAGTGGGTTGCCATTTCCTTCTCCAATGCACAAAAGTGAAAAGTGAAAGTGAAGTCGCTCAGTCGTGTCCGATTCTTCTCGACCCCATGGACTGCAGCCTACCAGGCTCCTCTGCCCATGGGATTTTCCAGGCAAGAGTACTGGAGTGGGGTGCCATCGCCTTCTCCACTGGTACATCCTAGAGAACCATAAATACTACAGGAGTGAGAGAGGCCAGAAGATACTAGCTCTGAGTCTAGGTAGGAGGCATGGACTTCTCTTGTCTTCTCTCTGACTTCCCTTCCTCCTCTCCTTCTCCATTTTATATCCTCTTTCTTTATCTTTACAATCTCTCTCTCTCCTTTCCTTTCACTTTTATTAGCCTCTTTTTATTTCTCTCTCATTCAACAAATATGTACGGTTGCCCTCTGTATCCAGGGTTCTTCACCTTCAGATTCGACCAACCTCAGTGAGTAATTTCTAAGGAGAAGACTCTACTATCAGTCTATCACTTGAGGCTCCTCGGACTTTCATATCCATGGAGGATCCTGAATCCCACACCTCCCATGGAAACCGAAGGATGACCATACTGACAATGCAACTGTGACAAGGCAGACCCAGGCGTCGGGCTCCTAGAGCTCATCGCCCCCTGGCTAAGGATATGGCCTTGTGTGTGCATGTTCAGTCATGTCTGACTCTGAGACCCCATCATGGACTGTAGCCTGCCAGGCTCCTACGGCCATGGGATTCTCCAGGCCAAAATACTAGAGTGGGTTGCCATTCCCTCCTCCAGGGGACCTTCTCAACCCAGGGAATGAATGGGCGTCTCCTGCATTTTAGGCAGATTCTTTACCACTGAGCTACCGGGGAAGCCCAAGGATGTGGCTTTTAGGCTAGTCCAAGTTCAATGTCTGCCTCTACGTCATACTTGTGGTCCAACCTTGGGCAAATCTCTTCATCTCTCTGTGACTTCATTTCTTTTCTGTCATTTATTCATTTATCAGTCAATCTTTAGAGGGCTTATCCACCATGCACCTGGTCCTGTGCTAGGTATTTGCAGTCTAGTAGGGAGAGAGACAAGTATACACATAAGAGTATAATGTGATTAATGCTCTGATGGACAAAGGGCACATGCATAGGAGAGTAACTCATGAAATTCTGAGGCCCATGAAATTCAGTCTTAAAGCCATAGTCAAGGAAGATCCATTGGCTCCAAGTAATTTATATAGATAGATAGATAGATATAGATATATACACACACATATTGCATTTCTGGAAAATCACTAATGTGGATTCAAACTCATAGTGCTTGACAAGAATAATTAAATCTCCTTTCATTTTACCCTCAGATTTTTCTTCTCCCAAGCACCTCAGGATTTTGTTGTGTGGATGGACTTAAACCTTTGCCTTCCTTTTGGGGTTGAAGGAAGAAGCCAGGCAGAAATTACATGGCTGTCAATTTCAGGATTCTCTTTGATTCAATTCAGTTCAGTCACTCAGTCATGTCCAGCTGTTTATGACTTCCATGGATTGCAGCACGCCAAGCCTCCCTGTCCATCACCAACTCCTGGAGCCTATTCAAACTCATGTCCATTGCATCGGTGATGCCATTCAACCATCTCATCCTCTGTCGTCCCCTTCTCCTCCCGCCTTCAATCTTTCCCAGCATCAAGGTCTTTTCTAATGAGTCAGTTCTTCACATGAGGTGGCCAAAGTAATGGAGTTTCAGCTTCAGCATCACTCCTTCCAATGAATATTCAGGACTGATTTCCTTTAGGATGGACTGGTTGGGTCTTCTTGCAGTCCCTTTGATAGATAACAAAAAAGAGGGGGTTGTGGATGCCCCCCTTAGGGCTAATTTTGCCCTGACATCCCAGGAAAGTGATATGTAAGCCAAACACTGAAGGATGAAGAGAGCGGGTCAGAGTTCCTGGTAGTGTGGGGGTCTAGGGAATGAGAGGTCATGGCCCTTGACTGGAGGAATTCAGTCTTCCTGGAGCATAGAGGATGAATAAGAGGCTGGCAAGAGGAAGAGTGATGGGGAAGGTGGAATGGAGGGAAATGGGAGGGGGCAGTGGGCCAAGTCATGCATGGCCTTATAAACCTCATCAAAACATTGGGATGTATCAAGAGATAACAGAAAGTGATAATGGAAAGTTAGAGGGTGCAAGATCAGGGTTTTTAAAAGTCCTTATTGACTGCAAAGTGGGAATAGATCAGAGGCCATGAGATTAGGAGCCGGAGGATGAGTGAGACCTGGGCCATGGTGGTGTGACAGCAGAAATGACTGGCTTCAACAGACATTCCAGGGATTTCCCTGGTAGTCCAATGGCTAAGAAGCTGCACTCCCAATGCAGGGGCCTGGGTTTGATCCCTGGTCAGGAAGCTAGATCCACAGGCTAAAGATCCCACAAGCCTCAACTAAGACCCAGCACAGTCAAATACATTTCTTTCTTTCTTTTTTTTTTTTTTTTAAGAAAAAGAGAGAGACATTCCAGAGTTGAAATCTATAGACCTTAATGACTAGCAGTATATGGGGTAGGGGTGGGGGGAGTATTACCTGTTAAATCGGGTCTCCCACCAAAAAAAGGACATGTTGAAGTCCTAGCCCTCAACACCTCAGAATGGGACCTTACTTGGAAATTGGGCCATTACAGATGTAATTCGTTAAATCAAGATGAGGTGGTGGTGGAGTAGTGTGAGAGCCACTCCGAAAGAACTGATGTTCTTGTTTATGAGAAGATGGCCATGTGAAGGCACTGGGAGGAGGCCCTGTGAAAAATGGCAACTTGGGGGGATGCACCCACAAACCGAGGAGTGCAGAGGGCTGCCACGGCATCCTGGGAAGAGGCGAGGGTGGGTCTCCCTCCAGGTTTCAGAGGAAGCGTGGCCTGTAGACACTGATGTCAGACTTTGTGCCTCGAGAACTGTGAGACAACACATTTCTGGTGTTTAAGCCACTGAGTCTGTGGTACTTGATTGTACCAGCTAAAGGAAACGAGTACTGGAGGCCAGAGTGCTGAGCAAAAGCTACTCTGAATGATTTTTATAACCATTACAGAGCAAGAGGTGCTGGGAAATGTGAACACAGGCTAAAAGGGAAAGGCCCAAAGGCTTCCGATGGATTGAAATGCCTGGAGACCTGCAGCTGCTGCTGGAGCTCAGCCTCCTCACTCCATGGGCTTGTCTGGTGGTTCAGACGTGCTGTTAGTTGCTCAGTCGTGTCTGACTCTTCGTGACCCCGTGGACTGTAGCCCGCCAGGCTCCTCTGTCCATGGGATTCCCCAGGCAAGAATGCTGGAGAGGGTTGCCGTTTGCTTCTCCAGAGGATCTTCCTGACCCAGGGATCGAACCCATGTCTCCTGCATTGCAGGGGGATTCTTTACTGCTGAGCCACCAGGGAAGTCCTTAGATGCAGTGGTGTGTGTAAAATTGCTTTGTACACAGAAAGTGCTCTGGGTGTGTTAAAAAACTTTGTCTTCATTTTTAATTAAATAAAAACACAAAGCAGTGTGTTGGAGTTGTCCACATAAATAGTTCCCACCCACAGGCCTGGTGACATAATTTGTGGAGCCCAGTGCAAGTTGAAAATGTGAGCCTCTCATTCAGAAATTATTGAGAATTTCTGGACAGTGTCAGCAGAGCATCAGGTCAAGCACACGATCCTGTGTACTGCCCTTGGGAGCGGGGAGTTAGACCAACGGGGAGGCATTAGAATGCTGAGCTGTGCCCAGAGCATCACAGGATCTGACTGGAGGGATGGGGGAGGCAGGGAGGAAAGGCTCAGGGCTGGGAATGGAGGGATGAATGTCACGCATTGAACGAAGACTGCCCTGCTCAACAGAGGAGAGATGTTCATCAAGAATGAATGCAAAATACATGTAGACAGTTAGATTGGACCTATACTGCAGATAGCCTTTAGTACCAAGCAAGGATGTTCAACTCTATATTTCTATCAGCAAGGGAGAAGCACTAAATATTTTGGAGCAAGAGTCCAAGCTGGTAGGGAGTGAAAAATGGAAAGGGGCGTTGGAAACAAAAGCTATAAGGTTTTGAGTTCGGATCAATCCCACTTTGTAAACTATAACCAAAAGAAGACTTAATCCCTCTCCCAGCTCTATATGCCTGACACCTACTTATTTGCGGAATCACATCCTTGTGTGATGGTGTATCATTCCAACCGGTTTAGCACACACCCTCACCCCAAGATATACCTGTTCACTTTTTGGTCTGTTTTGTGATAACTGGAGAAGTTACAGAAAATGCCTATACATTTTCTGCTGCTGCTGCTGCTAAGTCACTTCAGTCGTGTCTGACTCTGTGCGACCCCAGAGATGACAGCCCACCAGGCTGTCCCTGCTGTTGCTGTTTAGTCACTAAGTCGGGTCTGACTCTTGGCGACCCCATGGACTGTAGCCCGCCAGGCTCCTCTATTCATGGGATTTCCCAGGCAAGAATACAGGAGTGGGTTGTCATTTCCTTCTACAGTGGATCTTCCCGGCCCAGGGATTGAACCCTTGTCTCCTGCTTGGCAGGCTGATTCTTCACCTGGAGGCTATAGCTATACATTTAATATCTCTTTATTAATAACATTTCCAACCCGGTGACTAGGATTTGATGATCTTTTTACTATGGTCTCAGATCATTGTATCCTGAAAGAGAATTTTCTTCTAGAGTATTTTGAGGTCTAGTTCTAGGTCAATTCTTCCTTCAACCCCCACTGAACTTTAATTGCTGCTTTGTCATCTGAAGGCTTCCCTGATAGCTCAGTTGCTAAAGAATCCACCTGTAATGCAGGTGACCCTGGTTCAATTCCTGGGTTGGGAAGATCCACTAAAGAAGGGATAGGCTACCCACTCCAGTATTCTTGGGCTTCCCTGGTGGCTCAGGCAGTATAGAATCTGCCCTCAATGTGGGAGCCATGGGTTTGATCCCTGGGTTGGGAAGATCCCCTGAAGAAGAGAAAGGCTACCCACTCCAGTATGGAGAATCCCATGGACTATATAGTCCATAGGGTTGCAAAGAGTTGGATGCGACTGAGCAACTTTGACTTTGTCATCTGGACAATACGGCTAGTTAGGCCCATGGGTGAAATGCCAAGGCATCTGTTTATATGTTCCATCATTTCCTCCTCCTCATCAAGTGTACCTACCTCTCTACAGTAATGTCCCTTTATCCCACATACCTGTGATCACGTGGCAATCATTCTAGCCCAAAATGCTGCATCAGGATCTCAGGCTTTCTGAATAATTTGTCTTAGCTATAGAGTCAGTGGAGCTCTAGTTTAAAGTGCAGGTAGGGCCAGGAGCATCTTTTGGGTTTCATGCTTGAAAGAAATATTCAAATGTCCCCTATTTCAACCACTACCTTTAAACAGTATGATTTTTTGACAATGGGAACAGCTTGTGCCTGTGTGTGTGCTAAGTTGCTTCAGTCATGTTCAACTCTTTGTGACCCTATGGACTGTAACCCACCAGCCTCCTCTGTCCACAGGATCCTCCAGGCAAGAATACTGGAGTGGGTTGCCATGCCCACCTCTGGGAGAGCTACCTGACCCAGGGATCAAACCTGCGTCTCTTGTATCTCCTGCATTGGCAGGTGGGTTCTTTACCACAACCGCCACCTGGGAAGCCCAGCAACATCTCAAGTCCCGCTAGCTTCCTTTCATCCTCTTTTCTTTTTCCTCCACAACTGTTTTCTATTCATCTTTTATCCTACCTTTAAAGCAAGAAAAAACGGAAACAATTATTTGGTAAATCTCCCCTCCTGTCAAGACAACGAATACAGCATGAGTGATTGGGCAAGAGCAATTGGCAAAAAAACAATGCTCAAAAAGAGAAATGATCCCTTAAACTCTTGGAGGAAAGAAATCAAGTTTGCCCTGGGATCAAACTAAATTAAGTTATGTGGTAGTAAGGAAAAATGTTAATGTCAGACCGTTTTCTCCCTTGCTCCTATGTATTCAGTCTCATGGTAATTAAGGTGGGAGGTTTAGGTCTCCACATGAACTTTATATGACTTCGTGGGTGTAATCATGATGGCGCCGTTGATTGATACAGGTTCTGGATTTTATGTCTGCTTATTCATAAACCGAACAAACAAAAAGAAACTCTAATAGGTACAGTGGAAGCTGTGGCCCCAGTTATATAACATAGCTGGTGTAACAGATCAAAAGCCACATCAGCCTAACACAGTGGAAGCTGACTTCTCATAACAGTCCAGAGTCGGTGTTTAGCAGGTGGCCTTCTGAGCAGTGATGCCTCCACTGGTGTGTGGGACTTTGGGGTCCTTGGCTTCCAGCTGAGAAACAAGAGAGAATGGGGATTCCCAGGGGGAGGTTTTCATGGGTGAGGCCTAGGCGTGGTGTTCCTCTCTTCTGTCCTCACTCCAAGGGTGTAACTCAGTCTTGCGGCTTCATCTAACCACAGGGGGACTAGGAAACAGGTCTATGGGAGGGTCCAGGAGAAGGAATGCAGATTATAGGAAACCTCACAGTCCTGGAACCACCAAAGGTCTGGTTCTGCACCAGGTCATGTTCAAAGAAACAGAGATCACAAGAAAGTTAAATTTAAACCCTCACTGCTGCCATTCAAGAAAACATCAAAAAAGAATCGTGTTCTTAGTGCACAAACTCTGTAAGTCTTCTCTCAACCTTTGTGTGTGTCCCATACTCATGGCAACACCCCAAAGTCCTCTCCTCCCTACTCCAAGCTCCTAAATCTCTTTGCAGCTTAGATCCCTTGGACTTTTTCCTCCCTTTCACCCTAGCTGTGCCTCACTTAACCCTCTGAGCTTCAGTTTCCCCATGTGTGAAATGAGAAACTTGAACAAGATGACCTTCATGTATTCAACACTCAACGAATATTTATTTAAGTGCCCACTGGGCTAGACCAGCTCAAACATTCTCAGACACTACGAAAAGGGCAAAATGCTTAAATCAGGGACTTTCTCCCATGGTGACAGAGACTCTTACAAGAATTCACACCCCATAGGTTTTAACAGCCCTTTTGTATAATAAGGAGACAGATTTTTCTGATAAAAATAAGGTCCTTATCTTTGTGTCATTAAGAAATGGTCAGCAAAACTCACTGCAATTTATGAAAAACAGCTTATACAACTGAAACTACGATTTCTTTAAAAAAGGCATTCTCTTTGGGGAATCCAGTTTCTAGAAGTGAGAAGATTAATATGTAACAATATAGGCCCGGGAGTGTTTGACACCTTATTGTTTAATACTTTATTCTTGTCATGGCCAAAAACTAGACTTTGATCTGAAGAAGGACCCTAGGCATATCTACCCAAAGCAGAGGACATGATGTGGCTACCAAAAAATAATGGATTTGAATTATATTCACTGATGAATTAAGTAAGTTTCAGAGTAAGGTGCCCCATGTAAGCCCACATTTGTAAAAAGAATTTGAAAACTCCTAAATGTGCTGCGTGTGTCTTTGTGAGATCCTGGCAAAAGGTGCAAAAAGCTGCTTACCCCAGTCATTTCCACTTCGGTCATGGCAAGGGTCAGGAATGGAGATGCGAGGTGATTAACTTTCTTTGCACATCTTTGGAGTTTTGTGTTTTTCTTTTTTTCCTCTTCTGGCAATGATTGCATGCATGTGTGCGTGCTCAGTTTCTTGGTTCTGTCTGACTCTTTTTGATACCGTGAACGGTAGCCTGCCAGGCTCCTCTGTCCATGGAATTCTTCATGCAAGAAGACTGGAATGGGTTGCCATTTCCTCCTCCAGGAGGTCTTCCTCAACCCAGGAATTGCACCCGGGTCTTTGTGTCTCCTGCATTGGCAGGCAGATTCTTTACCACTGAGCCAATGATTGCATACTTTGGAATTAAAAGAATTTTAAGTCCGATTTAAAGATATTAGGAAAATGAACCTATTTGCAGGGCAGGATAGAGATGCGGCAGTCAGGAATGGCCATGTGGACACAGTGGGGGAAGGGAGGGAAGGATGAATCCGGAGACCGAGACTGACATGGACGCACCAGCACCACCGTGTGTAAAACAGCAGCTAGTGGGAACCTGCCGTACAGTGCAGGGAGCTCAGCCCCGTGCTCTGTGGTGACCTGGACGGGTGGGGTGGGGTTGGGGTGGGAGGGAGGCTCAAGAGAGATGGGGTATATGTATACATGTAGCTGGTTGGCTTCATTGTACAGCAGAAACTGACACAACATTGCAAGGCACATACACTCCAATTTTAAAGGGGCAAATAAAAGTGAAAGTGTTAGTTGCTCAGACGTGTCTGACTCTTTGCCACCCCCTAGACTGGAGCTTGCCAGGCTCCCCTGTCCATGGAATTCTCCAGGCAAGAAGACTGGAGTGGGTTGCCATTCCCTTCCACAGGGAATCTTCCCGACCCAGGGATGGAACCCCAGTCTCCTGCCTTGCAGGCAAATTGTTTTATCATTTGAGACACCAGGGAAGCCCCTTTAAAGTGTGAGGGGGGATAAAGATACTAAACATAAAGAAAGATGCATTTTCTTTTCTTTTCTAAGAAATATTTGTTTGTTTTTGGCTGCGCTGGGTCTTTGTTGCTGCACACCCGCTTTCTCTAGTTGCATTGAGCCAGGGCTTCTCTTCGTTGCAAGGCTTGTAGTTGCAGTGGCCTCTCTTGTTGCAAAGCACAGGTTCTAGGCGTGAAGGTTTCAGTCGTTGCGACACATGGGCTCAGAAGCTGGGCTCTAGAGTTTGGGCTCAGTATTTGTGACGTGGGGGCTTAGTTGTTTCTCGGCATGTGGGCTCTTCCTGGACCTAGGATAGAACCCATGTCCCCTGCGTTGGCAGGAGAATTCTCAATCACTAGACCACCAGGGAAGCCCCCAAAGATGCATTTTATGATGACATGTGAACAGGTGGTAGTTTTCATGAAATTTAGAAAAAAGTGACGTGGAAGGGTGCATCTCTGTGTCTCCACGCCATAACATTCTATCCCCTGGGGAAGCACTTTCCAAAGCAGGACTTTTGTGTGTCTCAGGTTATGCTGTTCCCCACAGCAAGTGCCCTGGAGACTCTGCCTCCACGCCTGGCAAGCTCTCTCCCCTTTAGAAATGTAATTTATCAGTTTTGTGTATATCAAAAGTGAGAGTGAAAGCCACTCAATCATGTCCAACTCTCTGTGACCCCATGTGACCCCATACAGTCCAAGGAATTCTCCAGGCCAGAATACTGGAGTGGGTGGCCTTTCTCTCCTCCAGGGGATCTTCCCAACCAGGGGTTGAACCCAGGTCTCCTGCATTGCAGGTGGATTTTTACCAACTGAGCTATCTGGGAAGCCCATACAACAGAAGGAAACAGGACTAATACTTGGGCTGTAGATCTCTCGCTCTCATACACTGGTGCTGTGATTTGGGGGAAAAAACAAAGCCAGTCTGTGGTTTGGTGAGAGTGAATCAACTCATCAGATCCTGATGACTCTTGGGTAAAATGAAAACAAACAAACAAACAAAAAATAGAGTTATCAAAACCACGAGGCCGAGACCTGGACCCCAGCTCTGCAAGATTTGGTGGAGACGCGATCCCTCTCAGGCAAAGAGCCAACCAGTCTGACTCATGATCTGTTTGGTGGTTGGCTTCTGGCCTGTATTATCACCACTCTCTTGTCTTTATTCTCTCTGCAGTTCCCAGAGGTTGAAGATGCTGTCTTTTAGGTCAATTTACTAGAGAACTTTGGGCTCCCCAGGAGGTACTAGTGGTGAAGAACCCACCTGCCGATGTAAAAGACTTGAGAGATACCGGTTTGATCCCTGGGTTGGGAAGATCCCCTGGAGGAGGACATAGCAACTCACTCCAGTATTCGAATTAAAACATTCATAGCCATGCAGGTGGTTATGCTTCATGAATTCCACGAAGCAAAGTTGGTTAGCCGGGATGTGGAACAGTGAGAAGGGTCAGGCACCTTGTCTGCTTAGACAGTCATAGGAGCTGAGCTTGCGCTGAGCCAGGCCTTTGTCTACTAAGGTCAAGTCTGCTGTGAAGGATGAATGAGGGAGGAGAGAAAGGCTTACTCTCACTCCTCTCCTCCAAAAGAAATGTCTCGAAAAATGCACTTTTTAAATCATAAGCACCACTTGGTATTATCTGAGGTTCAGACAGGGGCTTCCCAGGTGGTGCTAGTGGTAAAGAACCTGCCTGCCAGTTGAGGAGATATAAGAGACGCAGTTTCAATCCCTGGGTCAGGTAGCTCCCCTGGAGGAGGGCAAGGCAACCCACTCCAAGTATTCTTGCCTGGAGAATCCCATGGACAGAGGAGGCTGGTGGGCTACAGTCCACGGGCTCATTGAGTCGGACACGACTAGAGCGATTTAGCACACACGCGTGAGGTGCAGATAAGAGGCCATTAGTAGGAAACAGGCGAAATGGTAACGGAAGAGAGGAGCGATGTGTGTTTGATGTGACGTCATCTGACCTACACCAAGAAGGGCAATATGGGCTATTTGTCTATAGCCTGCCAAACTCATGGCTAACTAGGACCACTAGTTCTACACATGCAATCGAGTGGTTATCTATCAGGTGAATGGCATAAATTAAAACTCCATGAGGAAGAAAAATAGCATAAAACATCTCTGTATGTATCCTATTTGTCACTGGTACATTTTAAAAGTATTTGTTGAACATTTACTATGTTTCAGACACTGTTATAGCACATGGCATCCATCAGTGAACACCTCTCACAATCTTGTAGTGCTAGGCAGAAGAGAAACCCAGAAGAAATGAACAAACAAATAATATCCAGGCAGCATGTGATACTGGCCAAATGAAAGATTCATATTATAAATTCTATTGACTTTTAGGGGATGGGAAGATCACAGTCTGCTGAAATAGTCAAGAAAAGCTTAAATTTTGAGCCAGACATTTAGGGATGGATTTGATTTAGCAAGGCAGAGAAGAAAAGGAAACATATTTCACATGAGTTGGGGCAGCATAATAGCAGGAACATTTACAAAGTGCTCTATGGTTTGCAGGGCATTTTCTCATCCATGCTTTAGAGTGGAAAATGAGCAAAGTGTTTCAGAGCCAAGAGCTGAGATGAAGCTGACTTAACAGAAGGGAACCCATCCCTCCTTTCGCCTCCACGCTTTCTTCCAGGTCAGGGTTCATGATTTCACATGGACTTGCTAATCTAGAGCTCTTCTACAGGGGAATTTCTCCCCACAGATATGGCAAAGGGAACCAGGAAGCTATATTCTTCTGGGTATCACTCACGAGTGTCTGTGTGTGTGTGTGTGTGTGTGTGCACGCAAGCAAACTGACTGTTGGCATGGGGCACTGTATTTGGGGTGAATAAGACATTTTGCCAGAGAAGGCAATGGCACCCCACTCCAGTACTCTTGCCTGGGAAATCCCATGGATGGAGGAGCCTGGTGGGCTGCAGTCCATGGGGTCGTTAAGAGTCAGACACGACTGAGCAAATTCACTTTCACTTTTCACTTTCATGCATTGGAGAGGAACTGGCAACCCACTCCAGTGTTCTTGCCTGGAGAATCCCAGGGACGGGGGAGCCTGGTGGGCTGCCATCTATGGGGTCCCACAGAGTTGGATATGACTGAGGCAACTTAGCAACAGCAGTAGCAGACCTTTTGCAGCTTATAATTTCAAATTAAGTAACTGCTGGACTTTGAAGGACTTCTCTTTCTTAGCCAACCTTACTTCTCATCGCTTCCTGGTTCAGATCTATTCTTCCTCCCCATTTCACAGCCCCCCCCCCCGCCCCCCGTCCCCGGCTTTCCCCCTTGTACTCTTGCAATGTACTGCTTGCTCCACCAAAACAGGTCCTACCATCACCCTTCAGTTTTCAGGTCAAGCCCTACCGCCATCACTCACTCCTCTCCATCTGTTTGTGCCATAGTGATTGTTTGCACCCTCCTCATCTCTACAATGGTTCTTACTATTAGGTGGAGGTGTAAAATATCCTTTTGAAAATCCAATGAATGCTTTGGACACTGGACGCATATATGCAAAAAAAAAAGTGTCTAATTTCAAGAGACTTATGTTTCCTTGAGAACTTCACTCTCATAGCACACATTTCTTTGGTGCAAACCATATACTTCAAGGCTTTCAAATATACTTTTATATTATTTTGTCTAACATATATTTTAATGTCATAATTAGAAGTAACCTTGAAAATAAAGCTATTTCAGAATATTTGGTAGCCCTCATAGATTAGGTAGAATACAGAGTACCTGGGAGGTATATAATAATAGAAAAAAAGAATGGATAAGCAAACTGTGGTACATCTGTACAATGGAATATCATTCAGTGATGAAAACAAATGAGCTATGAAACCACAGAAAGATGTACAAAAACTTTAAATGCATCATGCCAAATGAAAGAAGCCAGTCTGAAAAGGCCAGATGCTATGTAATTCCAACTGCAACATTCTTGAGTAGGCAAGCCCGTGGAGACGTTAAAAAGCTCATTGGTTTCCAGAGATCCCAGGGGGAGGGCAGGATAACAAAGAAGATCTCAGGGGGCAGTGAAACCGTTCTCTCTGATCCTGTAATGGTGGATACATGTCACTGCACATTTGTCAAAACCACAGAACTTATAACACCAAGAGTGAACCTTAGTGTGCACTGTGGACTTCAGTCAATAATATATCAATACTGGCTTATTAATTGTACAAATGTACTATACTAAGGTTTGTAGTTGTTCTTTAGTCGCTAAGTTGTGTCCAACTCTTTTGTGACCTCCGGGAACTATAGCCTGCCAGGTTCCTCTGTCCCTGCAATATCCCAGGCAAGAACACTGGAGAGGGTTGCCATGCCCTCCTCCAGGGAATCTTCCCCACTTGGGTATCGAACCTGTGTCTCCCATGTCTCCTGCACTGGCAGGTGGATTCTTTACCACTGAGCCACCGAGGGAAGTCAACTAAGTTAAGATGTTAATAATAGAGGAAACTGGGGAGGGGTAATAGTGGGAATTCTGTATTTTCTGCTTCCTTTTTCTATAAAATTTCTGAACTTCTAAAACTGTCCTAAAAATACAGTCTTTGAGTGTTTGACTATGAGTCTATGACTATTGGGATAGAGAATATGCAACTCCTAGCTGCGATGCAAGTGTTTTAGCTTTTCAGAGGCTGTATCTATTGGTGTTAAAGTCAATTAAACTTGCTGTTGGACATCATGGTGACATAATATCCAGGATTTTTAAATGAACTAACTGAATTATTAATATTAAGATATGTTCTCATGATACACTGCTGCTGCTAAGTCGCTTCAGTCGTGTCCGACCCTGTGAGACCCTATAGACAGCAGCCCACCAGACTCCTCTGTCCCTGGGATTCTCCGGGCAAGAATACTGGAGTGGGTTGCCATTTCCTTCTACAATGCATGAAAGTGAAAAGTGAAAGTGAAGTCGCTCAGTCATGTCCGGCTCTTAGCTACCCCATGGACTATAGCCCACCAGGCTCCGCCATCCATGGGATTTTCCAGGCAAGAGTACTGGAGTGGGGTGCCATTACCTCCTCCAATGCATGAAAGTGAAAAGTGAAAGTGAAGTCGCTCAGTCGTGTCCAACTCTTTTCGACCCCATGGACTGCAGCCCACCAGGCTCCTCTGCCCATGGGATTTTCCAGGCAAGAGTGCTGGAGTGGGCTGCCATCACCTTCTCCAGTTCTCATGATATAGGCTCAGTCCAATCCTAATGTCAATGAAAGATTCAACATTATTATTATCATTATTATTATTTTATCTGTATCATGCAGCAGGTGGAATCTTAGTTCTAGGACCAGAGATCCAACCTGGGCCCCTGCAGTGAAAGTGGAGAATCTTAACCACTGGATTGCCAGGGAAGTGCAATGATTCAACATTTAATACACATTTCAACGTGAAAAATCCCATCAGCATGTAATTAGTGAGTCGACATAAACGGAAAGAAGGCCTACCAAGACATGGTAGTGGCTTAAAAGAGTTCTTTCTTGGTTTGTGTCTATATTCCTAACAGAAGCTTGGAGGAAAAGCCACATCTCTCTGGAACAAAATGAGTATTTGGGGCCACATAATATCAGTTTAGTGAGTAAAGGGCCAATTCAGAGTCTTGTTCTTAACTTTGAAGGAACATTGTTAGAGGTGACTGACCCAGGAAACTTCTCCCCCAAGGTTATTTTTGCCTGAATTGATTACTCTGAGGTCAACCAAGGGTTTTGGCCACAGTATTAGCCATTTGCCCCACATTGATTCTTACATAATATCATCTTGTTTGGTTTTTTAAAAGCCTGAATTAATAGATTGACCATTCCAAAGTCCTAGTATTTGGTTCCTCTTAACAAGTAAAGCTAATCGTGGAGTGATTCAGCTGGTTGGGTGGAAAGTGATCCATTATGAGATGAGAAAAAAGGAAAGCCCTCTACTCAACCATCCTTTTCGATCCCAAACAAATGTCCCAACTCTTTTACCTTCCTGTTTGCTTTTTGGCTTTGGGGGGAAGAGAGGGAAAGAGAGAAGTGTTAAGTCAAGGGTCAGCAAATGAAGGTTCCCAGGTGGTCCCTGGGTCGCTCTGCTGTCCCCTGGGTCCACTCACACAGGACACAGTGGACGCAATATTCCAGCTTCCCAAGGAGAGCCATGCTGCCCTCTCAGTGACTTTTGACCTCAACCACTGCTCTGGCCATGCAAAGTATTAATTTGATTCTGTTTATTATCTTCTTCAATAATTATAAAAATAATGTTTTCCAGATTAAAAAAAAGACACTGCTTGCTTTGACTCTTCTTGATGATTCGTGATACTCATTCAAGGTACATAGCCTGGGGGTCGCCATTGTATACACATAATAAATCTTAGTTTATCTGGAATCCAGGCAGTCATGAAGCTTGGATGACAAGGATTTTTCTTTCTTTTCTTTTTTTTTAACAGACAGAAGTCAGGGAGGGCAGTCACTGCTCAGACAAGCGTTGTTCTGAATCTCTGAGCTCTGTAGGGGAGAAGTTGGGTGAGCAGGCAAACTGAGACAGATGACAAGTGAGCCAGAGGGAAAGAAAGAAGTTGTTGAAGCAGGAAGAGAAAAAGGCATTTAAGGGAAAGAAGATAAAACATGGAAGCTAAGAGGGAAGAAGGGGATTGTCAGCGGGGGGCGGATTGGGGAGACTGAGTGGGTGGAGCAAGTTTTTGCTGTGCTATGAACAGAGGCAGCCAGGTATATTGTTCTGCAAACCACATTATTAGCTGCCTACCATATGGCTTCTGAGATAGGTGGGGAAAGCAAAGACAGAAAATAAAAGGTTAGTCAGCTGTGCTAACACTGAAAAAGAATGTGTAAATTTTGAGAAGGGAGAGAACAGGAGCCCTCTAAGGTAGAGATCAGTGTCTTTGTACATTTCATCTATCAAGGTTCAAAGAGGATGTTTTCCCAAATCACGTTAGTTCTATCTCAAAGTTTCAAACCAACCATAACTCGTGTTCTTAATGGTGACCCTGAAGCATGGTAAGAACCTAAAGGAAACTTCTGAATTTTCAGAGATTAGTTATGTTGAGTATGGTTTGACTAGCAAATGCAGATTGAATGTTAAGTGAATGTTGGTGTCTTCACATTTTTGAAGATTTTTGAAGAGAAAAAATTACCCTCAGTTACCTAGCATGCAGTCCATTTGGCAACCAGTTTAGACATTAGATCTGATGCCATTAACTGTATTTATTGGCTGATGGACATTTCTGTCTGGGAGCCCTGTCATCATTTTAAAACATTATCGGAAATTGCCTCATCTCTCCACCTGTCCTTTTCTGGAACATTGGTATCATTCATCTTTCATTTCACCTTTGATTCTCTTTTCTTTATCTCCAAGGGCTGCCAACTATTTCTTCCAAAATTTTCAGTTGCTCCTCAACATCCTCACTGCCCTAAATTTTGCCCCAGTGGGCTTCCGTGGCAGCTCAGCTGGTAAAGATCTGCACTCATGCAGGAGACCCTGGTTCAACTCCTGGGTCAGAAAGATCCCCTGAAGAAGGGATAGGCTACCCACTCCAGTATTCGTGGACTTCCCTGGTAGCTCAGCTGGTAAAGAATCCGCTTGCAACGTGGGAGACCTGGATTCGATCCCTGGGCTGGGAAGATGCCCTGGAGGAGGGAGGCTACCCACTCCAATATTTCTGGCCTGGAGAATTCCACTGTATAGAAGGGAAGGTGAAAGTGTTAGTCACTCAGCTGTGTCCGACTCTTGGACTGTAGCCCACCTGGCTCCTCTGGCCATGGGATTCTCCAGGTAAGAATACTGGAGTGGGTTGCCATTTCCTTCTCCAGGTAATACGAGGTTGCAAAGAGTGGGACACGACCGAGTGACTTTCCCTTTCATTTTCCTTACTGGCCTGCCTCTCCACTCTTTTTATTCATGGTACACTCATCCTAGAACAACTTTCTCAACATCGCTTTCATCCGGATCCAATCTCAGAGCCCAGAAGGTCTCTGTGTTGCCCTGGCAGCCAGCCTTAGCCTGCCCTGCCTGACTTATTATCAGGTCTTATCTGTTCATTTCTGGGCACCCTCCAACCACATCTCTTCCTGTGGGGAGTAAGTTTTCACACCGGAAACTTGTGGATCACCTTGTACTCCTCCCTTTCTTTTATCCACCCCTGTGGGCTGTGGGCTCCCCTGGTGGCTCAGCAGCAAAGAGTGTACCTGCAGTGCAGGAGACGTGGGTTGCATCCCTGGATGGGGAAGATCCCCTGGAGAAGGAAATGGTAACCCACTCCAGTATTCTTGCCTGGAGACAAATGTGCCAGTCTGGTGGTACCAGCTCACCCGTGCCTTCTCACTGCACTTCAGATAAAAATTCAAAACCCTGCTGTCATCTCCAAGGTCCTGCATGACTGCCTCCCTGCCTCCTTCCCCCAAACCTCACGTCGCCTGATCACACTGGCCTCACTGTGCTGTCCCACCTCACCCAGGGTCTCCGCCCACTGCCCGTTCGGACCACCCTTCTCTCTGCTTGAACGGCAGGTGCCTTCTCACCTCTGGGCTCTTGGCTTCAATATCATATCTTCAGGGAAGACCTTCTGGGCCTCCCTAAGCACTGTCATTGCTCCTTTCCACCATTATTCCTGTTGCCATGTTCATTTCCTCCAAATGTTTCATCCTAATTTGCAGTTATTTTGTTTATTTGCGTTTTGTCTGTCTGCCCTCTGGACTCTAAGTTCCAAGAGGGTCTAGACCATGTCTGTCTTGTTGACCATCATTTCTCCAGCTTCAGCGCAATGCTCAACCTACTAGGTTTGCATCAATTGAATACACTAGCTGTTATAATACAATTTTACTGTTTGTTATTATGAATTTGTATACTATTATTATTAAATTTTTATTTATGTTTCTTCATGATTTCAGACTTTGTGGATAGGAACATCCTCTCTTCTCGTTAGAGATGTCTGTGCCTTTTCCTACCTCCCCTTGTCTCCTCTGGCGCATTCTTCCATGGGCATTCTCACTCTCCTAAATTTACAGTCTTTTCCCATCCACTGTTCAATTTTTTCTTTCACCTTAAAGAACTCTCATATGACTCAATGACACCTTTCTTCTTTTTATACAAACCTGCCATAGGAATAGTCTAAGGCGTACGTGCTAAGTAGCTTTAGTCGTGTCCAACTCTTTGCAACCTTATCGACTATAGCCCACCAGGCTTCTGTGCCCATGGGATGCTCCAGGCAAGAATACTGGAGTGGGTAGCCATGCCCTCTTCCAGGGGATCTTAGTGCCTCAGGGAGCAAACCCATGTCTCTCCGTCTCCTGTGTTAGCAGGCCAGGTCTTTACCACTAGATCACCTGGGAAACCCAGGAATAGCCTATACCCAACTATAGACTCTCATTTATTTCCTCACTCTCATCTATTTCTTCCCTGTATTCAACGTCTTCCTATCAAGTGGTTTTAATTACTTCAAATTAATTTCAGAAGCACTTTTAAGAAAATTTTGAAAATAATCCCACTGGTATTTTACTTAGGATCACATTAACTTTGGTTAGCTTTGTTAGTTTGAGGGGAATTAATATCTTTGTAATATGGAATTCCTTCTAATCAAGGACCCAATACATTTTCCCATTCATGTATTTTTAAATTAAATGATGTTTTCTTTGTGTTGGTCCTTTCATATTATTGTTTAGTTTCCCCTCAATATTCAACAGTTTCAATAGAGTATGTCTAATCTTGGACTCTTCTTTATTAATTTTGCCTGACACATAATAAGCTTTGATCCATGATTGTAGGTCTTGCTTCAACTTAAAAAGATTTTCTTTTCTAATAGCCTTATATTATCATATATTATCCTTATAATATTATAAAGAAACTAGATTTCTGTTGTTTATCCTCTAATTCCAGACCTGGTTTCAGATAATTTTGACCTATTTGTCCTTTTCTCTATTGTGAAATAAAGCCCCAAGCGAGTCTTTCTTTTCATGGCTTGAGTTTTATTTTGTGTCAGTTCTAACTACAGTTTATGCTAAATTCCTTCAAAATTCCACTGGCATTAAATGCTTGCTTTCATTATTTTCTTAATTCTGACAGCTCCCTTATATTACAAAGTTGACTCATCTCATTTTTTACCTTTTATTTCATGGAGCCTATACTTTATTTTTTTGCTTTCTAGCAAATGTAACTTAAATTTACTTCTATTTTCTATGGTAGTTTTTTCTTTCAATATGTAATTTTCACATTTCTTGAGTGTTGTGTTTGTCTTCATTCATGTTACAAAGTTATGTCATAGGTCACTTTTTTTTTTTTTTCCTCTTCATATTTTTTAGAGTGAAGAAAGATCTGTCTTGACTAAACATTCCCTCCAGGTCTCTCCCTCCTTCTTCCTTTTTTCTCTCTCTCCTTCCTCTTGAAACCCTCTTCTTGGCCTTCTCTCTTGCTTCGTTCTCAAAAGTGAGTCTCTGAATGAGCCTCTCCGTCCACCCCTTTTCCCTCAGCGCCTTGCTCCTCCCCTTTGCTCCATCCTCCGCCTGCTTTTCTTTCCTCTCTAGACACTCTCCTTGGCAGCCTCACATGCCCTAAAGTTTTCACTGCCATCCCTACACAGATGGTGTCCAGTCCAGGGCCCCAGCCCAGCTGCCTTTGCAGCTTCCTTTAAGCAGTCAGTTGTCTGCGGGATAGTCTTTCCCGGTACTCATGGACCAGACACCGAAAATTCAGTACCCCGGGCTCACAGAATACGCCTCCCCCACGGTGAGTGAGTCCATCTGGCCCAGCAGGTGTCCCTGACCTCTAGTTCAGCCACTCTCCAGGCAGGTGATAAAGCTTCTGTGAGGATGATCACCCCTCCTAAACTTCCTTGACGTCTCCAGCCCCAGCTCCTCAAGGTGGCTGCAAGTTCATGTGGGGTCTGGCCTCCTATACCTTCCTCCCACTGGGTTCTCTCCCCAGCTCTCCACTCAGCTTGGAGGGCCCACCTCCCACCTTTATTTTTTGTGGTCTTGTCCTCGCCCGCTGTTAAATGACCTTCTGGGGAGGAAACAACCCCGGATCTGTAGCCCTTGTGTCTTTTCTGGTTAAACATGGCCATCACAGTCAATTTCAGTCTAACCTGATGTGAGTTAATGTGGAGCTGGGAAGAGTAGCCTCCATTAGACAGTATTTCCATCATACACATATTAATACATTAGCCCTAAAAACCCTCGAGGCATAGATAATAGTAAAATGTAATACAGTAATTAGGAAGTAATATATTTTCAGTATTTGTTATCTTTGCTTTTCGTATTATCTAATTGTAAATGAATATAATTCAATTTTTAATAATGACCATGTTTTACAACCCGTTTGCAAGATTCCTAAATATTTAATGATCAGTCCTAGTGAACTGGTTCGAACCAGCTCCAGGGCACCACTGACCCCTTTCCCAGAGCTCCCTCCTCCCCACTGACATCCAGTCAATGCATGTCCTTTTAGGGGTTAGCGCTGCTTAGGCAGGGAAATCTGAGTCTCATTTGTCTCAACCATTGTTCTTACCACATTGAGTCTATTTATACACCTATCTCTCCTCCTATTCCAATGAGCTTCTTGAGGGCAGAGGCTGTGTCTTTGTGATCCCAGTACAGCACCTGGTACAAAGTGGACACTCAGTAAACTATAGTTCAAAGAATGGATGATGCCTTCCTGGTTGGTACCATCCTTTCCTCATCCATATCCCTTCCCATCCACTACAGGAAGGGCCTTTGGCTGCATGACGGAACAGTGTTCTGGGTCTCAATGAAAACAATGCTTGCTGATTGGATTAACTGACCAAGTGAACTAGAACATTTACAGGTGAGAACAGTTTACCCACTTACATTAGAGGTAGGAAAGGGTGTACTCTCCCAAAAAGTCGCCAGACATGGGGCTCCCATGCCTATCACAGCTCATGTCTATAGGATGCAAATTCATCACTCATGGGAAAGTGGCCATTCAAAGAAAGCACTTGTACACATTTGATGTCCTGCAGCCTTTGAAGCTCAGACCTAGTCTTTTTTATAGAATGAAAATTAACATTCTAAAGCATCATTCTGACTGATAGAAAAAATCAGACCACAGGGCTTCCCTGGTGGTTCAGTGGTAAAGAATCTGCCTGCCGATGCAGCTGGGGAAGATCCCACAAGCTGTGGAGCAATTAAGCCCATATGCCACAACTATTGAGCCTATCTATGCTCCAGAGCCTGGGAGCCACAACTATGGAGCCCATGTCCCGCAGCTACTGAAGCCCACACACCCTGGAGCCTGTGCTCTGCAACAAGAGAAGCCACTGAAATGAGAAGCCCGAGCACTGCAATTAGAGAGTAGCCCCCACTTGCTGCAGCTGGAGAAGAGCTCTTGCGGCAGTGAAGATCCGGCACAGCCAAAAAATAAATAAATAAAAATTTTAAAAAAGAGAAATCAGACCAGTCCACCAGGAAGGCGGAACAGTGATGGAGCATTTTTGCATAACAAATACTGTATTAGCCACGGGGATGGATCAATGGAAAAGGAATCGGGGAAATGTCCTGATGATGTTTTTTCAGTTTTTCAACTGAATGCTTGTCATTTTAATGACATAGACTCTAATTTCTCAGCATTTGCAAAGTCACTCACATTTTTTGTAGCTGATGGACCACAAAGACTATGGTCTAGAGTGACATATCTGTAGATGTGAAGGGGTAGGAGTGCATTTTCTAGAATTGTTATTTCATACTTCCCTAGGATGATGTGTTTATACAAGGCATCTTTCTGTTTTCCAAGAAGATTCAACTGTTCCATTAAGCAGCAGCAAAAGCAAGAGTCACTTCTCTCTCACAGATTTCAATCTTAGCAAGATTTATATTTCACAAATAAATATTTAAAAGCAAATCATAACAGACTGACAACCAACATTACCACACATACCCAAACTACGCCAGTTAGTCTGGGTCCACTTCTCCTAGGAATTAGGTGTTTTTGAAACCTATGTCGATTTCACTGTCAGCTGAAAGAAAAGTCTATGTGTCTTTCTGGCTCTGTCTACACACACGCACACACACACACACACACACACACACACGTCTGAAAAGCAAAATCAGAAGACTGAGGTTACTCTGCTTTAACTCATTCAAGTAAGCAGAATTTGAAAGAACTTGCTTTTTTGATTCGATTCAGCCTAAACAATTGATATTTCTTGATATCTCCTTTTATCAACCCTGAATATTCATTAGAAGGACTGATGCTGAAGCTCCAGTACTTTTTGGCCACCTGATTCGAGGAGCCTACTCATTGGAAAAGACTGAGGGCAGGAGGAGAAGGGGGTGACAGAGGATGAGATGGTTAAATGGTATCATTGACTCAATGGACGTGAATTTGAGCAAGCTCCAGGAGATAGTGAAGGACGGGGAAGCCTGGCATGCTGCAGTTCATGGAGTCAAAATGAGTTGGACACAACTTAGGGACTGAACAACAATATCTCCTTTTACAGGGGATATTATATCTTACCTATGAAGGGCACAAATCTATATATACTCTGCACATGAAGTCACTCTTTGTCACCTTGGATAACGGGTCCCCTCTGTGCTGGACAGATAGTTCCAAAGAGTCTAAGGTTCACAAGCAAAGGCATGTTGTGGGTGACAGCGGTGCCTCTTCTAGCTGGATGTGGCAAGAGAGAGCTGTGCCCACAGTTCACCTGGCAGCCAAGTGAGTTCATTGGAAGCAGACAGAATGGCATGGGTGGGCTGTTCTGCTTGTCTTTGGAAAGCGATATCTTCGGAGGATTGAATATCTCTGTTCCAGGTGATTCTGGACTAGAAATTATTTCCTGGCATGACTGGGGCTCTGGAAAAGGGACTCAATGGCACTCACTTCTAGAAGAAAGATCTAGACATGGTCTGCAGACTCAAGAACTAACCGTTAAAAGAAAAAATAAGGGAAGGAAGAAAAAAGAACGGAAGGAAGAAAAAAGGAAAAGGACTTTTTCATTCTGACAAGAACCTCAGGAGTAGTTAACCCTGAAGATGGAAATAGCAAGTGACCTTTGGTGAGGGATATTCTCTGAGCATTTCAAGCAGGATTGACTGCTTTATAATACTTCACAAGGCATGGAAAGTTCCCTTATCATGGATGATAAATATCCCCTTTAAAATGAGCAAAGCCTTAAATTAGTCCATACAACAGTGTCTGGCCAGGTGGAATATTTCAATCCTGCATTCCCAGGCCTGTACCCTTTAGAGCAATTGTGTTTCATAAATTAACAGGAATGTGCCTGGAGAAGGTGGTTGAGACATGGAAACAGTCATAAATCTGGGGTTCAAGGGCTTCTAGCCCCCCAAATCAAGGCTCTCAAGTGCTGGCCTTGGCACAACTGAATTCCTGCCATAGGACAGTCTTATGGACGGTGGAAGTTCAGTATCTTATGTGTATTTCTGATCATCATTCTTGAAAAGCTGCAGTGTATAGGAATGTTAAAAGACCTCTCTTTTTCCATTACACCATAAAAGGTTAGATGGAACCTCTTTCCAAAGCAAAGATAAGTAGGTTGAAATGTTCTACACTCTGTGGCCAAGGCTGAATTCCTACTGAGCAAATAATACATGAGCACACGGAGGTGATGTTGACCCTGCATTGTTGGGGTGAACTTCTCAGAGAGACTCAGACGGAACTAACACCTTCTCCCATGAACTTATGCAGCCCAAATCAAAAGTTTTCCCAGAAGTTTTTCTTTTCCATTACAAAAATAATACATATTCCAGCTAGATTTTTTTTTAAAGAACTCCAGACAAACCTAAGGAAGAAAATTTCCCTTGCTTTCTCTTTGCCAAAACATGACTTTTGCCCTGTCATGCATTTTGTGGATTAGGTCTTAAGAAAGACAGCACTCCTCCTAGAGACGGGTTTCAAAATGAGTAGGAGGGGCAGGAAAGGAGGAGCAGAGGTAGAAAATAACATTTCTCCACATTTCTGTTTCCTTTTTGGGAGGAAAGGATGGAGATCCTCAGTGTTCCTGCATGAATAACGCGGCACTCGATCAGCTTCCCATGTAAAATCGAAGGCCAGGATCTGGGGTTCAGACATCTCCCAACATTGGGCCAATGATGTCATTTTGCCCACCTTGGAGGTATATTATCTTTCCCCTCTTGCGTAAGTCATTTCATGCCACCACAGGACTGTCTGCCAAGAAAAAACACTGCTAGTGAAGGGGCTGAGGAAAACTTACTACCCACCAGGCTGTTTACAGCTTCCGGAAAAGTGTTCAAGATAAAAGAATGTCAGGGTTCCTTAGGTTTGTCCAAATGTTTAGCTATTTTGCATCTTCTTCTTTTGAATAATAACACCCATGACTAATGAACTATGTCCTCAGACCCTGGATTGGGTACCCAAATCCCATCATAACTACTTCTAATTATGTAAATTGAAGCCAAATCCATCTTATCTGTGTCAGGAACCCTAGAACTCAAACTCTGGATTTTTACAGATCTTATAGCTGTGTTGTTTAGTTGCCAAGTCATGTCTGACTCTTCTCTGACCCCATAGACTGTAGCCCACCAGGCTCCTCTGTCCATGGGATTTTCCAGGCAAGAATACTAGAGTGAGTTGCCATTTCCTTCTCCAGAAGCATCTTCCTGACCCAGGGAATAATTGTGCTAAATGTTAGCAAATGCTAGGCTCATTGATGATAGACACCGAATGTACTTCTTTTTTCTGCCAAAAGCAGGTATAAATTGGAGTTATGACCTTTGGAACCGCATCTCCAAAGTAGCTGGGATGCATGACGGGAGGGTATAATGGGAGCTTCCAAGTCCTATGCTCACTCTCTCTACTCTTCAGGAGCGAAGTCTTCACTGCCTGTCTGTTGGTGCATCTTTCTTTCTTTTTAATATTTACTTATTGTTATTAATATTCTTTCTTTTTGGTATTTATTTATTGTTATTATTATTCTTTCTTTTTAATATTTGTTTATTTGTTTAATGAGACTTCCCTGGTGGCTCAGACGGTAAAGCGTCTGCCTACAATGCAGGAGACCCAGGTTCAATCCCTAGGTCGGGAAGATCTCCTGGAGAAGGAAATGGTGACCCACTCCAGTATTCTTGCCTGGAAAATCCCATGGACAGAGGATCCTGGTAGGCTACAGTCCATGGGGTCACAAAGAGTCGGATACATATTTGTTTAATACTTGTTTATACGTTCTGCACACGGGATCTTCAGTCTTTGTGGCCACAGGCAGGATCTTCAGTTGGGGCATGCAAACTCTTAGCTGCAGCAGGTGGGATCTAGTTCCCTGACCAGGGACCAAATCCAGGCCCCCCTGCGTGGGGAGCGCCGAGTTTCAGCCACTGGAGCCCCCAGGGAAGTCCCTGGATGGTATTTCTATTGGACTATTCATGTGGCTTACGTGCCTCCCCTGGCACCACTGTCCCCTTTGTCTGTCCTGAATGGAACACTGCAATATGAGGGTGTATCGCCCCCTCAGTACAGACAAATCATCAGAGAGCGAAGTAGCCTGAGTCCACCTCTCTGCATAGCACTGTGAGGAGCAGGCTTCCCCCGACCCTCAGCTCACTTCTCCATCTGCTCAGGCCACCACCTGGGCAACCACTCTTGTTCTCCACGAAGAGGAAACCCTGGAGCCCAGGGTTTCAGCCCTCACCCTGGCACGCAGGCTCACTGGGGAGGTTGGCTGGTGGGTCCATGTCAGATTCAGGAAGCTGGACTCTGACCGCTCTCTGCTTGGTGCAGCACACGATGAAAGTGCTGCCGGGTCAGCGGGCGAGCAACCCGAGTTCTAGTCTTGTCTTTGTCAAAGTTCACTGAACCTGACCGAGCTGGAGTGTAACTGCTTGGTCAAGCAGGCACCCTCTGGCCCTGCCTAAACCTGAGGGCAGTTATCACTGCAAGCTCAGTCGTTTCAGTCGTGTCCGACTCTTTGCAACCCCATGGACTGTATGTAGCCTGCCAGGCCCATGGGATTCTCCAGGCCAGAATACTGAAGTGGGTAGCCATTCCCTTCTCCAGGGGATCGTCCCAACCTAGGGACTGAACTCCGGTCTCCTGTATTGCAGGCAAATTCTTTACTGTCTGAGCCACCAGGGAGGCCCTAGGAATCTGAGCACAGGTTGGGGAATTAGACACAGGTTCTGACACTGTGTAACAAGAGAAGGGCAGCTTTACCGCACTGTGCTCCCCAGAATTAGGGGAATTCAAGCAGAGACCCCGCAGACTAGCTTCCAGGGATGCTCTGAAGGTGGAAGGCTAGAGGAGGTGCCTGGAGTCTCTGCTTGGTTTTCCAAAGATTGTGATTCTCCAGACTTTCCCAAAGATGGTGATTTGTGACTGAAAGAGGACTGACCCAGAGTCCTCATATAGACGCCGCCTCCTGTGGTCTTGACTGGGGTCTGATGTCCTGGATCACCCAGTGGTGAGCTCCTTCCTTGGGACCTTTCTCATCCTTCTTCCTCTCCCAGACACTGACCCTAAGTCTCTCACCTCGTGGGTGGTCCAGAGTGTTCGCTAAAGGATGATGCCGTGCTTGGCTCCTCTGACCTCAGCTTGGAGCCCAAGTCCTGTTTCAAATTCAAACTGGCTTGGCCAGTTTACAAAACTTGTTGGGAGAAGGAGGGCGTGCATGATATTGACAGTGAGCATGATTTGAATCTCAGGGTTGCCATCCAAGTGTTTTATGTAAGGGAATGTGAATTTGAGGCAGACCTTAGCCTGGCTGGTCCGTACTGAACTGGCCTTGGTGTACTATTGCTGTGGAAGTGGTGTAGGGAGCAGGACAAATCGGAGGACAGGGCAGATATGAAAAAGAGACAGACAGACGGGAAGATGTTCAGTGAAGCAATCCATGGGCATAGAGCTTACCCTGCAGCTCCCAGGCTTCTTCTGGCAATTTTCCTAGCTTGCAGGTAGCTTGACCAAGCAGACAGAATAATGTGGCCACTTCCATGAAGAGGGTACCTCTTTCCCTACATACGTGGCTAATCCGTGGCTCACTCAACAAAGCAAAAGCAGCGACTGACACACCCCAGCTGATTTTGTTGGTAAACATCATCCAACTGTTTTCTTATTAATTTACCTTGGCAATACCTCTCGATTATGTAATTATGTGGAATTTCAGACCCATATTTACTTCTATCCCCCACACACCTTCTGTTCCTTCATCTTCCCGCCACCATATTGAGAGAAAGGACACACATCTTGTCTCAGCTCCTGCAGAACCTCAAATAGTCCTATTGGGAGAGAAGACAGATGTCATCCAAAGAGTGGGGTGAAGCCAGGGCTGTGGCAGGAAGCGGTGACTGGAATGGGGGACAGCGGTGCACACCTGCTCAGCAGGTGAGATGGCCTGCCTGGAGCAGGCAGGATACACCTACAGGAAATGCCAAATATATAATGGGAACAAGAGCTAGAAAAGCAAAGCGACAAGTGCCTATTGTGAAACAACCTAGTTTGAAATAGCTCACATTGATCATTAGGGAAGACTAGAGAATTCTGGCCAGTTGAGTACAACTGTCAGGGAAAGATGGGAAGCTGAGATCTTTCCTGAGGCAAAGAGGAGGGCGTGAGAGACAAAACAGGGGCTAACTCATAAACAGAAATCAAAGAACTGCTGGTGCCCTGCTGCTCAAACCCAGCAGCATCTTCAGAGCTTCAGCACCCAGAGGTGCTGTCTTCGAAGCCACTGTGTAGGTGGAGGAAATCCCTCTGAGAGAGTCTTTGCAGCCAGATCAGATTCTGGTGGTTTGAGTAAGACTTCCCTGGTGGCTCAGATGGTAAAGCGTCTGCCTACAATTTGGGAGACCCAGGTTCGATCCCCTGGCTTGGGAAGATCTCCTGGAGAAGGGAAAGGCTACTGAATACCTTCAGTATTCTGGCCTGGAGAATTCCATGGGTTGTATAGCCCGTGGGGTGGCAGAGTCAGACACGCCTGATTGACTTTCACTTTCAGGGGCCGGAAGGAAGCTGTGTTCTCTAGGGGCAGGCCAGACCTCCAGCATCAGAGTCACCTGGGAATCTGATAGACACGCAGATTCTCAGGCCCCAGCCCTACAGAATCAGAAACTGAAGGGGGTGGGGTGGGGGGTGCCCAGAAGTCGGTGTTTTAAAATCCCTCCCACGTGTATCTGATGTCCCATATTGTTTGAAAATCACTGCGTAGTGACGTAGACACCTGGGGATGCTCCTGCGCTCAAAAATGGCTCTCCCTCTATCTTCCTAATCTCTCTAGAACCACCACCCCTGTCTCTCTCATCCAGGCTGGGGACCTTGGAGTGTGCCCCACAGGGCTGCTGTGGAGGGGGGCAGCACGGAATAACTGAGTCGAGGGGTGCTGGTCCCCCGGGAACTTGCTAGACAAGACAAATTATCCAGCAGGCGAAGTGTCCTGGGGAAGGCATGCCTTATTGCTAAGTTGTACAAAGTCAGGGTTTAGTCGCATGGTGGGGTTCCATCCCAGGCTCTCTTCACTCTCTCCCCTTCCCAATCTGTCATCGAATCCTCTAGGGGTTCTACCTACGGAGCATCTCCTGAATCTGCCCACCACCACCATCCTTCTCAGCACCATCTGATACCTGTCCCTCCCTCCCCATTCCACTGCCCTTTAACGCAGGCACACACGTGTGCATGCCCGCCCTCACATGCATGCACGTGTGTGCACAACACAGGAATCTCTGCCAGTAACCCTTGCCTGTGGGGTAAAGTTCATGCTCATCCTGGTATCCAGAGGTCTCCTCCTGCCAGCCACCCCTGACTGCTCCCATGTTATCTCCTAGCCTTCTTCAGGAACTCTCTGATCCAGCCAAATTGGTCTACTGGTAAACCCTGATAAGAGAAGCTAGTTAAATTAGAGCCAGTGAACCCGGGACAGGTACAGGCAGCCATGAGGGTGTCTGGGTGGTACAGCTGCAGAAACTTGAAATACTTAGGAGTCCAGGTGGACACTCTTTGATAAACAGTCCCACTCTTGGATCAAGTGGAGAATGGTACTCACTTGAGTGGAAAGGGACTCACTCCATGGTGCTTTCTCTGTACCTCTTCCTTTCTTTTGTTATATCTTTCTTAGAAAGTCTAGCTTGAGAAACGGTTTTGTGGTTGTTTTTCAACAAGCAATATATTTTGTAGAAAATTAATCAAGTACTTGGATTATGGGAGCAAATCTCAGTTGATTTCAGGGTTCCTGCAGAAAGAACGTGACCGCCTATCGTCATGACCCAAAGAGCACTATCGCCATCTGGTGGTTGCTACCTGAAACACAGGCAGAAGTGCATTCATTCATTCGACAAACATTCCGTGAGTATCTATTGAGTGACAGACAGGCTTTCTCCTGGCCTCTGAGAATACACTGTTGAATCAGAAAAGGTCTCTGTTCCCCAAACATTTACATCTACAGGGTAGACATGCAATTAGTCAGGCAACTTCAGTGGAGAAAGCTTGGGGACCTGTGGTAGGACAGGGAACTCATCATCATGGGTGGTCCTGGAGGACTTCCTTGATGAGGTGGAATCCAGCCCAAGTGTCTTGAAAATGCACAGGAAGGAGTTTGGCCTGTTAGAGGAGGGTGAGGATATAAAATGACACAGGGCTTGCCGTAACTCAGCTGGGCACAGGTACAAGGCTGGCTGGGACTTCAGTACACAGACCACTGTAGCTGGGACCAGTACAGGCAGGAACGTGACAAAGAGTTCAAGGTACAAGGTTGACTTCTTCAGGCAGACCAAATGGTTTTGATTCACAGTGTCCACTGGGGCGTGGAGAACTGAGGCTTGATTCAAGCAGCACTAGAGTCTGGGAGGGTCGAGTTGGGCAGATTAGTCTTGTCTAGTTGGGTCTAGATGAGCATCACATGTAGGGGGAGGGCATTAGTGGCCTCATGGAGCTGCAGGCAGGCTCCTGGCAGTGAATTAGAACAGAAACAGCTAGCAGCTGGGGCTTGGGTGGTAGGCTCAGTCTCCTGGAGAGAGGTGCAAAAACTTGGTCAGACATCAGCACTCCATCACTGTGGAGGCCAAACCCACTTTCTCTCTGAACCCTGAACTGACTACAAGTTTTGACTTTTAGTGTGTTAGTCTCTAAGTTGTGTCCAACTCTTGAGACCCCATGGACTACACTATAGCGCCAGGCTCCTCTGTCCATGGAATTCTCCAGGCAAGGATACTGGAGTGGATTTCCATTCCCTTCTCCAGGGGATCTTCCCGACCCAGGGATTGAACTCACATCTCCTGCATCCCAGACAGATTCTTTACCATCTGAGCCACCAGGGAGGCCCTTCACTTTTAGGGGGGCCTCAGTTACCATTTCTCACCCTGTTCTGGCAGCCTGTTTCCTACGTAGGGGTTGTTGTAGGAGAGCATGCCCAGGATGGGATCTATCTGTGGCAGGAACACTGTGTTTGCCAGCCTTGTTTCTTTCTCCTCCAAGGTCTGCTTCATTTCTCAGCCCTTTTCACAGGCAGGTATGGCCCATGTCTGAATTCTGTCCAAGGAAATAAAGGTGGGCGTGTTGGTGCCACTTCGGAGTCTGACCTGTGAAGACCTTCCTCCCATCTTTTTCCTTTTTCCCATCTGTCAGCTGGTTGTAGATGATCCAGCATCTGAGGGTTAGTAGGTGGGGGTGGGGTAGGGTCACAAGATCAGAAGAGCCTGCATTCCAGAGTCCCTGCCTGGAAGGCTGGCTACCAAATGCCCACTTTCAGATTGCTCAAGGTGAGCAAGAAGTAGACTTCTACAGGTCAAGCCCTTGAGATCTCCTTGTGTATGTGTCTGTGTTAGTTGCTTAGTCACGTCCGACTCTTTGCAACCCCATAGACTGTAGCCCACCAGGCTCCTCCGTCCTTGGGATTCTCCAGGTAAGAACACAGGAGTGGGTTGCCATTTCCTTCTCCAAAAGGAACTACAGAAAGAAAGAAAGTGAAGTCACTCAGTCGAGTCCGACTGTTTGTGACCCCATGGACTGTAGCCTACCAGGCTCCTCCATCCATGGAATTTCCCAGGCAAGAGTACTGGAGGGGGTTGCCATGTCCTTCTCCATGAGATCTCCTCATTCAACACTTATTCTATCCATTCCTCCCCTCCAGGAACCAATTCTTCTTTCTATATTGCTGTTCTGGGGTCCCGGGGTTCCTACTATCTGCTGATGGGCGTATTTCCTGGAAGGCGGCTCCTGCTGAAATTTCTAATTATCTTCTGCTTGGGGGACTCCTCATCTGGGGGCCTGTGCGTATGTCCTAGTGCCCTCTTTCCTCTATGCCGGGAGTTGGCGCCAACTCGTTGCCTGGAATAGCATTGCGATCTGCTATCAGACTCTGTAGACCTACTTTCTGGGTGTGTCTCCACCATGCCTGCTTCACCTTCTGTGGCTAAGGGGTGAAAAATGGCTGTTCCAGACATTCACTTGTTAGAAACCTCCAAGACTTGCTTTAAGGCAGTCAAGCTGTCTGCTGACCCTCCATTCACAAGCAGAAGGATGCTCAGTTGCCCACATGTGACCACACTCCTCCATGAGAAGTGCCAGGAGAGATTCGACGACAGTTTAGAAAGTATGAACCTCTAACAAGCTGAGATCCTGGGTGACGTACATTGACAGGCTGAGATGTGAAGGAAACGGGATGGGCCATACCATTCCTGCCTGACAAATCCCATGAACAGAGGAGCCTGGTGGGTGACAGTCCATGGGGTCACAAGAGTTCAACACGACTTAGTGACTAACCCACCAGGATGTGTGATTAGCAATATCAAGAGCAGCTTGTGACTTTCCTGGTGGTCCTGTGGCTGAGACTCTGTGCTCCCAATGCAGGGGGACTCGGTTCAATCCCTGGTGGGGGAACTAGATCCCACAAGCCACAACTAAGACTCAGCTCAGCCAAATAAATATGTATTTTTTAAAAAGAGCAGCTTGTAGTCAACAACTTCCAGTGATGATACAGTCAAGGTCTGGATGGTGGCACTGCTTCAGCATCCCCACTGTGTGACTGGGGACTTGAGCAATGTTGACATGCAGAGGTTAGACTATAATCTGATGAGCTCCATACTCGTTTTAATAATGAAGCCAGAGGAGAAACAGTTGACCTACGTAGAATCACATCACTCTCCTGCTTACAGGCCTTTCTTCAGTGGTTCCTCTTTTGTCTGGGAAGGAAAGAGTACATTTTACACACCACAAACCAGGTCTTGGGTGTTCTGATGCTCACTTTTCCTTCTCCAGGATCCAATCTCATGTTTCCCTCGCTCAGCGTTTCCCAGGCCAGTGTGCCAGTGTTGTCCCAGGTACCGAGCACAAACCCAGCAAATAGATGTTGATGAATGGACGAGAAACAGGGAGGCTGTTAGGAGGCGGGGACCGCAGTGCCGCGATTTGGGTCTTGATCTAGGTATTATACAAGCACTCTTTCTCTTTTTTCATATTGACTGTGCTGGGTCTTCTTTGTGCCATGTGGGTTTAGTTGCCCTGATGCACGTGAGATCTTAGTTCCCTAACTAGGGATCGAACCCACATCCTCTGCACTGGAAGGCAGATTCTTAACCACTAGACCACCAGGGTACAAGCTAGACCACCCTAGATACAAGCTCTTTGAGATCAGAAACTTTACATGTTTGCTGCCCCAGTGGATTCCTGTTGCCTAGAACAGTAGCTAACATGGGGGCAGAGGCCGATACATTTATTGAGTAAGTGAGATGAAGTGGAATGAATAAAAGAATGAATGGCGAAAGGGAGCAATGGCCAGAAATGGGAGAGACTTGGTCGGCAGAAGCAAGGTTTTGGTGATTAGCTAGGTGCAGAGGTGGCGGGCTATGAGAGAAGGAAGAGGCAAGGATGAGCCCAAACTCTTGACGTGGGAGCTGAGGGGAGGGAGCTGAGGGGAGGGAGGTATGATTCACGGAGGTGAGGGATGTGGGATGAGGGAGAGGTTAATGGAGGAAGGAGGCTGCTCTGATGGGTCTAGTTTTTAGACATTTGGAGTCTGTAACATCTGTAGGGGATCTGAGAAGAGGTCCAGTGGGCAGCTGGATATATTACTCTGAACTCAGGAATGAGAACTGGGGGCAGAGAACAGACTACAGAGTGATCAGCCTGTGGGTATTAATTAAAGCCAAGCCAGTGTTTAAGACTGCAATGTGACAGGCAGCGTGGCTGCATGATGATATATAAAATATGGTCCCTGCCCTCATAACCAATACAAAATCAAGATTTGACACAGACCTTTAAACTGTTTACAAACTCATTCCTGTCTCCATAGCAACCTGGAGGAGAAGAGATAGTTCTGTCCTTATCTCAGGAGGGAAAGACACACAGATGGCGGCCGTGTCTTAACGCAGGAGACGTTCTGGTTTCACGTGGGTTCCTCAAAGAGTGGCACCTGGAAATTCTACGCTAGCTGATCCAGACCTGTGCGTTCCCCCACATCTCAGCCACGGGGCCAAAGAGATGGATGGAGAAGTCTGAATCAGTCCTTTCCAAATTGCCTTTTCTCTCCCTCTCTCTCTATATATACCCACCGTTCCACCAAAGCCATTCTGGGGGTGGCCGCAATGATCAAATTGCTGAATCCAAATGAGGATGCTCCAGGAACCGCCTCGCCTGCTTTTTCGGTAACATTCACACCCTTGGCCTTTGCCGGCTTCTTAAAACTGTCCCCCTGTGGCTTTGGTGGGAACAATGCAGACCATGTGCACAAGTGCCTCCCACGTGTCAGGGCTCCGCTGAGCATGCTCCACGGGCACCTCGTCTTCCTCACAAGAGCCCTGGGCAGTATGTATGGGTATCCCCACTTTACAGATGAGAAAGAGTATCTAAGAGATTAAGTCGCCTCCCTAGAACATCCAAGCTAGAGAGCTGAAGGGGTTGGGTTTGATTGAATCCAGAACTTGAAAGCAAAAAGCACTGTTTTAAGCACGAGAAAGAAAGTGTCCCTCGGGCACTTCCATTGCTCCCTCTCTGACTGACCTTCCTCTGCTTTCAGGCCTCTCTCTGCCCCTTACTCTGTCTGCAAGGCTGCTCTTGTTAGTGTCCTTCCCATGGCCCACTTCTCAGCACTCTACCTGTTCTCTGTGGCCAATTTTGTCCTTATGGCTTTGTCCCATCTCTATACAATTGGCTCTCAAAAACTCCTTCTCTACTTCAGATTTCTCTCCCGATCTCTCCAGGGCCTGGGGCCTCCTGAGCATCATTACCTGTCTGCCCACCAGGGACCTTGTGCTCAGCTTGCTCACCATGGAAGCCACAATAATTTCCCTCCACTTATTCCTTCCCCAAGCCCTTATCGTGTTACATGGGACCACATGGGCTCCATCAGTGGAGCCAGAAATTGGAGGGTTATCTTCAGCAACGCTTCACCACCACACTCAATGACCAAGAACTGTTGGTTCTGCCCTCCCCGTTATCTCAAAACCCAGCCCTCTCCTCCCCATTTCCACATCTACTGCTTCATTCAGACCATCCTCTCTTACTTAGCTGACCAGTGTCTCTTCGCTGGCCTCCCATCTCAGCTGTAACCCGATCTGCCTTCCGAGAAGTATTTCTGTTTAGAAATAATAATAATAATGTTGGTGCTCAATTTTTGGTCCTGCCCTGGATTCTCACCGATCCTAAGATAAAGTATAAACTCTGGTGTGGCCCAACTGCCTTGCCTCACCTGACCCCCTCCACTCACCCCCAGCATCTGATGCCCGCAGGTAAGCCTTAGCTGTGCGCTGCCTGCTGACTCCATCAGTCCAGTCTAAGCTCAGGTGTCATTTGTTCAAGCTCAGTTCAGTTCAGTCGCTCAGTCATGTCCGACTCTTTGCGACCCCATGAATTGCAGCACGCCAGGCCTCCCTGTCCATCATCATTTCCCAGAGTTCACTCAGACTCACATCCATCGCGTCCGTGATGCCATCCAGCCATCTCATCCTCGGTCGTCCCCTTCTCCTCTTGCCCCCAATCCCTCCCAGCATCAGAGTCTTTTCCAATGAGTCAACACTTCTCATGAGGTGGCCAAAGTACTGGAGTTTCAGCTTTAGCATCATTCCTTCCAAAGAAATCCCAGGGTTGATCTCCTTCAGAATGGACTGGTTGCATCTCCTTGCAGTCCAAGGGACTCTCAAGAGTCTTCTCCAACACCACAGCTCAAAAGCATCAATTCTTCGGTGCTCAGCCTTCTTCACAGTCCAACTCTCACATCCATACATGACCACAGGAAAAACCATAGCCTTGACTAGACGGACCTTAATCAGCAAAGTAATGTCTATGCTTTTGAATATGCTATCTAGGTGGGTCATAACTTTTCTTCCAAGGAGTAAGCGTCTTTTAATTTCATGGCTGCAGTCACCATCTGCAGTGATTTTGGAGCCCCAAAAAATAAAGTCTGACACTGTTTCCACTGTTTCCCCATCTATTTCCCATGAAGTGATGGGACTGGATGCCATGATCTTCGTTTTCTGAATGTTGAGCTTTAAGCCAACTTTTTCACTCTCCTCTTTCACTTTCATCAAGAGGCTTTTGAGTTCCTCTTCACTTTCTGCCATAAGGGTGGTGTCATCTGCATATCTAAGGTTATTGATATTTCTCCCGGCAATCTTGATTCCAGCTTGTGTTTCTTCCAGTCCAGCGTTTCCCATGATGTACTCTGCATAGAAGTTAAATAAGCAGGGGGACAATACACAGCCTTGACGTACTCCTTTTCCTATTTGGAACCAGTCTGTTCTTCCATGTCCAGTTCTAACTGTTGCTTCCTGACCTGCATACAGATTTCTCAAGAGGCAGGTTAGGTGGTCTGGTATTCCCATCTCTTTCAGAATTTTCCACAGTTTATTGTGATCCACACAGTCAAAGGCTTTGGCATAGTCAATAAAGCAGAAATAGATGTTTTTCTGGAACTCTCTTGCTTTTTCCATGATCCAGCAGATGTTGGCAATTTGATCTCTGGTTCCTCTGCCTTTTCTAAACTAGCTTGAACATCAGGGAGTTCACGGTTCATGTATTGCTGAAGCCTGGCTTGCAGAATTTTGAGCATTGCTTTACTAGCATGTGAGATGAGTGCAATTGGGCGGTAGTTTGAGCATTCTTTGGCATTGCCTTTCTTTGGAATTGGAATGAAAACTGACCTTTTCCAGTCCTGTGGCCACTGCTGAGTTTTCCAAACTTCAGCATCATCTTTCAGGATTTGAAACAGCTCAACTGGAATTCCATCACCTCCACTAGCTTTGTTCGTAGTGATGCTTTCTAAGGCCCACTTGACTTCACATTCCAAGATGTCTGGCTCTAGACTAGTGATCACATCATCATGATTATCTGGGTTGTGAAGATCTTTTTTGTACAGTTCTTCTGTGTATTCTTGCACCTCTTCTTAATATCTCCTGCTTCTGTTAGGTCCATACCATTTCTGTCCTTTATCGAGCCCATCTTTGCATGAAATGTTCCCTTGGTATCTCTAATTTTCTTAAAGAGATCTCTAGTCTTTCCCATTCTGTTGTTTTCCTCTATTTCTTTGCATTGTTCAAAGCCTTGACTAAGTAATCCCCTGGTGGTCTAGTGCTTAGGACTTCAATCCCTGGTTGAGGAACTAGGATCCTGCAAGCTGTGCAGTGTGGCCAGAACTTTTAAAAAATAAATAAAGCCTTTACCAATCTCCTTCCTCCTGTTTTTGCCGCTTCTGTGCGCTGTCTGTCTTTATGTCACAGTCTCTAGAACATGGAGGGCAGATAGGTATTTATGTGTCTGCTTCCCTATCCTGGGAGCTGAGCTCCTTGGCGGCAAGACCTGCAACGTGGGGCCTTATTTGCAAGGATTCTGTTCCCCAGTGCCAAGTGCATATAGACAGTCCAGTGCTCGTGAGCTGATTGAAGGAATGACAAATGGAGGAACCTGCAAATCTGACCCCTGTTCTCAGAAGCTGGACAGGGAGCCTGTAATACACTGGACGCTGTTGAGGAGACTGGACTGGATTGGAGCTAGCTGAGGTTTTCTGCCTTCCACAGAGTCCCAGCCTCTTCTCCATGGAGATAAAGCAGCTGCCGCACCCCTTCTGTCTTTAACTGCAGCAATTCTGCACCCCAGGGGCAGAAACACAGAATAAAGTGTATCATACCAGGCTCTGGCTGGGTGAACTATGAATATTTAAATCAATATGTGATTTTAGATTTAGGGAACGAAACTTTGGGTTTTAAAGCCAGAAGACTGGGGTTTGAGAAGGAAATGGCAACCCACTCCAGTACTCTTGCCTGGAAAATCCCATGGACAGAGGAGCCTGGCAGGCTACAGTACATGGGGTCGCAAAGAGTCGGACATGACTGAGCGACTTCCCTTTCTAGGATTTATGAAAAGTATGATATCAGACGGACTTCCTCAGTGGCTCAGCTGTCAAGAATCCTCCGGTAATGTAGGAGATGTGGATTCAATCCCTGGGTCTGGAAGCTTCCCTGGAGGAGGGCCTGTATATATCCACCCCAGTATTCTTGCCTGAAAAATCCCATGGACAGAGGAGCCTGGCAGGCTACAGTCCATAGGGTCTCAAAGAGCTGGGCACGGCTGAAGTGACTGAACACGCACGCACACGGTCTCAGACAGTCTTGTAACATTGCTGAGCTCCAGGTTTTCCCGCTGGGAACCCAGGACTGAAAAATCCTGCTCACCTACTGCCCCAGTTTGCTATGAGGCTGAAATGAGTTTGCAGGTCCGGGTGTGACCTGGTTACAGGTTACTTGATCAGTTATGATGCTGAGGACACCCCTCTGTCCTTCCCCTCAGGGTCCCATAGGGCACGTTCTGAGGCTTCAAACCTTGTCAGAGACCTTGGGCTGCACGCAGGCCAGCTGGGACGCTTCGGCAGAGGAGGAAGGCATTCGCACAGGCAGTTTTTAAACGCAGGGAACATGGAGGAAATACCACACAATTTATGGATGAAAGCTTTAAAAAGAAACACAAGACTTAAGTCAAAACAGTTGACTCAACTCTGGGGGAGGCGTCTGCCTAGATGTAGGAGACAAAAAAGCTAGAATTGGAGTGGGTTGAGACAGAGGGGTGTCCCACTGAGTGGGGTAAATGGACACGTTGATACACAGCTGGGGGCAGGTAGCCAACTCCCTCTCTAGAGGGTATCACCTACTAGCATTTTTGAAATTCCACTTCTGAGACTGTCACTTGGGTTATCCTCACAGTGATATGTATAAGGATGTTCACCAAAGACTCATTTGTAGTTGGAAAAACTTGAAAACAGCTTGAATGCCATTTAACAGAGGATGGACCTGTATGAATTACAACACAGCCATCCAGGGGAATTCCAAGAAGCAAATGATGCACACGTCTGTTGTAGTTGTTTAGTTGTTGTGTCTGATTCTTTTTGAGACCCCATAGACTGTAGCCCACCAGGCTCCTCTGTCCATGGGATTTCCCAGGAAAGAATACTGGGGTGGGTGGCCATTTCCTCCTCCAGGGGATCTTCCCGACCCAGAACTCGAGTTCCTGCACTAAAGGCAGATTCTTTACTGCTGAGCCACCAGGGAAGCCCTGTATGTCTGAGTATGAACGTGGAAAGATATTTACCATCAGGTGAACGAGAAAGGCCAGTTGCACATGGCATGGATATGATGATCTTGTTTTCATAAAAACTAAAAATATACCAATGTTTGCATACGTGTAGAAAAAGATAGTGGGGACATAGACAAATTGGTTAACAGAGTTTATCTCTGGGAGTTGGTTGGGATTATAGACTATTTTTTATACAGTTCTGTAGAGTTGGTTGTTTTCATTTTCTGTTTTGGCTGCATTGGGTCTTTTTGCAGTGCTCAGGCTTAGTAGCCCTGAGGCCTGTGTGATCTTAGTTCCCTGACCAAGGATCAAACCCGAGTCTCCAGCATTGGAAGGCAGGTTCTCAATCAGTGGACCATCAGGTGAGCCCTAAATTTGCTGTTTTTAATAGATATGTATTGAAAATAAAACATTTAGAGGATCAGTTCAGTTCAGTCACTCAGCCATGTCTGACTCTTTGCAAGAATAAACAATCTAGAGAATAAGGGCCTAATATTTAATGATGGTATATCTTATGGCAACAGTCCCCTCCTCATTCTGGAAAAATCTCAACCAGCATGTCTCTGCATTGCATCACAGATACCCAAGCTGTAATACATCCTTAATCACGTTACTCTACTGATGCAAAGCCTAAAACCTCTCGTGTTTGACCCTTCTGTTCCATCCGGATTAATTACTGTCCACAATTCACTGAGTATGAGCTCTGCTCTGAGGCGAGTGTTGAAAGGGGGTGATGATTTCTCTACGGCATTTAAAGCTTCCACAAATCACAAACCACACTCAAAGGGCTCCAGAAATACTAGTTGAGGAACTCGTTGGGGTTCCCTCATGGCTCAGATGGTAAAGAATCCGCCTGCAATGTGGGAGGCCTGGGTTAGATCCCCGGGTTGGGACGATCCCCTGGAGGAGGGCATGGCAACCCACTCCAGTATTCCTGCCTGGAGAATCCCCATGGGCAGAGGTCCCTGACAGGCTGCAGACCATGGGGTCGCAAAGGGTCGGACATGACTGAGCGAATAAACTCAGCTCATGAATGAGAGGAACTGGGGTCTCTAGGGGAAGTGACCACCCCTCGGGACATCCCTGAGCTGACTGCCAACAGCAAAGCCATCTCCGTGAACTGGGCAGGGCCTATGACAGGTCCATCAGAGCCATCCCCGTGGGAAGGGCAGGGCCTGTGACAGCCCCACAGCCCCATAGCAGGATGGGAGGCATGTCTTCTAGATGCAGAGTCTGAGAAGAGATGAGGGTCCGCCCTGGTCTCTGTCCCCAGGTACCGTCACTTTCTCTTTCTGGATTTCCGTTTCTTCCGTAAATAAGAGCCCGGCTTGGTCAATATTTCTCCAAGCACATTCCTAAGAGTACAACATCCAGACTGCGTTCATACATGTCCTTTAAGAGGGATTCTGTGGTCTAATGCACTCAACAAATGCCGCTCTCTGCACCCCACTGTTGGAGAGTCACCGTGCATGTCGGTAGGTTGAGTCTCCAAGAGGTCTTACGTAAATAAACTTATGCATCAACTCACTCCAATATTCTTCCCTGGTAAATTCTATGGACAGAGGAGCCTGGCAGGCTACAGTCCACAGGGTAGCAGAGTCGGATACAACTGAGTGACTGAGCATACACGCAAACAGTACTGGTCACATGGGACGAGAGACATAGAATACGGAGAGGACAGGAAGTCCCAAAGGGCTTGGCTGGGACATGGTCCAGATAGGTGTAGCCGTTGGGGGACACCCAAGTAGAGATGCAAAACAAGCAGGCAGGTCAAATGGTTAGAGAATAGGGAAGATGCTTGGAAGGAAGCTATTTGGTATTTGCATGGCTCACTCTCTTATTCGGGGCTGTTGCTCATCAGCGCATCTGGATTTAACTACCATTTGCATATTGGTGCCTTGAATGATGGACTATCACCTTTTGATAAAGAGTATGGGCTTTGGAGTCATACCTCCCACACCTCAGTTTCTACTTCTCTAAAGTGGGATTAATAATAAGCATTGCCTCCTAGAGTAGCTTATGAGGATTAAGTGAGCTAATATATCTGGATGTTCTTAGACTAGTATCTAGCACATAGTAAGTACTCCATAAATGGTACTGTCAGTATTAAGGATTATTATTTGTATTTGCAGCTGAGATTCCTCTCTGACTTGACAGCTCCACTCCAGTGTCTGCCAGGCATCTCAACAGCACCAAAACCCAACTTTTGACCCCAACAGTGCCCCATCTTTTCCCAGCCTTCTTCATCTTGGTGAAGGGCTCTCCCTCAAGTCAGGAACATGGGGATCAGACATGCCGCCTCACTCCCCTTCTGTCTTCCTCCAATCCGCCAGGAAATTCTGCAGAGTCTGTCCCCAGAATAGATTTCAAACTCGTCTACTTCTCTCCTCCCCTCATCCCTACTCTAGTCTGAGCAGCCTTGTCTCAAGACGAGCAAAATCATCTTCCAAGCGGCTCCCTGCTTCTCTTTCCATGAATTCTTCACGCACAGCCAGAACAACTCTTACAAACAGAAATATGACCCCACTAAACTGCTAAGTGGCACATAAAATGAAGCCCCGGCTGCCTGCCGTGGCTCTGAGCTGTCTGGCCTCTGCGGAGTCTCCTCCTTTCCCAGCTGCTCCTCCAGCTGGCCCGCTGGCCTCTCTCCAGTTCCCACAACAAGGGGAGTTTGCTCCCACCTGAGAGCCTTTATCTGGTCACCTTTTGGCCCAAAGGCTTTACCCAGGGCGCTTTACCTGATGTCTCCCCCTCCCCTGAGGCTCTTGGCTTCGAGTTGTCCTCCCCAGATTCCCGCCCCCCACTCTCCTAATGGGTTATCCCAGTTATTCCCAGTCACATCCCTGTGTTCACGACCTTCACAATGCTGTTCTCAACATGCAATTTATCTACTTGTTTATTGTCTGTCTGTCCCCAGAGAAAATTCTCCAGAACCCAGTGCTTCTCCTTTCCAAGCACTGTAAACTCAGCATACAGCCTGGCCCCTCGACCCATGATGAATGAACAAAAGACTGTCATGATGAGTGAACGGTTTCCTCTCTGATACACCCTTCCTGTTACTAAAGGTGTCACCAGCTGATTAATAAGCAAAAAATAATCCAGTCCACCTTAGTCAGATAAGCTCAGAGATAGAACAAAGGGCCCTTATACAAACCTACAGGTACACTTTTAGACATTTAAGAAATCCTCCAACTCATGATGAGAGGGCTGACACGAGGCAAGATCCTTAGGCATCGAGCAGGGACCCCACTGAACCCCTAGGGGCCAGGAGACCCCACAGACTAAATGACCTTGAAAAGTGAAAACACAAATTGCTCAGTTGTATCCGACTCTTTGTGACCCCATGGACTTTACAGTCCATGGAATTCTCCAGGCCAGAATACAGGAGTGGGTAGCTTTCCCTTCTCCAGGAAACCCAGGGATCTTCCCAACCCAGGGATCAAACCCAGGACTCCCAAATTGCAGGCAGATTCTTTACCAGCTGAAACACAAGGGAAGCCCGAGAATACTGGAGTGGGTAGCTTATCCCTTCTCCAGGGGATCTTCCTGACCCAGGAATTGAACCGGGGTCTCCTGCATTGCAGGCAGATTCTTTACCAATTAAGCTATTAGGGAATCCCAAACGACCTTAGTGGGATGGATGTCCTCAATGCAGCTGGCATTTTTCATCAGTCTGATGTCTGGCCTTGAATTTTTCTGGGACGTTCAGTTTCCTGACCCATATGAGCATTTAATGACAAATTAAATTTTTTTTAAGCATGTTCTTTCTTTAAGGAGTACTTGTCACGATAGAATTCTACGGTTGCAGCCATTTTCTTTCCCAGCAGACCTTGGGTCAGGTCTGCTGCTGCTTCTTCCCAGGGAAGTTAGCATAAATGTTTATTGGCAGTACAGTCATCAAGAAAATAAAGTTGCTGATTCATTGCCTTACAATGAAACCCTTTGTTTTTCCCTCCTCTTCCTTCCTCTTTATAAGGAGACACTTCTGAGAAAGGGCACACTTCGGGGACCCACATCTTGGGATATTTTCTTGGTTGCCTATGTCTTCTGTCTGCAGACTGTGGGTTCCTGTAACAGCTGGGGGATCAGCCTTCCTCTTTTCTCTGCAGTATCATCCCTCTAGGGTCTCTGAGGAACAATGGAAGTCTTAGGGTTCTTCAGGCTGGAAGTGAGTGGCCCCATGGTGACGGTGGCCCTGTCCGTGGTCTTCTTGGCCCTCCTGAAATGGTAAGTGCAGCCAGTATGTCCCAACCATGGTGACATTGTCAGAAATAGCAGTCACAGAGCTGTGCTGGAACCAGGGTGGGGTCTGTGGGAGTGCGTTTTTCTTCCCCTTTAATCTGCAGGGAGTTGAGTATTAACACAGCTTCAGAATTAAAAGCAAACAGCCAGGTTAATCTTTTGCTCTAATGCATGCGATGCATGTGTTAGGAAAGGCTGGTGATTCAGTGACTGAGAACGCTACACATAATTAAGTTTGAAAGAGAGGGAGAAAGCAACAGATTGGCAAGGTTTGGGCAGAAGTATTTCCTTGCATCCCCGTCCTATCTCCCCAGGCTGGATTTACAGCAGATTCAGCCTCTTGGTTCTGATGACGTTAAAAAGCAAAAAAGCAAAAAAGATAAAGGAGCTGTCCGGCGACGTGGTCTGGCGACGTGCATGGGAAAGTCACTGCGAAGGGATTTCTGTAGGCTTAAAGATAAAGAGGTGGAACTAATTTCCTTGTTTTCTAATATTTGATAGAAAGGGATGAATGTAGTGTGTGCAGTGCCACCAAGTCTGAGACCTGGGAGGATCTCAAATTTAAACTGGAAATAACTCCCCATGATCTTGTTAATTCAACAGAAGGTTTTCTGAAGTCTGACTTGATCAGAGACTGGATGTGAGGCCCCACAATATGCTTCATTTATGCATATCCACCTTGTCAGTAAAAGTTATTAAAATTACCCACTCCATCAAAAGCACCTGGATTTAGGCAGCTCTGGTTTTTGAGGGGAAAGTGGAAAAAATAATGGAGAGTTTGAGTTTGAACAGAATTTCAATTTACATTTCTGGTAGTAATAAAGCCTCCTCTCGATTAATAACTGGGAAAGCACTTTGAAAAGCATCAAGCATTATGCAAATGTGAGGTATTATTCTTTTGGAATTTGCATAGCTGAAAATGGAATTCACGTTTGATGTTCTATGATGATGAAATTACTTCTTGGAAATTGGCTCTGAAACCCAGCTTCAGTCCCAGTGCTGTTTTGCTTTCTAACTGGTTTAATTATCTTTTGAACTTTTCTCAGTGTGGCTTATCTTGCCTTGAAACCAGCCACATGCAAACCCAGGAGCAAGTGGTACGCTCCCTCCCCGACCCTGCTCCATCCTTCCATCCATCTCAGTGTGTCTCTGCTCAGAGATGGATTTAACACAGTGCCTGATATGTTCTGGGTGCTTAGTAGATATCAGCCAGTATCCTTAACTATCATTTAATGTGACCTAAACACAGAGGGAAATAGGTCTTTTGTGCTTCAGGTATATTTAAGTTTTCTCATTAATATGCTTATTAATATTAATTTCTCATCAACAGTTGTGCACTGACTGTAATTCTCAAAGTGTGTTCTGTTTGAGGCCCCCATGGTCTCACAGCATCCATGTTTCTATAGTACACTTCACTTTACTTCACTAGTTTCTGTCTTTATTGGGTCTTTTCAATTTCTATAGTCTTAATTTTCAGCTCAGTGCCTGATATATATAGTATGGCTCCGATAAATGTCTGATGAATGGGTGAGTGAACTGCATACATCAATGTTGTGCCTTTCCTGGAAAGGCGCATGTGTCCTGAGTGATAAGCTGCTGTAACTGGGTGTTTCTAATCAGTGCAGATCAGAGTCACGGCTAATAACACCATACCATCCAGTAAGGCAGCTGTGCATTTGTAATCTGTTCTGGGGCCATGCTAATAACCTGGGTCAAAGACACTGAGATTAGAGAGAGGCATGAAGCAGAGGTGGTGAATAGGAAGCCAGAGCCGACTTCTATTTGTTCTTGTGAAAATATTTATCGATTTGTTCATGTGCGCCAGGCATGGCATGAGGCCCTGGTACAAGGTCAGAAAACAAGAGGTCTAGATCAGATGCCCAAGGTGGGGGAGATGTGAAGGTTGTGGCTGAGCTGGGTGTCTGGGGAGGAGGATGCTGAAGAGGAGGAGCCTTGAGGGGCCGTGGATGTGGTTCCTATATCCTGGGTCTATCCTGGGATCAGCTCAAGGTCACCATCCTTGAGCTCTCAACACTCGTTTTCCAGGCAAGAGTCCTGAGTGAAGTGAAGTGAAAGTCACTCAGTCATGTGCGACCCCTTGAACTATACAGTCCATGGAGTCCTCCAGGCCAGAATACTGGAGTGGGTGGCCTTTCCCTTCTCCAGGGGATCTTCCCAGCCCAGGGATCGAACCCAGGTCTCCTGCATTGAGGTGGATTCTTTACCAGCTGAGCCACAAGGGAAGCCCAGGAATACTGGAGTGGGTAGCCTATCCCTTCTCCAGTGGATCTTCCTGACCCAAGGATCGAACTGGGGTCTCCTGCATTGCAGGCAGATTTTTACCAAGTGAGCTATCAGGGAATCCCCAAGACTCCTGAGCAACAGACATTGGCTTGAATGAGGCAGGCCCTCCCTCCCGCTTCATTTTCGCAACAAGAGGCATATGGGAAAGAGAAAGGCACTCAGAGAGAGCTGGGGGTAGAAAGACCCTCACAGCATCTGCCCCCAAGGAAGTCTTGTGCAGGGTGCAATTTTGAAGGTTTAAACTCCTTTCCTGTTAAGAGTTCCGCCTGCCTCTGGACCAGGAGAGCGTGCGATAAGAGCCTCAACTCTGGGAAGGTAACATGAGGAGGACAGCTTGTTGCTGGCTCCACCAGCCTGGGGGTTCATTCAAGTCAGGGGCCAGGTCCCGTATCTCACTGCAGTTCTGGAAACCTCTGTCCATGACTTGCCTGTTCTAGTGTCTGGTTTAATGCAGGCAAAGTGAGGATGTCCACATGCGTCAGCTCGGCCCTCGGGGTGTAGGCTTCGGTTCTCGCCTCTTTCAGCAGCTTCATCCCCCAGACCCTGACTCCATCCTGTGGGCTTGGCAGTTCATGAATGGTCACATGCTCCGCACATCTAGGCCTCTGTTCTTGCTGTTCTCCATGCTTGGAATCCCCTTTCTCTCCTCTTTCCTCCGAGGAGCTCAGGGGCACCTCCTCATTGAATGTTCTGCTTGCCTACGGCACTGACCAGTCCCACTCACTGTGGGTTTCCTTGTTGTTCTCACCTCTATGCCCCGCTCCTCCACAATGCATGCATGCAGTTGGTGCCTAATGAATGTTGGCTCTAATCTCCACTGGCATTTTCTTGCTGGCTCTTCCCTTAGGCGTCACAGCTCAATACAAGTCTTAATTCTTCTGCCTACATGCATCATCCTTTTCCTATGGCCTTTTCAGTTTGAACCAGCTTGGGGTCCATGTTCTAATTGGACCCCAACAGGTGTGCTGTTTTTGGATCTCCACTCACCTTGCAGAGCAAGACTATGGCATGTACTTAAACATTTCATGATGAAGTAGATGTATGAATTTAGAAAGCAGAAGAGAAAAGAATCAATTTCATTTTAAAAGAGACTAAAATAGTATATTTTGATAGTTTTCCCCCAAATGGTATTTGATACAATTTTCTTGATGACAGTCACTAAAATTGATAGTTATGAAGCTGAACAGTGTGCACTGGGGTCTAAGGGGATCAGGGCTACTCCCCTGGGGGTTGGAGCTGGGGATGTAGGATACACTAGCAAGAAGCCCATGAAGCTTGTGATCAAAACATGTGACAAAACATCTTAAAAACTCATTTTTCTGTATAAAGTTGTTTGAAATCCTGACTTTTGGAAGAGATTTATGTCCAAGAAGTAAGTGGTGTGAGTTGAATAGTGCTAGAGGCAAACTAAAGTACAATGTAATTAAACTTTGAAGAGCACCTATGAGCTGGCAGCTTTTGGTAAGATGAGGATTTCTTTATTAAGGAAGAGTGTAAAGTGAAGTGAAAGTGAAAGCTGCTCAGTCGTATCTGACTCTTTGTGACCCCCTGGACTATACAGTCCATAGAATTCTCCAGGCCAGAGTACTGGAGTGGGTAGCCTTTCCCTTCTCCAGGGGATGGATCTTCTCAACCCAAGGATCGAACCCAGGTCCCCCACAATGTGGGCAAATTCTTTACCAGCTGAGCCACAAGGGAAGACCAAGAATACTGGAGTGGGTAGCCTATCCCTTCTCCAGTAGATCTTCCCAACCCAGGAATTGAACCAGGGTCTCCTGCATTTCAGGTGGATTGTTTACCAGCTGAGCTATCAGGGAAGGCCTAAGAAAGAGCGTAAGGATTCCCTATTTAATAATGTGCAAATTTACTTGCCCCATCCATACAGACAGAAAGTAGATTAGTGGTTGTCGGGAGCTGGAGGCGGGGAGATGGGAGTGGTCACTGGTAGGTGTGGAGTTTCTTTTGGGGGTGATGAAAATGTTCTGAAATTAGATAATGCTGATGGTTGCACAACTCAGTGAATATACTAAAACCACTGAATCACATACTTTAACAGGATGAATTTTATGACGTGAATTATATCACAATAAAAAAATTCATCTGTACAGGGAAAAAAAAAGAAAGTGAGAGAAAGAATGTAAGGAAATAGCCCAAATATTAATGGTGGTGGTTTAATTGCTAAGTCTTGTATGATTCTTGTGATCCCATGGACTGTAGCCTGTCAGGCTCCTCTGTCCATAGAATTCTCCAGGAAAGAATACTGGAGTGGGTTGCCATTTCCTTCACCAGGGGATCTTTACCACCCAGGAATCAAACCTGGGTCTCCTGCATTGCAGGAAGATTCTTTACCAACTGAGTTATGAGGAATAGTGGTAGGATTGTGGGGTTTTTCTTCCTTTACTCTTTCTGCATCTTTCATATTTTTAAAACAAATATCAATTACTGAGCAAAACAACAACAAAAAAGGTTTTACTAAAAAGAGTAGGGAATTCCTCTTCTGAAGAGGAAAGCAGTCTTATGCTTTGAACATGGAGGTTTCAAGACATACTCTCCAATAGCAGAGTAGAACATATAGGAGAATTTGGAATAATCGAGAAACTTCCTGGCTGATGAAGCAGTGAGAAAAGTAAACTGTGGTTGTTGCAATAAGTGGCTAAAGAGAGAAGAGTTGTCTTGGGAAGGTGGAAGGGCTCTTAATGCCAAGCTGCATTTAAGTCTGAGGAGTCTGAGACCCAGAAGTATAAACTAAATGGACATTAAAATAGGAAACAGGGTAAGTTAGTGTTCTGATCAAGTCTCATTCTCAGTCTAGTTCAGTTCAGTCTCTCAGTCATGTCCGAGTCTTTGTGACTCCATGGACTGTAGCACTCCAGGCTTCCTTGTCCATCACCAACTCCCAGAGCTTGCTCAAACTCATGTCCATCGAGTCAGTGATGCCATCCAGTCATCTCATCTTTTGTCATCCCCTTCCTTTCCCGCCTTCAATACTTCCCACATCAGGGTCTTTTCCAGTGAGTCAGTTCTTTGCATCAGGTGGCCAAAGGATTGGAGCTTCAGCTTCAGCATCAGTCCTTCCAATGAATATTCAGGACTGATTTCCTTTAGGATTGGCTAGTTTGATTTCCTTGCTGTCCAAGGGACTCTCAAGAGTCTTCTCCAACACCACAGTTCAAAAGCATCAATTCTTTGGTGCTCAGCTTTCTCATTCTAAGATCAGGTTAAATTAAGTTGTGAATAGTGATTATTAAGACAAGACAACAATGAAAGTTCCATCCCTGTCTGTACCTGGAAGTTTCTTTCTCACAGAGCTTGCTTTACATGTAGAAAAACTAGATTCTAATTCTAGATCTAAATCTAATTTCAGACATATTTAAAAGAAACCACTGGGACTTCCCTGGTGGTTCAGTACTAAGACTCTGAGCTCCCAGTGCAGAAGGCCCATGTTTAATCCCTGATCAAGGAACTAGATCCCACATGCCACAACTAAGAGTTTGCATGCCGCAACTAAAAATCCTGCATGCCACAACTAAAGATTTCACATGCTGCAGCTACAGATCCCACATCCCTCAACTAAGACCTGGCACAGTCAAATAAATATTTAAAAAAGAAAAGAAACCACTGCTCCCAGGGTGCAAGTTGGTTCAATGTATGCAAATCAATAAACGTGATACACCACATTAACAGAATGAAGATACACCACATTAACAGCTAATCCACAATTATCTCAATAGATGCAGGAAATGCATTTGACAACATTTGACTTCCTTTCATGATAAAAACTCTCAACAAATTAAGAAGGAAAGTACCCCAACACAATAAAGGCCATAGTTCAGGACAAACTCACAGCTAACATCATACTCCAGAGTGAGAAGCTGAAAGTCTTTTCTCTAAGATCAGGAACAAGACAAGAATGCCCACTTTTGTTCAGCATAATGCTAGAAATCCTAGCAGAGCAATTAGATAAGAAAAGGAAAACATTGATATCTAAATTAGAAAGGAAGAAGTAAAACTATCTGTTTGCAGAGCATATGCTCTTATACATGCAATATCCTAGACTCCGCCCACAACCAAAAACCATTAGAAATAATGAATGAATTCATTAAAGTTGCAGGATACAAAATCAACATTAAAAAGTCAGTTGCATTTCTACAGACTGACAACAAACTTTCTGAAAAAGAAATCAATCCCACTGACAATAGCATCAAAGAGAATGAAATACTTAAGGATAACTTTAATCAAGGAAGTAAAAGATCTGTATGCTGAAAATTTCATCAATATGACATTGATGAAAGAAATGGAAAAAGCCACAAAATACATGGAAAAAATCCCATGTTTATATGTGGGAAGAATTATTATTGTTAAAATGTTCATAGTACCCAAAGTGATCTAGGGAGTCAATGTAATACCTATCGAAATTCCAATGGCATTTTCCACAGAAATAGGAAAAAAATCTTAAAATTTGCATAGATACACAAATGACTGAATTGTAAAGTCACTGTTGAGAAAGAAGAACAAGTTTGGAGGCATCACAATTCCTGATTTCAAACTATATTAAAGAGTTATAATAGTCAAAACATGTGGTTCTGGAATAAAAACAGACACATAAGCCAATGGAATAGAATAAAATATCCAGAAACAGTCAACTAATTTTGACAAAGAAGTCAAAATAGACAATGGGGAAAAGATAGTCTCTTTAATAAATGATGCTGGGAAAATTAGATAATCATATGCAAAAGAGTAAAATTGGACCCTTGTACCATAAATAAGGAGAAGGCAATGGCAACCCACTCCAGTACTCTTGCCTGGAAAATCCCATGGATGGAGAAGGTCCATGGTAGGCTGCAGTCCATGGGGTCGCTAAGAGTTGGACACGACTGAGTGACTTCACTTTCACTTTTCACTTTTATGCATTGGAGAAGGAAATGGCAACCCACTCAGTGTTCTTGCCTGGAGAATCCCAGGGACAGGGGAGCCTGGTGGCTGCCGTCTATGGGGTCTCACAGAGTCGGACATGACTGAAGCAACTTAGCAGCAACAGCAGCAACCATAAAAAAAAAAAAAAAACCAAATCAGATTAACAACTTAAATGTAAGACCTGCAACTGAAAAACTCCTAGAAGAAAACATAGAGAAAAAGCCCCTTGACATTGGTCTTGGCAATGATTTTTTTGGCTATAACACTAAAAACACAGGCAACGACATCACAAATAAGCTAGTGGGACTACATCAAACTAAAATCTTCTACATAGCAAAGGAAACAATGGACAAAATGAAAGGCCACCCAGTACCTTCTAGATTTACTCCATGACTGCTTCATCTGTTGATGGTCTTGCTTAGGCTGATCTGTACTGGATCTAGCTGCTACTGGTGCTGGTGAAAAACAAGTTGGATAAGACCCAAGGGGTCTGCTGGGGACTGCTCCCTCTCCTGCCTGGACACCCTACTCCTCCTCCTTGGTAGTTCCTATGGGGCTGAGTGTCCCAGGGCTCAGGAAATACCCTCAGGAGGCAGCTTTCGGGGGCCTCCTTGTAGCTTCATGCATGATTCTTGCGTCTCATCTTCCTGTCTTATTCCTTCAGCCTTTCTGGGTCACCAGCCAGGCACAGGTGGCTTTGGGAAGCAGGAAGGTATTGAGCTGGATCTTGAGATGCAGGGAAGGACTAGCAGAGAAGAGGAGGGTGGACACTTCAGGTGGGATGGTGTCAGAAGTGAGGGTGACATCGGGCTTTGTAACATTTGGTGGAACAGACCACTCAGAGTGTGAATAATGGACACATTTTAGAAATACATTTTAGAGGCCGTGGATAATTTCTGGTGCCCTAGAGCATCTTAGAAAAGGATGCATGCTGTTTCCTTATTTTTTTGTGCTTTTGTCTAGGATATGATGGGTACTTCGGTTTAATAATTCAGTGATGAGCTTGGAGATAAAATTGAGCCTGCTTATGAAAACTAGGTCTGTATTTCCTTGAGGACCATTTTCACAGAATATTATTTTTTGTTTTCTCTCTTTTAAATAGTTGTGCACAATATCCCCAGCCTTCTTCTCGCTTTATTGATTTTCCAGAACAAGAGGACGAGGTGTGACTATAAAGAAACGTAACTGATTATTTTAGCATACACACCAGAACTTATACAGCCAAATGAATTTTATGACCTTCAAAGGCATTTTCCTGATAGGCTGAAACCTTATTGCAGATATGCCATATCAGAAAACACATTCTTAGCACTTTTCTCTGGAAACGGTCCTTGGTGTGTGAATGTAGTCTTTCGACCACCCTCAAGGCACAAATCATTGTCTTTGTTGAGAAAGGATTGATTTTTTAAAAAACAGCCCAAATTTTGGCAACTAGGTGATTAGACTGGGTAATATTATTTTTAATCCCAAGCAAAATGTGACTATAAAATAATAAGGCTTGCTGTCCTTTACCGAGAAGTTTATGAGCCATTTCTGGAAGCCGGGGCATTCTGTTGGGCCATACTCATTGGATGTATGAGTTGCTCTTAGTCAAGCTTAGTTTCACTTTAAAGACAACAGCAGCAATCATTTTAACACTTATGGTCATACATCCTTTTATCTTGTAAGGAATTCAGGCTTCTGGAATTGGTAGCACTGGCTCTTTGGGCAGAGATGAAAGAAGCAGCTCATTCACTCTATGAACAAAGCAGACCATCCGATTTGTGCTTGTGCCTTACTGAGCTGTTTGCTGCTCCCCCCTGGGAGGGCAGTGGTTCTTCCAGAAATAAAACTACAGCACGGACCCTCCCCTTCACCCCCAAACATCATGATCACAACCAACCACACAGGCTGCCGTTTGCCGTTGAAGGCAAGGCCTCACCTTTGGGAACCTGAACTGTGTTCAGGGGCTTGTTTCTGCTGGCCAAAATGACACACAGCTGCACAAGAGGGCGAGACTTTGGGGAAGGTGGGGATGGGGGCAGGTATCAAGCAGGTAATGGATTGGCACTTCGGCGAGGAAGGGCCACCTTGTCCCTGGTTTGCCAGAAATACATGATGCTGCACAATGCCTGGGGGCTGGGGGACAGGAGGCACATCAGCTGAGAGGGGTGACCCCCGGAGCCCTGCTGTCTCACAGTCCCCACCCTCCACCCCATCCTGGAGAGAGCTGAGAGCTGGGTGACCCTGCAGAGCCACCTTAAGGCCCCAGGTGGTCTCACAAAGACGTGTTAGCTTTCGCCTCAGCCCACGGCAGTTTCTGAGCTTGGCCCCAGAAAAAGGATGGCCCCCTCTTTTTTTGGCTCAAAGGTTTCCGGGAAAATGGTGTCAGAGAATGAAGGCAAGGCTAACCACTACTGATAGTGGCTTCAACCAAAACCCTGTTTCCCAAGCTCTGCCCAGACCCCTGGCAAGAGCCAGCACCATGCACCAAACTCCGTGGCTGCCTCTGCCCTCTGACCCGGGAGGTATGCCAAGATCCTCCTGAATCGCCTTCCTCGACACACAATCCGCCCCTTCTCGCCACACTCCGCACATCTCGGTCCCTGCTGCCCGACGCCCTTGCCTCTCTGTTAAAGGAAATCCAACCCATTCCTCAAAACCTTGTCTAAACATTGCCTTCCTGAAGGTCTCCTTAGCCAGGCCAGCCCTCAACGGGCCTGGCTTCCTCTGAATTCCGCTGTCTCTACTGAGGTCTTGGCACTTGCTGTACTATTCTATCGTTCACGCCTGTGTCCTATTTCCTGGCCTGATGATAAGGCCCTGAGGGCAGGGGATGAATCTTAAACCCATGAGTGCCTTGTGCAGAGTAGCTGCTCAGTAAACTTTAATGACCACACGCATGGCATGGCTTCTAAATGATTGCTGTCGTGTGTGTGTGTGTGTGTGTGAGCATCTGTGTGTGCTCTGATGGATACACTAGTGGCAGCATGACCTCAACATCTGGCAGAATGCCTTGCACACGTGTCATTGAAAGAGTAAATTCATTCTTTGTTCATACGCTCACTGACTGCTGAAGGCTTTCCAGGCTGCGTGCTGGTTCTGCCTCATTGATGGGCTATGGATCACATGACCGTGAACTCCGATAAAGTAATTATCACATTAGAAATAGAGGAGCAAAGCTCTGATGCAAAAGTAGGAGATGGGATAGAAGGCAGGACCCAGCCATTTAGAAGATGAGGTATGTGGGGAGCACAGAACACCCGCTGTGTGGGTATCCTGACCACAGTGTGGGGGAGGGGAGGTCCAGCCTCCAGCAGAGGCATAAAGGACAAACCCTTCATCCTTCACTGTTTTATTACCGCTAATCCCCATAGTTCAAGGCAACACTATCTAAACTCTTCACCAGCATCTCTGTTTATATTATTTCCCCAAAGGTCTCGAGTTCTATTGTCCAAACAACGATGTGTATTTATGTAATGATTGATTTATTTTCTCATTTTAATTACTCGAAGACAGGCTGATGGAAACCCTGCCAATGAGTATAGCGATCAATGAGAGAACCGGCATTCGTATACCCAGTTATAATTCTACTCCAAAGCAAAGAAACTTGACATTTTTGTTAACCTGCACAATCTGATTGTCAATAGAGGCACAATTTCCATTGAGGCTCTTTGAAATGTTGAAAATATCTCATGTACCCTCTTCCTATCTCTACAAAGCAATAGGCATCTGGGAACCCCAGGCTGTAAGCATTGTGAAGGATAGTCAGCTATACATTAGATGGTTTGAGTGCTATCTGTACACAGAGAGTTACTGAAATTGGTAGCATCGTCTGATGATATAAGGGACAATAGAAGGAGGTAATTGGGCAGTTCTCAGGAGAAATATGGCACCGTGTGAGTCAGCAAGGTACCCGTTCCCCCTAGAGGAGCTTGGGTACATCCATCTTTGGGTACTCCATCCTCCAAGGCTCTCCGAATATGGCATGTTCTCCACCCAAACCCCCAGGCCAGCTCTCCCTCACCTGGATAGTCAACCCAGTCTTGTTTCCTAAGTGGTCCTTGAATCATTCTTTTCCCCATATCTGCTCTTCTACTCCTGGAGTTGTGGATTTCAAGAGCATCTGGAAATAAGCACCCATCTTGTTTCCCTGTCTCCTGTCTTGTGCCCTTCAAAATTGTCCTTCACATCTGCAGCCTGAAGAACAACCAGCCTCTCACCGCTGGGGCAGAAAGCCCTCCCATGGCCCTCCCTGCGTGCAGAATTGGTCTCCTCGGCTGGCACAGGAGGCCTGTCCTACCTGGTCACCTCTTCAACTGCCGCTTTGCTCGCTGGTCCCTCTGTTCTTTCCACACACCATGTTGGATGCCATTCATTTCCTCCCCTCTCCTGGGATGCTCTTGATTCCTTCATTCTGGTGAGAGCCCTGCATCCCTGTGATCTTTGCCCCACCACATCTGGTGCCTTCTCTCTCTCAAACCACTTCCCTAGCTCCCCTGTCAGAAGGTAAGCAGGACTGGATCTTAAGTGCCCAGCACTGTGCTTGTACATTTCTTTTGGGTAATAAACACTTAGCTATTTGCTGACAAAGTTGAATTAAGAGGGACAGTATATAGGATTTTGTGTGGCACATGCTTGGCATATATAGACACAAATTCATGTTCTTCTTTGCAGCTATGAATATCCTCATAGAGAATTTCCATTTATTTCTAAATGCATATCACTGCAACCAAGCTGCCACCCTCACTTGTTATATAACAGAATTTCACCGTATTGAACTCTGGATCTCAGTGAAGGATTTCATCTTTATAATTCAGGTGTCACTGTGCTGTGGGTTGAAGTTCATCTCTGTACAGGGTATGAAGAAAGGATTGCTAAACAAAATCTTACTGTAAAGGTGACTTTTGAACCTCTTTAGGAAAATAAACTATTCTCAAGCACTTTCACTGATGTTAGTTCATCAACACTGCTTTTAAAAACACACTAAAAATACTTCCCTCTTGGCCACCTTTCCCCCATGTATGTAATGTCGCAGAGCTTGGACTTTGAAATCTGATTGCCTGGGTTCAAGTCTTGGTTAGCTTCGTGATCTTAAGGAAGTTGGTAAAGCCACTGTGCCTCAGATTCCCCCACCGTTAAATAGGGATAATAACAGTACTCACCTCATAGCATGTTGGAAGGATTATATGAGTAGACTTGGAGCAGGGCTGCACACGGTTAGTGTTCAGTGTGTGTTAGCTATTGTTGCTGCTGTTTAGTTGCTAAGTCGTGTCCAACTCTTGCAACCCCATGGACTGTAGCCCACCAGGATCCTCTGTCCTTGGAATTCTCCAGGCAAGAATACTGGAGTGGGCTGCCATTCCCTCCTCCAGGGGATCTTCCCGACCCAGGGATCAAACCAGGATCTCCTGCTTGGCAGGTGGATTCTTTACCACTGGGAAGGTTAATATTAGTCAGCATGTGTTAAATGAATGACCCCAAACTTAGCAAACAGAACACAGGAAGATGTGGATTAGCTGTTTGTGTTTACAAAGCACTACTTCCCTGGTGGCTCAGATGGTAAAGCGTCTGTCTACAATGCAGGAGACCTGGGTTCGATCCCTGGGTCGGGAAAATTCCCTGGAGAAGGAAATGGCAACCCACTCCAGTACTCTTGCCTAGAAAATCCCATGGACAGAGGAGCCTGGTGCAGGCTACTGCCCATGGGGTCGCAAAGAGTCGGACATGACTGAGCGACTTCACTTCACTTAACTTCATGCAGTAAAGTGAAAGTGAAGTCGCTCAGTCGTGTCCGACTCTTTGCGACCCCATAGACTGTAACCTATTAGGCTCCTCCGTCCACGGGATTTTCCAGGCAAGAGTGCTGGAGTGGATTGCCATTTCCTTCTCCAGGGGATCTTCCCCACCCAGGAACTGAACCCGGGTCTCCCGCACTGCAGGCAGACGCTTTACCATCTGAGCCACCAGGGAAGCCCCCTTTACTTTACTGCATGCCTCAAAGAATTCACTGCCAGAATTAGCCAGGTGGTGCTAGTGGTAAAGAACCACCTGCCAGTGCAGGAGACCTAAGAGACACCAGTTCAATCCCTGGGTTGGAAAGATCCCCCGGAGAAGGAAATGGCAACCCACTCCAGTCTTCTTGCCTGGAGAATCCCATGGACAGAGGAGCCTGGTGGGCTACAGTCTATAGGGTTGCACAGAGTTGGACACGACTGAAGCAACTTAACACACATGCACACCCCCCATTATTAACTGCAGGCTTGTACTCAATAATAATCGCATAGGTCTTAGGTTTTTATTTATTTATTTTTTTAAAACACCATTTGGGATTCTCATATGATCTTGAGGACTGCATTGAAGTGAAAAGTAAACAGAGGTAAAGTTCAACCAGTTGGCCTCATTTTGAATGGTCCTGGGCTTATACCATTAGGGAGCTTCTGATCTTGAGCAAGGTAGATGAGGTTTAAAAAATAAGTACTGGATTTAGCAGCTAAGAAGTTTTAGGTGCTGTTGGAATTGGGGGTGCTGAGAACAGAAGCCAGGCTTAGAAGTGATTGGGAAAGAAGGTCGTCAAGGAGGAGGGGGTGCCCTTTCTCTCAAGAAGAAGGTCTGGAACATCAGCTGCCATTCTGAGCTTCAGTTTCCTGTGGTAAAGCGGAGACAGTCATCCTTTTCCTGTCTCCTTGACAGGAGTATGAATACTTTGCTAATGGTAAATTTTACATCAATATATATTATTATTAGCCTATTGATGCAGCCGTTTGTCTCTTAGCTGTAGGCTTCCCTGGTGCCTCAGATGGTAAAGAACCTGCCTGCACTGTAGGAGACTAGGGTTGGGAAGATCCCCTGGAGGAGGGTATGGCTACTCACTCCAGTATTCTTGCCTGGAGAATTCCATGGACAGAGGAGCCTGGTGGACTACAGTCTATAAAGTCACAAAGAGTTGACCTGGCTAACACTTTCACTTGTAGGTTTTTAAACTTAAAAAAAAAAATCTGTTTCTTGAAAAGTGCTCTATAAATGAAGCTTTAAACTCAATTTGCTTTTCAGAAAATGTTCAAATTTTCCCATGACAACATTTACATTTATCCTCTGATTTGAGCAATAACAGCACAATTCTGTTGGGTTAGCCAAAAAAAGTTCATTTGGACTTTTCTGTAACATTTTACTGAAAAACCCAAATGAACTTTTGACCAATACAATATTTTTCATTTGGCCTTTGTTTCACTGGTGGACGCTTGCCTTGTCCTTGGGTTTGAGAACTTGACATGGAAATGATGCATAGCAAATAAATCCTGGTAAGTTCTCACTCTAGTCTCTCTCATAGACCAGACCTCTGGTTTTCTGCACACTCTGGTCCAAGATCTTGCCTTCATTTTGCCTTTATTATGACACTGGAAATGTATTTTTGCAAGTTCAATTCTCTCCCATCTTAAAGCATGCAAGTAAGCCAGGCAACCAACAACTACCTCTTCTTGGACCATGGATTCCATCCCCACCTCCGCTCCATCCCACCCTTCTCTTTCCAGGGAAGACCTCACACTCCTCTCTTTCTCACTTCCCATTTACCCTCAGCCCTGCAATGGGGCTTCTGCTCCATTGACCACTGAAAGGACTCTCTCCAAGGCTGCCACTAACTCCTTGGTTCCTAAACAGAGTTCACATTTCCCAGTCCTTGTCTCTCTTTAGCGCTTTGCAGTATTTGACTCTGATATGCTTAGTCCCTTACTCTTAGGAGTCTCCGTTGTATAGTTGTGCAGAAAAGCCTGAGCACCTTGAATACGGTCCAATGGCTTCATTTTACAGATGAGGAAATGAAGGTCAAGAGAAGTTACATGAATTGACCTCTATCAGTCAGCTAGTGCTGCAATAACATTGTGTAACAAACCACCCCAAACCCACTGGCAAACAACAACATTAATTTTTCTCATGGTCCCAGTGTTGGCTGGGGGAGCTATGTTCCAGGTTGTGGGTGGGGTTCATATCTGCTCCACATGGGTTTGTAATGGGGCACAGGCTGAAGAGGATACTTCAGGAAAGTTCTGCTTCTGGTAGATCATAGGAATGCAAGAAACACAAGAGGAGGAAATTCCCTGGTGGTCCAGTGGTTAGGACTTTACAATCCCACTGCAGGGGTTCAATCCTTGGTTGGGGAACTAAGATCCCATAACCCATGCGACATGGCCAAAAAAAAAAGCTAGAGGAAATAAGCAATGTCTCTTCAGGGCTCAGCCTTAAAGCGGCTGAATGTCACTTCTGCCTATATTCTTTGGTTAAAGCAAATCGCATGCAAAAGCCTAACATGAATGAGGTAAGGAAGAAGACTCCGCTGAAGTGGGAGGTGTTGATACTTCAGAGAATCAATATTTTCCCTGATGATGTAGAATTTTGATAAAGGCGGGGGGAGGGGCGTGATGAATTTGGAGGAATGATTCAGTCCGCCACATGCCCAAAGATTACCCATGTGGATTCTGACCTCTGACAAAGGAGAAAGAGGACATGAGTGAGCAGACACAAGAAAGGAAGACACAAAGATAAAAACAAACAAAGAGCAAGCAAAACAAAAACGTGAAGCTAATGGAAGTTTGGATTTTTATTGTAAACAACAACAATGATGTTTTCTGGAAAAAGAACAGAAATGGATGGGGAGTTCGACAAGACTCCAAGGTGGTGAGTCACAGTAGGTCTTGGCTGTGAGGAGCTAGCTCCGGGAGGGCTGAAGCAGGGTCGTGTGTCCAGTACAGGGGCTCAGCTTGGACCTTGACTGAGCCTGGGGGTGAACCCAAGAATTTCTAGCTGAATAAGCGATGGAGATCAGGAACTGACCAATCATGGAGCCACAGCTCACCCTGAGAAGGGTAAATATTGATTCAGGGATGGGGTGGGGAAGAGAGTAGCTGCTACATAGAGGATCCAACTTGAGTTTGAAAAAGCAGGATTGAAGGGGAACATTTCTGAAGTACTCTGGAAGCTTGAAAGCTGAAAGTCTGCCGTGTTCACTACACCCTGAACTATAACAACCAGGGACATCCTTGTAGATTGTGAGCTCCATTGTTTGGGACAAATTGGTTGTTTTATACGTGGCAACACATTTATGTAAGACGTTATGCCAAGACATGGCTACAGCTGGAAACATAAACAGCTCTAGAATTACTATAAATATTCTCATGGATGCTGGGGCCCTACTGAGTTATTAAAGAAAAAAAAACATGTTTTAAGATGATCACTTGCCCTTCCAGAAAATTTCCTGTGGTGCTGGCTAGAGGCTGAAAGGAGAAAGGGTGTGTCTCAGCATCACAAGGCCTGTGAGACAAGGTGAAGTGAACTTGGGCTCTGAAAGATCAAAAGAGCCATGCTCCTCCCTGTCACGCGCTTTTGCACGTTCTGCTCTAGGAAGTTAATGGTAAGTCTCAACAGGGAGGTGCTCTTGCAATCCAAAATCAGCCACCAATTTCATTTCCTTTTTTTCCTATAAAAAGGGTATGCTGACTCAAACAACTAAAATATAGATTAGTTAGCATACTAATAATAAGACCAAAAAATCCCCAATAGACAAAAATCCCCATAAAAAAAAAAAAAACACAAATAAACCAAAGCCCAACATTCAGTGAGCCAGGAAAAAAATGTTTTTGAATTAGCATTTTCTTTCGTGAGAATCAGTTTCTTTCCATGTCACCTCCTCTGACTCCAGGGTGGACGAGAAGACCTGTCCCCAGCCCCCTACCCACGTGTTGGCCTCTTCCATGGCTGCTGACAGCTCTGATGGGCTTTATACTGGATTAAGTGGTGTTAGTGTTCCCCCAGCCTCCCCACATTCACAGTCACTTGGCATCTCCAAATAAGGCCTTCATTGGAGACAGTGTCTTTATAGAGGCAATCAGGTTGAATGCTAGTGAGTCCTAATCCAAGACTGATGTCCTTTTACGAGGGGATCTGGACACAGAGACACACAGAGTGGAGGTGATGTGAATATAATATACAGACACACGGGGAGAATGGCATGTGAGGATGGAGGCAGAGACTGGAGTGATATATCTGCACAGCAACCCCAAGGATTGCTAGCAACCCCCAGAAGCGAGGAAGAGCCAGGGAGGGGCTTCCCTTAGAGCCTCAGGGTGGGCAAGGCCCTGCCGACATCTTGACTTCAGACTTCCAACCTCCAGAACTGGGAGAGAGTAAAAGTCTGTTGTTGTAAGTCCCCAGTTTGTGGTACTGTTATGGTAGCCATAGGAGATGACTGTGGTCTCCTTCCCCTCACTGGCCTTGCTGATCCAGAACAGACCAGTCAAAGGCCTGGCTAGAGGCTCAGGCCCTTGCTCAGACAGACTGGGATTGGGCTGCAGGCTGGCCACTGACCAGTCAGCTCAAAGTCTCAGTTTCTCTATATGATGGACATAACGAGGATGTTGGTGGAGATTAAAGGCTGCCATGTTTATGAACTGTTTGGAACAATGCCTGGTCCATAGCACATGTTTAGTAAATGTTAGCTGCTATTAGCCATTGGTTTTCACCTCAGGGTGAAGTTTTCCTGATTTTACTATTTTGGTAAAAGCCAAGTGGACATTTATTCCCTTGGGGATGTACCATGGCATCTAGCTCAGGGTTCACACTAAAAGCATCTTTATGGAATGAAGAATGGAACAATTCCATCTCATCATAGAAGGAAATGGTTTACAGGCTTCATGAGGTTTAGTACTCAGCTCAAAAAGTCCAAAAAGAAGGAATATATTTTTATCAAATTAGGTTATGAAAGTTTGAGGCTTCCATCATGGGCTCTCTCCCCTGGGTTGCTTGCTTGCAGGGAAGCCAGCTGCCATGTTGGGCAGCCTGATGAAGGGCCCACAAGATGAAGCCTGCCAGCAGCTATGTAAGGGGACATGAATGTGATTCTTTAGGCCCAGGCAAACTTTAGATCACTGCAGTCTCAGCTGACAGCTTGACTTACCCTTATGAAAAACCCTCACCCTCAACTGCCCAGGTAACACACTCCCAGGTTCCTGGAAACTGTGTAAGATGATAAATGTTTGTTGCTTTAAGCCACTTAGGTGTTGGGGCTAATTTGTTACACAGCATTAAATAACCAATACAGGTGATGAGATAAGAATGGCCAGGATGAGCCAGAGCTGAGACCAGGGACTGTAATGGGAGACTAAAACATAAGGGGCAGAGAAGAGGTCAGACCCAGATGGGTTGGACATGGAGATGAGCAGGCAGGTTCTGTTGGTCTGTGCCTCTGGTCCAGAATCCAGGGCAGATAAGAGCCAGAACCAACCACATCACTGAGCAGAAGGCACTATCTTGGTGATCTTAGATTAGAGTATCGCCTCCTGACATAATGTTACACAATTCCCAGTTGGACCTTTAGTTGATCACTGTAGCTATGAGGTGATCAAAGACCAATGAGTGAATTTGTCTAGAATTAGGTCAATACAAAGATTTGCGGATTCCAGTAACAAACAAAACGCAATGGGATTATAAATATTTTTGAAACACTCACAATATTCTTTTGTTATTTTGATGGCCTTAGCTCTTTAAGTTATCTGCCAAGCTGGGAGGCAGAATTAAGTTTCCTAGGCCTGTTCCAGGCTGTTGGGCAGGTCACAGTACAATAGAAAGTTAAAGATATTGCCTGGGTTTATGAAGACATACCTCACATCCAATTGGCAAATGTTTTCTGAATGCTTACTAAGCTCATTACAAAAGAGCTTAGAGTCATTCTTTACACCTAGTAAAAGTACCCACTGCTCCTTATCCCACCTGTGATTACTCATGAATATGAAAACTCAATGGATCAGAAAACAGTTCCTCTATTCTTTGCACAGGCCAGGTCTCCCCTTTGAATTGACCTTTGTCTCAAGTCTTGGAGCCCTGCTGACTCAGTGGCAATCACTTGAAATTCAAGGGATAACAGGATCCTATGAATAGCATCTGCTTTTTCACCAGGAAGTCAGAGTCCTTACTCTACAGAAGTGAGCAAAGCTTCCCACAGCCCCTGTCTTGTCGAAAGGTTGAGCTCTAGGCAATTTGCTACTCTGCAAATCCAAAATGAGAGACTGAGGCTGCTAGCTAAGGGCACAGGCTCAGAGCCAGACAGCCTGTGTTTATATGTCAGCTCCACTTCTTCCTAGCTGTGCAGCCTTGGGTGAATGACTTAATCTCTCTGAGCCTCGCTTTTCCCATCTGCAAAATGATGATCATAATAGCACCTCCCACACAGAGTATGGAGAGGAATAAATGAGTTGATGTATGAAGCACTTAGAATGGCTCCTGGCCCCTGGGAAATAGTCTGTAGCTGTTGGCGATTATTATGCAGGATATGGAGGCAAAAGTAGCCCCCTCTGCCCTCTCTGGGCTCAAATGTCATTGTCTGTTGGGGTTCACTCCAGGCAGATGTCTCTCTTTCACAACATGCAAAGGGTTCTTCAAGGACTTCACGAAAACAAAAGGATTAACTACAGATGACTAAGCCCACATGATGGAAACAGAACCAGGTACAGTAAATAATGACCTTAGGCAGGATTATATTCCTACAAACAATACACTGAGTTCTTCAGCTCTCGGTCTACAATCCCTCTACCACAAGGTAGCCAGTGGCCAAGGACAATGTTTCTGTGTGCCTAGGATAATCTGGGTGGGCTCCTCGGGGAGGCAGCCCTCAAGGAGAGACTTGAAGAATTCAGGACTTGCCAGGTAGAGGAAGAAGATGGGTATACCAGGCAGAGAAGAGTGTGCTGGGACCAGGGTGAGATAAGCAGGTACCTGGGACACAAGATTTAAGGGGGCACTCACTCTCAGGGCCATGTGAGAGCAGGGTCAGCATCTGCACACCCCTGGGATTGAGCGCCTCCTTTAGTTTTGTATCCTAAACGCTTCTGTTGTGTCACCTTAGTCCTGGCCCTGGCAAAGAGCCTGGGTAAGAGCCTGGAAAGAAATGTCTATAACTAGAAATGTCCAAGTCGTGAAAGATGGCTTGAGGACAGAAGTCACTTGGAGCAAGCCTGAGAGGTCAGGCTGGGGTGAGATCATAAAAGGCCTTACGCTCCAAATAGAAGAATTTAGAGTTGGTCTAAAAGTGACAGGGAGCCAGTGAAGAATCCTGAACTGATCTACAACATGGTTTTCCTGTTAGCAGGATTCTTCGGGCATTGGCATGAATGGCAGATTGGTGGATAAGGGAAGAAACAGATGAGGAGGCCAGTTCAGGACTCCGCTGAAGAGTCCATGCCCAGGGGAAAGACGATGATGGCCTGAAATAGGGTATGTGGTTAGAAAACTCCCTGAGCGTTCTCGAGAGAGCTGGTTTGAAGGTAGAACTGACAGTCCATGGTGACTGAGGGCAGATGAGGGTTGACGGCAAGAGTCAAAAATGGCACCGTTTAGGGACTTCCCTGGTAGTCCAGTAGTGAACAATTCGCCTGCCAATGCAGAAGAAGTGGGTTCGATCCCTGGTCCAGGAAGATCCCACATGCCATGGGGCAACGAAGCCAGTGTGTCGCAACTACTGAAGACTGCACCCTAGAGCTCGCTCTCCTCAACCAGAGAAGCCACGGCGATGAGAAGCTGGCAGGCCACAAACTAGAGCCCTGCCAGTAGGCCCTGCTCGCCGCAACTAAAGAAAGCCCCCGCGCAGCAGTGAAGACAGAGTGAAGCAAAAAGGTATAAGTAAATGAATAAAAATGCTTTCCAAATGGCACAGTTTAGAAGCCACAGGGAGCTATTAGGTAAGATAGAAGTATACCAAAGGCGGTCAGCAGGGCTTCCGCAAGTCCAAGGGAAACCTCCCCACACCCCTCCCTATTGGTTTTCCATAGGATACAGTCTCTGGGGGTCAGACATGTCTTACCCTCTGGATGGTACCCACACTCTCTTAGCATCACCGACCTGAGCTGAGCCACTTCCAGACCCCATTGGCTTTCCAAGCAGTCTTAAGGTTGTCAAAGTCCTTTTAAAGACAACCACGCAGCTGGGCTCGCACCAACACTCTGCCACGCCCAGCCTCCCATTCTGGACGTGTTGACCCCCAGGGCGCTGACCTGCCCCATATGACCTGGCTGGGTGCTCTGGGAGGTGGAGGGAGGAGGGGGCGAGGGGGAGAGAGGGTCTGTCCAGAGGCTGGGAGTCTTCAGCCGCCTGTGAAGAGCCTTGTGAGAGATGACGTAGACCAGAACGGCAGCTGGAGGGTGGCTGGGTTCGGAGGCGCTGTCCGGAAAGGCGGAGGCAGCAATGCTGGGAAAGGAGGGCAGTGTTCAGGGGCCACGCCTGGGGCAGGGGAAGTACTAGGTCTGCGGGACTGCCCGTGGAGGCAACCCTGGGACTGATTTCCTCTGACCCTGCCACAGATGCACACGCTGACCTTGTGGTCCACTGAAGCCCTCGGATCTTCTTCCATGAACTCGAATGAAACCAGGTCGCCTGTCCTCCCTGCGCTTGAGAAGTCTGGAGAATGCTGGTTCTGCACACATTTCTCCATGTTCTCATAAAAATCAAGGGAGTAAAAGAGCAAGTCTGAGCTCTTTGAAATATTAATTAAAGACACCATCGTTTCCTTATTTCACGGAGGGTTGCTACCCCATTTGGGATTATTAGCAAAGCCAGACAGCCTTTGTTGTGCTTGACAAAGTGATTAATTCAGACTCTAGGTGAGTCTTGGCTTTCTCAACATCTTTTGATGTGCTAAGATTCCCCAGAGAGGCAAAAAACATCACCAATTACTTAAACAAGCCATTACCTTGAGAGCACAATTACCGGTGAGGCCCAGTCTACTAACTGGCAGATGAAGAGAGAGAAATGAACTTGGGCTGTGCCCTGGACCCTTACCTGTCCAGCAGTAGTAAGAGTCCTTTCAATTGTGTCATGGCAGTGCTCCCGCTGATCTGGGACTGCCTAGAAATTTTTCCATCTCCACGCAAATTCATTTTGGGCCACTCAAGTCTTGGGAAGCCAGAAGCTTTCCATCTGAGAACTGCATTCTCGTGGGCGAAGTTGTAGGCCTCGGCGCAATGGGAACCCAGGTGTTCACAGTAGTAAACTTCTTGCTTGAAGGGAGCTGGGAAAAAAATTCTTTGGCTTGCTCTTTTCCTCGAAAGTCACAAATTCTCCAGCTCCTCGGGCAAGCAGGGTGGTGGGGTCTTCTACAGAATGCTACGTCCGAGTGGACAATCCCTGACACATAAGGAATTCAAGGCCTAAATAAAAGAGGCAGGTTTTCACTGTAAAACATGTAAACATATAAAATTAAATTTATAAATTCAAGTAGAGTGTAATACACTTAAATATATCTTATTTTAGAAATACTTACTATAAATATACCTTTTAACACACTAGGTCATGACTGTTTTTTTCCCTCTCCTCGCTAAAAGAGGGAGAGATATTGGTTTTTCCGAATGGGGAGGGGGAGCTCAGTCTAGTTAAATTCAGTCAAATAACCAATACATAAAAAATCCAGAAGTGTTCCATGAATATCAGCCACTGCACCGGCCTTGTCACACAAGTCAATTGTTCTGTCCTATTTTTAAAATAGAAAGATGGGTCGCATGCGTGTTCATATTGTGAAACTACTTTGGGTACTACCTCGATCGTTCTTCTCTAATTCTCACTGGCACCAAAGGGCTAGGCGCCTCTCAGAATTCTTCCATGAGAAGTGGTGGAGAACTGGGGGGTGGGCGCAAAGACAGGCGGAGGCTGTGCCGAGGCCTCACTCTGAGACCCCTCCCTGCTTAACCACCATCTCCCACTCGGCTGGCTCCATTTTCTTCATTAATTCCCGAAAGACGTCAGCTGGGTGGGGCCGGGCACCGGAAGGCACGCCTGGGGAAGCAGAGCGCAGAGCGGCCAGGGCTTCCTCCATAGGAACCCCCAGAGCTGGCTCTTCCCAGGGTGGGGGGCCCCCTGGAACACCCCTCCTCTCCAAGCAGCAGCCTCTCCCGGCTCCTTCGCCTGCCATGAGTGACACAGTTGTTTCTCGCACCAGCTTTCGCACCGCTGTCCTCAGTTTCATAGATTTTTGGAAACTGGTCTGCTTTGGAGGGCCCTGCTTTTGGAAAACTAGCCTTGGGGGAAAATAACAATAAGCCTAAGGACCACTTGCCACTTTTTTTCAAGTTCGACAAATATGTCCCATCAGTAGCTGGACAGAAGAAGTGCTCTTAAGTGATCAAAACACAGTTAAATTGGCACACCCTCTGACACGTGGCACTCCTCTGCTGCAAGGGTCATCACGTAAATACTGTGTTGGCTGCTTGTCATTAGCCACTGGATGCGTGTTGGGTCCACAAGGCTGTAAGCACCGCCTCCCTGTAGCTTCCCCCGGTGCTTTGCACATGCCTGGCTTGTAGGAGACAATGTGTGTCTGCCTCATCATTTTCGTAACGTGTCACTTGTAGCATGATGGTTACCATCAGCCGACAGTGATGAAGGGTGTCATTCCAGGACTCCTCCCCTTTGTGAAGGTAAACTGCTATCACAGTTTGGAGTAAATCCAATGTCAAAAGCAGACCAACTCTCTTTAGTTCTTAGAAATGAAATACACAAGATCCATTAGATCTGATTCTCCACATCTCAGTCCTTTGAGAGAGGACTGAGACTCCTTCATTGCTTCCCAGCTGCGGTGTTAGATTGTCAGCTGAGCCAAGGCAACCTAGACAGAGCACATTTGAAAATGTGGCCCATTTGGACCAGCCTTGAGAACCCCATCTTCCCGGCATCATCCTTGTGGACCATCCATGGCCAGCAAGATCACTTTAGGGAGTTCCTGGGCTTTAAAATGTCCCATGGTAAAGTGTTTATTTTTACTCTTAGTTTTTCTTTATGGAAGTGGTAATGGTTTTCATTTATGGTCATGACATAAAGTTACCTTTTATTTATGTCTATATCAAAGAAAGTGGGAAGCAAGTGCTAGCCTAGGTGATTTGCAGATATGGCAAAAATTGTCAAGATGTTGATTTAGAAGGTTAACCTCTTAATGCCAACTGAGATTTGTTGACTCGACTCTCCTGCCCTGGCAAGGTGAGATAAAGCTGGAAAAGTTGGCTAATTCTATGCACTACAATAACCAACAACTGGATGGCATGAATGTTTGTAAACTGTAGTCTTTTCTTTAAAATACTTATCTGTTTGGGTGGTAGGGCCCCCAAGCCTGGTTTAGTCGTGCCTGAGAGAGGCTGAGTGCTGTGGTAGCTCTAGGCGGCCCCTCCCCGCCCTCCCCCAGCAGCTGGCTCATCAGTTTTCTCTAAACAGGAAGCCTTGAGAACCTCAGCCTCCACCCCAGCCACTTCTTATTTTCAAGCACACTCCAAAAGGCAGTCATCTGTATACAATAGAAACTGGTGTGGGAGATGAATAATGGCCTTGAAAGATGTCCACATCCTAATCTTCAGAACCTGTGAATGCCACTTTACACAGCAAAAGGGACTCTGAGGATGTGCTTAAGGGTCCTGAGATCAGGAGAGTATCCTGATTCCCTGGGTGGACCCTCAATGTGATCAGAAGGGTCCTTATAAGAGGGAGGCAGGAGGAGTCAGGTAGAGGGGTTGATGTGACATCTGGGAGCAGAGACTGGAATGATGTGGCCGAAAGCTAAGGATGCAAAAAATGGAAGCTCTCCAGGAGCCCACAGAAAGAACCAATCCTGCTGACATCTCAGCTTCAGACTAGAGAGACTAATTTTGGACTTTGGACCCCAGATCTGCAAGATAAATTGTGTTATCTTAAACCACTACACTCGTGGTTACTTGTTTTAGCAACCATAGGAAACTAATGCAGTTGAGAAAGATTAAACAATTCCTTAATTTCTGATAGGATTCACCACATTGGTCCTTTATGTAAGGTATCACTATACATTTAAAATAATGCTAATTACAAGAGGTTCAGTTAACACATTTTAAAATCTATTTAAGTTTTTGAATCGGCATCCATGTGGTTGACATCTCAAACATAGTATCATGAAGTATTACCAAAATAGAGTGAGAAGTCTTCTTCCTGTTATGGCCCCTAGACAGTTTTCTACTGAAAGGAAACACGGTTTCTCAGGAAAATGGCTGATTCAGGTCTAGGGCAAGAAATGTACAAGATGTACCTGGAACAACTTGTCATTTCAGAACGTGGGGAAGCAGTTCTCCCCAAAAGTACTCAGGAACAAACTTATACGTGCTCCCCCTAGCCAAAGATGGGGCAATCTGAAAAATCTAGAAAATCATGAAATCTAGAAAAATCTAGATTTTTTAGATTTTTTTCCCTGAAAAATCTAGAAAAATCATGGCAGTAGATCAAAACACATCAAAATACTCTAAAACACAGTCATCTGTACACCATAGAAGTTGGTGTGGGAGCTGAATCATGGCAGTGGATCAAAACACATCAAGTAAATTTAAATTCATGAGTTCATAACGATACAAAAATAGCATGTGTACCCAATGTAAGATGCTACAGAATCAACTCACTACTTCGAACGCTAACAATAAAAGCAAAGAATCAAGGCTGATCCTACTTTTCTCGTGTAAACTGTCCCTAGCAGAGGAGGGCCAATTCAGAATTATTCCAGCTGGTAAATGGAGAAGGAATAACATGACTTTGCAGCCCCTGGTGCATGAATGGATTCAGGTGATAATCCTCACAGCTGCTCAGGTCATAATAAAAGAGACAAGTAGATTATGAACCTCCTCTGGTGTAGTCTTGAAGAAAAAGCCTCTGGATCAGTGGTTCCTAAACGTGGCTGAACACTGGAAACACCTGGGGATCTTATAAAAATTCCAAAGCCCAAGTCACACCCCAGGCAATTAAGTTACTACCTCGGCATATGGGTAGGGGTGGGGATGGGGTGAGTGGGACACAGGCACCAGAAGTTTTTGAAGCTTCTCCAGGTGCAGACAGATTCAGGAATCAGGGTTTAGATCCAGCTGCAGGGGCTTCCCTGGTGGCTCAGATGGTAAAGAGTCCACCTGCAATGCAGGAGACCCAGGTTCAATCCCAGGGTTGGGAAGATCCCGAGGAGAAGGGAATGGCAACCCACACCAGTGTTCTTGCCTGGAGAATTTCATGAACAGAGGAACCTGGCAGGCTGTAGTCCACGGGGTTGCAAAGAGTCGGGCACGACTGAGAGACTAACACTTTTACTTTTCACTAGGACTGAAGAACGGGTTAAACTACACCATGGGAGGCAACCAGCAGAATTTAGAGTGTGGGAAACCCTATGAGACACTACCTGGTTTTGTTGTGTAAAAGATGCAAGAGGGACAATGGGGGTGGGGGGTGGAATAGGAAGGAGGATTTAAAGACTTAAAGATACTTACGAGACATCTGACCCAATTCTAACATCTAGTCAGCGTTTCAATTTCCTCAGTTGTCTCACAATTTTTCTTTGTAATATGTTTACTGAGTGAGAATCTAAAGTCAGATGACCCAATTCAAGCTATCGACCTTAGATTCTCACTCAGTAAACATACTATAAAGAAAAATTGTGAGACGACTGGGGGAATTGAAACACTGACTAGCTATTTGAAGATACTAAGGAACTATTGTTATTTTTAATTCTAATAGTAATACTGTGGTTATTTTTGGAAAGAGTCATATTTTAGCAAAGGGGTACAGAAATATTTACAGTTGGAATGATGTGATGTCATAGATTTGCTTCATAAAAGTCTGGGCATGAGGTGGGTAGAAGTGTAAAGCTGAGACAAGATTGGCCACAAGTTGATAATTGTTAGAATGGTAGGTACATGGGAATTCATTTTACTCTTTCATCTCCTTTTGCACTTTCCACACTAAAACATCAAACTAAACATCTCCTTCCTGCCCACTGTCATCCCCACTGTTCCTTCCATCTGTGCAACTGGTAACCTCTTCAATTAACTCCTTATTTAGACTTATAGAGATATTTTTAATAAACATAAAAGCTAATATAAATAATGTTAGGTTTTTTTCTCCTCATTTTTTTACATAAATGGAAGCACACTAAACTCAATTTTCCGCATCTTACTACTTTCATGTACTAGCGTATTTTGATGACTTTCCATCTCTGTTGCATAGCATATTATTGAACGGATGCATCATAATTTATTTAAACAGATGGGCAGTTAGGTTGTTTCCAATTTTTTGCTGTTATAAACACGTTAAAAATAAATACCTCAGTACATATTTATGTAAAAGTATATGTGTAGAGCAAATTCCCAGGAGCAGATTTGATGGCTCAGTGGATAAATGCATATGCAAGATGCTAGCAAATAACCCTGGCTTATACCAGGGTAGAAAGAGAATAGATGGAGAGAAGTGGGCAGATATGGAGATGGAGCTAATTTGAAGATGGAGCTAAAATTATTTGCTGATAGATCGTTTGAAAAATAAGAGAGAAAAATTAAGCATGTCTAAAATCAGTCAGCTTCAGATAAGTTCTGCCTGGGTAACAACTGACTCCCTTCATGCCTGCAGCAAATCTCAGTGATTTACATACTCAAATATTTATTTCTTGGTCATGCTAAACATCTGTCATGGACCACTTCCTTCTTTACCCCTCATCATCTCCATTGCAGGACCCAGCTCTCATCTGGGAGACTACAGGCCTCAGGGCAGACAGAAAAGGACAAAAAGCTCATCACATGTGGCTCTCAAAGCTTCCACTTGGATGTAGAACACGTGGTGTCTTTTCATGATCTGTTGACCAAAGAAAGCCACATGATCAAGCCTTACGGAAATAAAGGGGAGATGTGTAACCCTCCAATTGGGAAAGATTGTCATATTTTAAATAACTACACACCCCCTATTGAGAAAGATCCCACCTGCCAATGCAGGAGACCTAAGAGATGAGGGTTGATCCCTGGGTTGGCAAGATCTCCTGGAGGAAGGCATGGCAACCCACTCCAGTATTCTTACCTGGAGGAACCCATAGACAGAGGAGCCTGGCAGGCTACAGTCCATGGGGTTGCACAGAGTCAGACAGGACTGAAGCGACTTAACATGTCAGCACGCACCACGTCTCAGAGGTTTCTGGCTGGAGCAATTGGTTGGTTGTGGTTGTAACAGTGATATAGAGATGAAAGAGGAGATAGAGTTCTAGGGGGGAAATTGAGTTCAGATTTAGATATAAGTTTAAAACACCTAATAAAACCATGATCACCCAGGTATTTTGGACACTAGATGGGTAGACAGCAGTGCCTTTCCAGGTTCCCCTAATGTCGGGGCTAGAACTTCCAAAACGCTCCAGTGGGTGACCCGACTGCCTTGATACCCAGGGCCAGCTTTACTGGACAGTATCCAATCCACCAGGCTGGCTCGGAGAAGGCAAGTTTAGGCAGGACCAGCCAGGGCACAGTGAGCTCTCTATATTACCACTTTAAGAGCCCCAAACAGTTTCCTGGTTTTGAACTCAATGCTTCTGTACACACCTATGTGACTGGAAATCAGTAGAGTTTTGAGGGACAGTTTTCAGTATGTTCAAGGACCTTTAAAGCCATGATAGCTTTGATCAATCATGTAATGACTTGAAGTCTAACTTAATTTTAAAAGTCATATGGTAAAATGCTTCATATGCAAAAGATATTTATTGTAGAATTCTGTGTTGAATTGAATTATATTGAATTGAAAATAATTTACATGTCAACAACAAGGGAATGGTGATGGTTTAGTTGCTAAGTCATGTCTGACTCTTGTGAACCCATGGACCATACCCCATGAATCTCCTCTGTCCATGGGATTTCCCAGGCAAGAATACTAGAGTGGGTTGCCATTTCTTTCTTCACAAGATCTTTCTGACGCAGGAATCAAACCTGGGTCTCCTGCATTGCAGGTGGATTTCTTACTGATTGAGCTACAAGGGGAGCCTAACAAGGGAATAAGCAAACAAATTATGAAATTTAAAACATGCCTAATAAACATCAAAAGAGTGCAGCCAAGGTGATGTCTGGATAGAGATGAGTTCAGTGGAGAGAATGGGGCTAGAGATAACAACGTAGAAGTTATTGACATATAGATGGTGTTGAAAGTGATGGGACTAATTGAAGGAAAGGAGCCAGAAAAGATTCTTAGGGCCAGCCCCTGAGGTAGGAAGTGTGATGTCATGGAAACCAAGAGAAGAGAATGTTTCAGGAAGAAGGAAGTGTTTATCTGTATCAAAATGCTGCTGAGAGCAAGTGGAAAAAATAAAAACAAAACTAGCTAGAAATTATTAGAAAAACAAGATCAAAACCTTGGACAAGTGACAAGTGACCTTGACAAGGCCACTTCCACTTAAGTGGTGGGTGCAGAAACCTAGTTGGGAAGATGGAGAAGAGAATAGGGTATAGAAGAGGAAGAGAACATTTCTAGATGATGCTTTTAAGAGGCTTTACTGGGAAGAAAAAAAGAAAAATATGGGAAAATAAGGAAAGGGCTGGAATCACAGGAGTCTGCTTTACTTTTCTTTAAAATAGAAGACACTAGAATATGTCTGTATACTGATAGCAGTGATCCAGTAGAAAAGGAGAAATTGGTGCAACTGAAAAAAGAAACAGTTGAGAATTCTGAGTAAAAGCAGAAGTGAAGGCACTGGCTTTAGAAAGGCAAAGACGCTCTCTCTCTCATTATGGTCATCAGTTAATTAGTATCTGTTATAATTATACCTTTGGTTTCTAAGAAACCTGCCTGCCCTTGTTCTCAGTATATCCTCTGCTTGTTCTCATGCAGTGGTTTGTCAACAACACCCTACCTTAGAGGACAGGAAGAAACAGGATAGTAGGGTTCACACGGCACCTGCTTGAAATGTGGCAGACCTGGGTTCCTCTCTGCCTCAATCTCTTAGCAGCCCTGCCACCCTGGGGGTGCTAATTCATTTCCTTAAGCAGTAATTTCTTAGTAATATAAGAAGAATATTTATGCCTACGTTTATATAATTGTTAGAATGCTCATACAGGAGAATGTATAGAGAGTTCTTCGCATAATCTCTGGTACATAGGGAAGGTTAAAAATTATAATAATGGTGAGTGTGTGTGTTAGTCGCTCAGTCATGTCCAACTCTTGGCGACCCCATGGACTGTAGCCTGCCAAACTCCTCTGTCCATGGAATTCTCCAGGCAAGAATACTAGAGTGGGTTGCCGTTTCCTTCTCCAGGGGATCTTCCCGACCCAGGGATTGACCCCAGGTGTCCTGCACTGGAGGTGAATTCTTTATGGTTTGAGCCACTAGGGCAGCCTCTCTTTGTTGATATAAATGTATTTTTCTTGTGCTGTGACAAAATTGTTGTCAGACGAATAGCTACAACGAGCAAACTTCGGGAGACAGTGAAAGACAGGAGAGCCTGGCGTGCTGCAATCCTAAGGTCACAGAGTTGGACACAACTTAGCGGCTGAACAGCAACAACGTTTTTGTGGTTCTTCTATTATTGGAGAAAGAACTGCACATTGGGCAGATGTTTGTGTATTTGTTCAGTGGTCCTCTATTTTTTTTCCAGAAGAATGAAGATTGTAAACAGTCTCCTTTCCTGAATCGTTGGGAACAAATTATAATGACTGTTACTTAATTTCATGGATAAGGTTGAACAGAATTGAAAAACAATGGGAAATTCAATTCCAGAATATCTGTCCCACTGAGTTTTGCCTGTGTACATCTTACAGCTCATTTTATATTCAGAAGTCTCCTATTAGAATGCAACTATCAAACAATGAAAGTAGTAGGTTTCAAAATGCATAGGCTGCAGCTAAACAAGTAAGAAGAGGGAGATTTATATTCTTAAATGCGTTTATTAGAAATAAAATAATATTGAAAATAAGTGAGCCACGTTGTTAACTTAAGAAGCTGAAAGAAAAAAAATAAATAAAGAACTAAGAATAAACCCAAAGAAAATAGTAGGAAGATCATAATTTTAAAAATGAGCATAAAATTATAAAACACATATAAAAACAGCAAAAAGAGAAATGTAGAAATGAGTGACAAAAGCAGAAAGTTGGGGCTTTGAAAAGATAGACAAACCTATAGCAAGACTCTTCAAGGAAAACTTTTCCAAGCAAACTAGGAATGGAAGGAATGTCCTTTATAACGGGCGCCTGTTAAAAATCTATGGCAAAATCTTACACTTAATTTTAAAACATTAGATACATTCCTATAGAGTCAGGAACAAGAAAAAGATGTTCTCTCTTACTGCATCTTTTAAACTTTGTACTAAATGTCTTAGCCAGTGTGATAAGAAAATGAAAATTGAGATAAAGGGATTAGGGGAAAAAGAGAACAAACTGATATTGTTTGTATAAAATATAACTGTCAGTGTAAGAAATCAAAGAGAATCCACATGTAAACCAGAAGAACTAATAAGAAATTTTAGAAGGATCTTGATTACAAGACTGACATAAAGCACAAATGATGTTCCTACACATGAGCAATAAAAATAACCCAATATATGTACATAGCAAAAAAGATACTCTCTGTGCACAAAATTAGACAATGTTACAAAGGACAGAGAATGAGTCAATGGAGAGAGATATACATAGACGAGAAGACTCAGGGTTGTAATAACATTGGTACTAATTTATAAATTTAATGCAATTCCAACAAAAATTCCAAGAGGATTTTTCATCAAACTAGACTAATCAATTCTAAAATTGATGGGAGAAAGTAAGATATTACAAGGTGTTACAGAGTTATAATAGTTAAAATAGTGAGGCACTGGGACAAGTTAGACAGTCAGAATAGATCAGAGCTCCGATATTCCTAGGGTGTAGGGTGGAGCCAGGGCTTCCCAGGTGGCATTAGTAGCAAAGAAATTGACAGCTAAGGCTGGAGACATAAGAGGCATGGGTTCGATCCCTGAGTCAGGAAGATCCCCTGGAGGAAAGCTTGGCAACCCACTCCAGTATTCTTGCCTGGAGAATCCCATGGATAAAGGAGCCTGGCAGGCTACAATCCGTAGGGTTGGTCGCAAAGAGTTGGACATGGATGGAGGCAGCCTTATAAATCAGTGGAGAGAAGGGTGGGTCTCTTTGCCAACCCTTAATAGAAGTGCACTCAGCTGTGGGGCAGGATTATTTTTCCCAGGGTCCCAGTGACATATGTTTTCTGATGAGCCACCTCTTATTGCAGAACCTGCCTTAACACATCACTCTCTGATGACTGATTTGACTTCTCAAGTACCTGAAAAGGATGTACTCTGAGTAGATACATCAGCATCTTGTTCCTGGAAAAGGACACCTACTCTTATAAGTTAATGAACATTCTGCTTTGCAGTTCATAATCTTACGAGCTTCTCTAACTGCTACTAACTGACACATGAGTGAACGTGCACTGGATGGTTTCCAGTCCTGAGGGCAAGGTCTTAAGGGAACGGGTCTCAAGAGAGGGCAGCAAATGTGAAGATGAGGATGTGAAAAAAGAAATGAGGCACTAAAAGAGGAACTGAGACTATCTCGTAGAGAAATTCTATTTCCAATGAACTCCTGTCCTGAGACATGGTTGAAGAAGCAATTTGTATACTTACAGTTTCTTTAAGCGTTGTTGTAGGGGAAGAATAGGGGAAGGAAGAAGAAAACAATTCAGTCAGCTAACAAGGGTGCAGCTAGTTATTTGCTAAACAAAAGCTGTTCAGAATTCATCTGCGTGTCCTCCTCTCCCTGCCCAAATATGTGCTTGCCGTCAGCTTGCAGTCACCTATTGACGACTGCTCGTTTCCCAGCTAATTCTTTAACCAATCGGTGTAGCACAATTCCGCCTGCCCCCTAGATAAACTGTAATGGGAAGAAGGGGGAAAGATAGGAGAATTTCAAAGTTGGAAAATATTTTTGAAATTGGAGGAAAAGCAATGGCAAAAAACGTTTTCTCTCAAAAAAGTACAGACATCGAGATGATGATATATGGATGTGTCTACAAAACTCGGAAAAATTTAATGAGAGTGTTTGGTGAAATGGATGTACACTGACGCTGAGACTAACTGGGGCAAACTTTCTGGAAAACAATTAAAACCAGTGACTCAGGGATTTCAGATCCAGAAAAGCTTCATGTGTAAAATATTGGAAGAGTTTGATGTATAAAGTTGTAGTGGTCTAACTTAAATTAGCTGAAAACATCCTAAATATTTAACAATAAAGATAGTTTAGTAAACTTTGATATGTCCACAAGAGGAATATACAACCATAAAATAATATTCATAAGGGATTTATAATATGGAGATGTCTTCCTTATTTTGAATGGAAAAAGTAGAAAAGGAAAGAAATAGAAAAAAATTACAGAGACTAGGATCTCAAATACATAAAAATACATTCAGAAAAAATTTACAATTTTAATAAAACAGGAATAGGCTTTCTCCCTGCTATTTCTAGCTCTTTTGCCCGAATTTCTGTCAAGCATTTCAAGATTTATTTTCTGGAAAGCTGGCAAATCTCATCTTCTGCTCCTGTGTCTTAAAATCTTTTGAAGAGCCAAAAATGTAAGTCCTTATCTAATAAAGTTTCCCATGTGGCCACACAGCCTTTTATGGAATTGCTGGCTAAGCATTTAATGGCTGTGTGTGAGTAACCATGACAAAAGCCTTTTCTTCTCCAGAGGTGGGACAGGTGGATTACCTGGCACCCTTGGGCTTCATCTCTTCCTGGCACACCATGATTTTTATCCCAGGGAAATCGCTATTTGCCAAAGGAATCTTCCGCTATTTCAAAAAATATCAGTAGCCTCCGAAATTTCCAAAAGCAGCTCACTAAGTAGAAATTCTTTGATAGGGATCGTGAAGACATAAAGAATGGACTGAGGATCTGTGGCTCCCCAAAGCAGGGAAAAGCCAAGTCCTCTATGGCTGCGGCTTAAGATAAACAGTGAGGGAAACTTGTAGAGCAGACCATGGTTTGACTCTTTACTGCTTTGGCTTTAATCTCAGCTTCCCTGGTAGTTCAGATGGTAAAGAATCTGCTTGCAGTGCAGGAGACCTGGGTTCGATCCCTGGGTCAGGAAGATTCCCTGGAGAATGGAATGACAACCCACTCCAGTGTTCTTTCCTGGAGAATCCCATGGACAGAAGAACCTGGAGGGCTACAGTCAATGGGGTCGCAAAGAATCAGACAGAACTGAATGACCCTCACTTCAATGCAACCAGCTCAGTCATCTCTATAATATATCAGTGTAATATATAATTTATCAAAATATCCCTCAGTTTATTACGAGTGGCTTCTTTGGCTGAGCAGCTGGTTGACCACTCTTGTTGAATACATCAGGAAAGGGCTTTGTCTTGCAGAAGACAAAGTACTGGGGAATTTCTTATGTTGAAAACAATCCCATGTGGTTCCATGTGTTTTTTTTTGTTTTTGTTTGTGTTTTGAGAATGGAGAGTAGAAGGAGCGACACTGGAACTGCAGGGTTTGAATCCTTTGGGGGATAAATGACACTTTTGTTATAAGCATAAAACCAAAGAATGCTATTTGAAGCTACTTCATATACTTTCCATTGTCATTTTCCAAGTTAAGTATCCTTCATGTAAACAATGATAGATGTTCAAGATCATAATTGTGGAATACACTTGCATTAATTCCCGTCAGATAAGCTGTTCTAAATATCGCAACACGGCAGCCACATGATGGCTGAATATTATCTGATTTACTAGCATCCTGGGCCACCAGAACTGGTTTTTTTTTTTTTTTTGGCTTCACCATGTGGCATGCAGGATCTCAGTTCCTAGACTAAGGACTGAACACATACCCCATGCAGTGGAGACACAAAATCTTAACCACTGGACCACCAGGAAGTCCCTGCCAGTTCTTTACTAACAGCTCAGGACTTGATGACATAATTTGAGACAAAAAAGAAATTTCTTTCAAAATGATAATTTTTAAGGTAATAGGAAATTTTTCAGAAAATCTTTTTTCATTGACTCTAAACTCATTCATGGGTATTCCTGGTGTACCAGCTTCCTAGGGCTGCCATATTAAAATAACACAAACTGGGCTTAAAACACCAGAGTTTGTCTCACAATTCTGGAAGCCAGAAGTCTGAAACCAAGGCTTTTTGCAGAGCTATGTTCCCTCTGGAGATGAGAATCCATCCTTCTTTTCCCTAGCTTCTAGTCATCTGCTGACAACCTTTGGTATTTCCTGGTTTGCAGCCACGTAACTCCCATTTCTGCCTTTGTTATCACAGGGCGTTCTCCCTGTGTCTTCATGTCTTCACGGGGCATCCTCCTGTAAGGACACGGGGCATCCTCCTGTAAGGACATGGGGTATCCTCCTGTAAGGACACCAGCCACAGTGGCTTAGAGATCCACCCTACTTCAGTATGACCGTCATCATTCCTAAGTTGCTTCAGTCACGTCCAACTCTGCAGCCCCACGGACTGTAGCCCCCCAGGCCCCTCTGTCCATGGGATTCTCCAGGCAAGAATGCTGGAGTGCCTTGCCATGTCCTTCTCCAGGGGATCTTCCCGACCCAGGGATTGAATCTGCACCTCTTTCATTGCCTGCACTGGCAGGTGGGTTCTTCACCACTAGCACCCCTGAGAAGTCCCTCATCTTTAACTAATCACATTTGCAACCACCCTATCTCCAAATAAGATAGTATATTGGCAACAGGAATTCTACTGATTTTTGGAGGGGTGACACAATTCAACCCCTAATTCCTAGAGTCCATGGATTCTGGGTTAAGAACCTATTGAGACTGACATAGGAGAGTCTGGGAGTGGAGAATATGAAACATGGATGCAGAGGAGGAACTGCGAGCAAGACAAATGGAGCGCACTTTGTAATTCTGCTCGGAAGTCTGGAGGCAGTGATCTCTCACTGTTGATTCTCCTGCGAGGTCTCTAGTTACTGATGGCAACATTTGGCCCATTCCTAGCTGAAGATGCTTCATTTCTATACTTGACTCTGGGCTGCAGAGTGAAGTTTATGGTTATGTCCAGAACATTCTCTGCTGATGCCATATGTTTGGAAATGTCTGAATTTTGTGCAGAGACACACAAGCGGTATTTTTGTAAGTGGAGTTACATAATTAGGGCATGGGCTTGCATGATAATTAGCATGTGTAATTAGGCACAGACTTCTTGTCCTTTAATTAGACAATCAAGACATCTAATTACAAAATTAAGATGTAATTACGTGGCCTAAGATCGACATATTTCTTTCTACCCATTAGAGATTACATTTTAGAAAATAATTCATAAAAATTGATGAAAAAATGAACCAGAAACCAGATTTGAGGCCGTTGAGGGAAGTGTTAAGTAGACTGGTAAGTCACCTTTGGTCTTTCGTCTTAAGTGTGAAGGGGGTTATTTAAAACATCACAGTCTACTTGAAATACTTTTACACACTCTGCTGTCAACCTTTGGCATACACACTAATGAAGAGGAATGTGGGCATGACTAGTCCATGTAATTCACACGAGGCTCTCGAGTGTGGTTTGTAATTACCCTTGAACGTGGACTTAAATGTGATGTCCTGGGGACCCATTCAAACCCAATAGTGCAGCCACTCAGGGGAAACCTTGGTCTGGAGAACTGGGAGCAGAACCCACCTTCCCTTTTCACCCTGGCTTGATTCTCCCAGTGGCCACTTTAAAGGTAGGCAACATTGCTCAAAGTAATGCAAATCAACAATTAACCTGTTGCCCTTTCCCTGAATATTTGAGTATTCATTGCAATGTGCTTAACTGCTCCTTATTGGACTGCAGGCAAGAAAGGGAAGGTCAGAGTCTACAGCAAACATTCCATCTTTCTAATGATAAGTGAGGCTTGGAGCTGCAGGATTCTTCAAGTTCCAGTGCTCCTATGAAGTCTGACTGAATGGATATTCTCTATATTTTCCCTTGCTCCAAAACTGAGATTTGGCTGATCTTTGTATGATGCTAAACACTCAGTTTGATTCATTAATTTTTCTGAAATAACTGAACTTTTGACATAATTGGCTGGCTGATTAGGGATTACAGCCATATGCCCAGGTTTTTCTAAGCTAGTTTTTACTTTCACTGTGTTATCCCTCTGTTCCCATAAACTGTCGAAATATCCCAGTAATTCCAATGTTTTGACAGCAACACTGCACTTCTCAAACTGTCGTTTTCTCCTGGACGGTGGCACAGACATCTGTGGGGCCATGTTTCCTGATTTGGGGCTAGGAAAATATGCTTCCCGTATGGTCTCAGGCCATGGAAACAAAGACATAGAGGGTTTGCAAATGGCTGGTGATGAGGTCTTGTTCCACAGAGTGTCCCCTCCTTCCTTGTTTTTTTTTTATTTTTCTCTATTAGGTCATGGAATGTGATGAGGGATAAATTATGTGCAGGGGTCAATTTGACCAAGAAAAACCACAGATTTGAGCAGGGAACTGATTTTTGCCATTGTTACTTTTTTCGCCTCAACTTGGAAGAGAATTGTTGACGGTAGATTTAAAGGTTGAGGAGCTGAAATGGGCAGAGATGCAGCTTTTTGGAGGTGGGGTGGGGCCATGCTGTGCAGCTTGTGGAATCTTAGTTCCCTGACCAGGGATCGAACCCAGACCCTTGGCAGTAAAAGTGCAGTCGTAACCACTGAACTGCCAGGGAATTCCCAAAGTGCAGTTTTAAATACTATTTATTGACAGAAATTGTAGGTGGGGAAGGTGTGTTTGGGCTACATCATCTCTAAAGGGACTTTCAGCTAAGACATCTGAGGATGTCTTAATCTCTAGCCTGTTAATCAAGAGGAATTTACTGAGCTCAGGCCACTCGCACACCTCTAGGCCTACATCTCATCAGTCCTAAGATGTCACCTGGAAACTTCTCCTACCCTTACATCTGGAGAGCTGATATCTGATACGGCCAAAAGTGTGAACCTGTGTCTCAGTTTTTAAAACGTGCTTTTTCCCTCAGGTACTCCACATCAGCGTTTTCAAGACTAGAGAAGTTGGGCATCAGACATCCCAAGCCTTCTCCTTTTATTGGAAACTTAGCGTTTTTCCGCCAGGTAAGGGTTGCCTTGCACTGTGTTCTGATATAAGATGCTCTGAGGCGAGAGCAGCTTTATCCACAAAGCATTGCTTCCATTCAGGTCGCCCACACTCAGGGAGGTCTGTGTGTGAATTGCATCAATTCTCACGTGATGATAACAATCCATCACTGATCACTCATCAATGCATATAGAGTCCTGGTATCCTGTCATTCATGCAGAAACCCTTTTAATGACTGTCTAAGTGTGCCGGGCCCTGGGATGTGGAAGAAAGTAAAAATTTCCCATGCCCTAGTGCTAGTGTGGGTGGTAGACATGGCAGCTATGGTTTGTCCTTCAGAGGAGGGGGAGATCCGTTAGGGCTAGAGTCATCCTGGAGGACTTCCTGGAGGAGGGGGTCTTCAGGAGCGATAGACACAAAGACAAGGAGACCCACACCAGGTGGGAGCAATGATGTTCATGATGGCACTATATGAGAAACAGGGCACAGCTTGGGGAGCAGCCTGTACTAAAAAGTGGAGATTGGGGAGCACCAGGGAGCACTGCTGTGAGAAAGAGAGAAGAGCAGGCTTCCCAGGTGGCGTGAGTGATAAAGAACCCACCTGCCAATGCCGGAAATGTGAGAGATGTGGGTTCAATCCCTGCGTTGGGAAGATCCCTGGAGAAGGGCACGGCAACCCACTCCAGTATTCTTGGGTGGAGAATCCCACAGATAGAGGAGCCTGGTGGGCTACAGTCCACGGGGTTGCAAAGACTGAGTGACTAACACTTACTTAGATCACTGACAGTTCAGAAAGGCAAGTGAAGACTCTGCGTGTCCCAGCATTGGTGAGTAGGAGGGGGACACCAAAGGGGAAGATTTTTCTGCAAGATTTAGAGCAGGTCTGTAGAATTGAACAGTTGTTGAGCCCTGGCTATGAAGCAGTGAGAGCTTGGCCAAGGTGGAGATGAGAGAGAAAGAGAAGAACTTTGGGGGCAAAATTAGTAACTCTCATGGCGACTTAGATGAGAAGTCAAGGCAGAATGAGTCAACTGGTCTTAAGTTTGGAGCCAGACAACAGGGAGAATGGCCAGGAGTCCATGAAAATAAAAGGTCGGGAGGTCAGCTGGTTTAGGGAGGTGTCTTTGATTTGCCAGAATGACTCGAATGCCCTCTGGGCATTTGGAGATAAAGTCCTGAGACTTTATCTTGGCAGGTTATTTTTGTTTCCCATGTTGGGTTTTCTCAGAAGCCAGATGATTTATTCTGCCAACTCCTGTGGGGGATGCCGCCACCAGACCCAATATTAGGAGGCTGCAGATCCTACATGTGAAGCCACTAAGCCAAACAAAGGCAGGAAGGACTAAATTGGGGCCAATCCTGATAACACCCCTCTAAGATCTCTTTAGGCTTTCCCCACCCCTGCCCCCGGAAAGGCTGGCCCTTGGCGTCAGGTAGAAAATAACATATGCTATTTCTGTCCCTTTTCTTTCTCATCAGTTTCTCTTCTCTTCCATTTTGTCCCTTTCTCGGTTCAACACCACTTCCCACTGTTTATTGTTGTTTCTCTCTTCCCAGTGTTTTTTTTTAACACCTCCTTCTCTCCTCTCTGGCTCAGGGGTGGCCAGGCCACAACTTTCAGCCCATGAACAGCATCACAGCAAGGCTCCCCATCAGTTCCGTGAAGCAAGTATGAAGATATTTCTAAGTGTCAAAACACAAAAACAAACCAGATAGGAAATTAAAGCAAATCCATTTCACAAATTTCTATGGGGGAAATGATCAGTTGCATTCAGACTTGACTGAATTAATTCAGTATCAACATGTTGAGTTAAACCATATCCCTGTCGATGTGCTGAGAACACAGTGCCTGCCTTTGGCTAATTTCCACATATGCTCCTTTTTAGCTGCTCATTCTCATATGGGCAAATCCTGCCAAGTTCTTGCTAGAACGTAGTCATTTCATTGACTGTTTTTAAAGTCATATGAGCTTTCCTTGTTATTAATATATGGCAAGCTTAGATGGAGGTGGAACTATGGTTTTCCAGTAGTCAGGTATGGATGTGAGAGTTGAACCATAAAGAAGGCTGAGCACTGAAGAATTGCTGCTTTTGAACTGTGGTGGTAGAGAAAGCTCTTGAGAGTCCCTTGGACAGCAAGGAGATCCAACCAGTCAATCCTAAAGGAAGTCGACCCTGAATGTTCATTGGAAGGACTGATGCTGAAGCTCCAATACTTTGGCCACCTAATGCAAAGAGCCAACTCATTGGAAAAGACCCTGATGCTGGGAAAGATTGAGGGCAGGAGGAGAAGGGGGCGACAGAGGATGAGATGTTTGGATGGCATCATTGACTCAGGGGACATGAGTTTGAGCAAACTCTGGGAGAGAGTGAAGGACAGGAAAGCTTGGCATGCTGCAGTCTGTGGGATTGCAGAGTCAGATAAGACTGAGCAACTGAACAGCAGCTAGATGGTGGAGCTAGACTTAAAAAGCCTGGGATGGATTTTCATTAAGAACATCCACCTCTTCTACTTTCCCAACTCTCTACTCTCACCCACCCTTTATGTGTTTACCTGTCCACTCCATTCCCACAGCACAAGTCTAGGGGTCTCTTCTCTTCCACTTCCATCCCAACTGAAGGATGTTTTCATGTTTATTTCTTTCCCATAACACAATGGATCCAGCCATTTTCAACCCTTAACCCATACTTTCCCCCTGTATATATCCACACACAGACCCCATCTCAACAATACAGTGAGTCAAGCATTTTTCTGACCCTACTCCATGCTGTGTATATATCCTGGAACCCTCCTTTCCCACCCCCAAAACGTGTCTCATATGTATAAAGTAGCTCTAAGGTTCTTATGCCTTGAATATGTTAATTTTAGTTAAAATTTAACTTGGACCATAATTCAGAGTTTGTGATAATTTGAGTACACTCAGCAGACATTTATGCCTATAGTGTCTGTGAAAAGAGGCTCTGCCAAAAATAATAATAATATAAACCAAATTGCAGAGGGGAATGTTAGCATAGTTGAGAAAGCAAACATTTTTCAAATATTTTAGCAGCAATTATACACAAATAGTATAAGTACAGATGATCTCATCTGTCCATTACAGCAGAGTTGACAGCGACTGTCTCTTGGCAATATTATTTTTTCAAGCCACTAGTTTATTCTAATACTCCAAAGTCCTGGAGTACTGAGAACTGAAACATTTCTGAAAACAATACCACTTCGATTATTTCTTTATGGTTGATGTAATTGTGTTCTCATGATTGTAGACTTTTTTCCTGAAGAAGTTTAAATATTTGAAATTCTGTTTCATCTGATTTTTACTACAGTGCTTGTTTTCTGCAGGGTTTCTGGGAAAGCCACATGGAGCTCAGAAAGCAATATGGACCTCTGAGTGGGTAAGAAGAAAACACCATTCTTCTCCCATGCATTTTGATTTGTGTGTGTTGAAGTGACATGGAAGGAATGACAAGAATGGGCATGTTGCCTGTGTTTATCACTTTTGAGGATCCACAAAGAGTATGCCCAGCTGTACAGATGGATCTTCTCCTAGAGAAGATCCCAGGTGGCCCAGGGTGCATGGCGCTAGCCTGAAAAACACTGTTTCCCAGTCTTTAAAGCCCAACCAGCTGGGTCAGGCGCTGGGTGCCTTGACCATCTCTGATCACTGTACCAAAGGCGTGTTGCAAGGGAGGCAGTGGCCCTCCTCACTTCAGTCTAATTTGCCTTGACCACCCATGGCAAGTCTTTCCCCGTGATCTTATCTAAGCTTTTGTTGCTGTTGTTTTTTAGTCACCCAGTCATGTCCAACTCCTTTTGGACCCCGTGGACTGTAGCCCACCAGGCTCCTCTGTCCATGGGATTTCCCCGGCAAGAAAACTGGAATGGGTTGGCATTTCCTTCTCCAGGGAATCTTCCTAATCCAGGGATCTAACTCATGTCTCCTGCCTTAGCAGACAGATTCTTTACCACTGAGCTACCAGGGAAGCCCCTTATAAAACTTATTTGGGCCCATTTTATTCAACTCTATGGGTAAAATATGCATCAGCTGTACGGCCATATCATCTATTATCCGACACTGTACACATTTCAAAGTAACAGGGGCTGCTACTCATACTTACTGCAGGACAACAGTGGAAACCAAGACTGACCTGGGTAGACTGGGTCGAATGGTCACCCTAATTCTCAGCCGTGTAAAGTAGTATAGGCCTTCCCCTTATTTTTCCTGTATTTTCCCCTTTTAAAAAATTTCTTCATGTTTTCTTTTAATTGTGAAATATATATGCCAAAGAACATGTAACATGTAGAATTTAAATAATATTAATAAAATGAACAGGTATCTATCACCAAGCTTAAGAAATTGAATACCAGTATCCTATATAGATTTTTCCTTTATTTAATTGGAAGGTAATCACTTTTACAATGTTGTGTTGGTTTTTGCTGTACATCATTGCAAATCATTAATACCTATATATATACATTTTGCTGTTCAGCCACTAAGTCGTGTCTGACTCTTTGAGACCCCATGAACTGCAGCACGCCAAGCTTCCCTGTCCTTCACTGTCTCCCAGAGTTCACTCAAACTCACGTCCATTGAGTCAGTGATGCCATCCAACCATCTCACCCTCTGTTACCCCTATCTTCTATAGCCCCTTTATTTTCCCTTTTTATGCTTCAGAGTATGCTCCTTTTTAAAAAAAAATAATTCTGGCATCTGACAAATAAACCCATGATCAGACCATTTACCCTATTCAAGATTTAATAGACTTGAATCATACTGATTCTCAGCCCATGTCCTTCTAGGCTGGAGCCCTAATCATCTTAGTCTGCCCTCTTGCAGCTCTCCTCAGTTGCTGGATGATTTGAGGTAGCTTTTTTCCAGACTTAGGTCTCTGATAACTTTTCTAGGGGCAGCAAAGTGCTATGGTGTTCCTATTGTATATCCTAATGGGTTGCACTTGGTTTGTGGGCCCTTCTATCCACGGGGCACGTGATGCTGGTCTCTCAGTGATGATTTTCAAGAGGGATTCACATGTACTCTTCGTGGAAATGCCAGGAGACCCCAGTTCTTCTCATCACTCTTGAGTTTGCTGTGTAACCCTGAGAATGTAGTACATGAAGATATTCTACTCGGTGGTCTTGGATTAGTTTGTCATTTCTGGATAAGAAACTACTCCAAAATGCAGTGACTTAAGGAACAAGTTATTATGGATGGTGTGCCTACGGGCTGGCTTGAGTTGGCTGGTCTGAGCTTGCCTGTCTGGGAAGCTCAGCTGGGCTTCCTGGGGCTTCTATAGGTTCAGCTGGGTCAGCTGTGCCCCACGCTTCCCTCATCCTCCTTGGAAAGGCAGGAGGGCCAGGGCAGGCTCGTCTTGGGAAGGGAAAGTATCAAGAGAGCAAGCCCAATGGTGCAAGAACATTTTAAGTTTCTGCCAACATCCTATCAGCCAAACCAAGTTATATGCAGAAACCAAAAGTCTGGGCAGAAAGCACACTCTGTGTGCAGTTAGGCCAAAGCAAGTTACTTGGCCAAGCTTGACACTGGTGGAGCAGGGAGATGTACTCTTCTAAAAGAAGAGTGGGGAGATGGTGCATACTTTAAATAACAGGCAATTCCATCTCACTCTCTGTGATCCCTTTTAGCTTGGTCTCCTCCCACCCCTTGCCCCATTTTTTTAAAGTGCATAGCTTCTTGCACTGAGTATAATAGGTACCGAAGAACTTATCTTTGCAACAGTCTCATTCTGCTGTTGACTTGACATTGACCTTGGAGACTGTCATACGTTTCTGAGACATCGCACTGACTCAGAAGGATGGTGGTTTCCCCAGAATTAGAAAAAGGCCTCTCTAAGTCTGATTCTAGGAATCACTCCCTTGAAGTAGTTTTGTACAGATTTTCAGAGCAGAGCTCTTGAGTACTTTAAAATAATTTTAAAACCTCAGATGAAGAGTTTAAATGGCCCTGTATCAATTGGTGGATTGTGTGGTGGTGGTGATGGTGATATGTGTATGTGTGCATGAGACAGAGAGAGAGACAGATTGATTTCCTTGACGACAGGATGGCCAATCAACTTCCCACTCCCCCAACTTTAACTTAACACAATTTACCCTTTTCATTTCAAGAAAACTTGAATCATAGAGAACGATCTCAAATGAGGTTGAAAAGAGAGAAATCGCAGTATGATCTTTGGTAAAAAGGGAAACAAATGAAAGGTGATGGCATAATTTCTTCATACAAAGCTATCAACTTTCTCTGCTTTGGAACAACTGATGAGCCTTAAAATGCTGACTTCTTTTTAAATGTGTCCACTGCCAAATTGAGAGGCACTGTAGTGGTGGGGTAAAGTCCTGTTTGAGCTCTGTGAAAAGTGAAAGTCTCTCAGTCATGTCTGACTATTTGCAACCCCATAGACTATAGTCCTGGGCCCCCCCCCCCCCCAAGACTTCTCTGTCCGTGGGGATTCTCCAGGCAAGGATATTAGAGCGGGATATTGCCATGCCCTCCTCAAGGGGATCTTCTCAACTCAGGGGTTGAACTCATGTCTCCCACATTGCAAGTGGATTCTTTACCAACTGAGCCACCAGGAAAGCCCAAGAATACTGGAGTGAGTAGCCTGTCCCTTCTGCAGGGGATCTTTCCAACCCAGGCATTGAACCAGGGTCTCTGCATTGCAGGTAGATTCTTTACCAGCTGAGCCACCGGGAAAGCCTGTTTGAGTTCTGTAAACTGGGTGAGACTCAGTATGTTTACCCTTTCAGATGAAAGGGTTAAACTAGTCTGTATTTAAGGGCCTTTCCAGCCCTAAAAATTATTTTGTTACTTTTAAAATGTGAACAAAATTCACTGATTGGGAATGGTAAGAATGGACCAAGTTCAATGAAAGACTCCCTTTTTTGGGAAATGATTTGGTTTGAATTGTCTTAGATTTTGGATTCCTTCTGTCATTAGGAAATGTTTTTGATCCAAGATTGGTCCCGTGAACATTGAAGTAATAGACTGATTCATCATTTGATGAGGGAAACCCAAGGCTCTTGATGCCACGTGGAGGTTCACGACAGAGCGTATATGTTGAAAGTGTGGGCAGAGAGGATCTCTTTACTCTGTACCTGAACACCAATCATGATGAGTATTTATGCTTATTACCTGTGGTCATCATAGCAACTCAGTCAGAGTTTGCGTCCCCAAGCTGGAAACCTGCCTCTTACCCTTTTCCCTTTCCTGTTAAGAGGAAAGTAAATTGCTGGAGAAGCCCTCTGCCAAGAGGGGTTGAGAGCACCAATGTTGGTTACAATCACCACCACCACCACCACTGAGAATAAAATGACTTCATCAGGTGTCTAATTTTGCAGCTTGCTTTGTGCAAATAAATCTATGCACATTGTCTCTGGCTTCTCTGAACTTGAATGTAAAGCAGGAAGGCTGGCGCACACACCTATACAACTGTTATGCACAATACAACATGACTGAATTGATTGAACACACACATGCACACACAGTAGCCTCTAGGAGTACGTTCCAAGACCCCCAGTGGACACCTAAAACCACTGAACCCTGTATATACCACGTTTTTCCTATACATGTGTACCAAAGATAAAATTTAATTTATAAATTAGGCACAGCAACAATAATAAAAGAATCAACAACAATAATAATTAACTAGAACAATTATGGGCTTCCCTGATAGCTCAGTTGGTAAAGAATCGCCTGCAATACAGGTTCAATTCCTGGATCAGAAAGACCCCCTGGAGAAGGAATAGGTTATCCACTCCAGTATTCTTGGTCTTCCCTTTTGGCTCAGCTGGTAAAGAATCTGCCTGCAATGTAGGAGACCTGAGTTCAATCCCTGGGTTGGGAAGATCCCCTGGAGAAGGGAAAGGCTACCACTCCAGTATTCTGGCCTGGAGAATTCCATGGACTGTATAGTCCATGGGGTCACAAAGAGTCAGACACGACTGAGTGACTTTCACTTTCACTTTTCAGAACAATTATGAGCGTCAGTTGCCCAGTTGTGTCTAACAGTCCCATGGACTATAGCCCACCAGGCTTCTCTGTCCGTGGGATTTCCCAGGCAAGAACACTGGAGTGAGAAGCTATTACCTTCTCCAGGGGATCTTCCTGGCCCAGGGATCAAACCTGGGTCTCCTGCATTACAGGCAGATTCTTTACCAGCTGAGCCACCGGGGAAGCCCACTATAACCATATATTTAATAAAAGTTATGTGATTGTGGGCTCTTTCCCTCTCTTTCTTAGAATAACTTACTATACAAATTTAGTGCCTTTTCCATCTTAACTAAGCATTTATCATGCACTGTGGCTATAACTTTTATAGTTTGAGGTGCAAATGAAAAATTAGCAGAAATTTCTTTTTCCTTCTCCATACTTTCAAGTATAAATGATTTCCTCTTACTGTAGATCTTAGAAGCTGCTGAATACGATTTTTTTCCTCTCCTTATTAAGTGGAGAACTTCCATATTTCACTTAAAGTACTTTATGGCTTCTCTTTAATGTATCTAATCGCAATACAAGAACACTGTTCTTGTATTTGGGGGCGTTATTAAGTAAAATAAGGGCTACTTGAACACAAGCATTGGGCTACCAGGACAGTCAGATGATCTGAAAACTGATTTGGCTACTAAGCGACCAAAAGGAGGGCAGGATGTGCTGGACAAAGAGGTGACTCACATCCTGGGTGGGATGGAACTTAATGGTAGGAGATTTTATCACACAGAACATTCTAACACTTAACAATCTAACACTTATGAGTTGCTTATTTCCAGAATTTTCCACTTAATACTTTCGGACCACAGTTGACCACAGGTAACTGAAAACAGGTAAAGCAAAACTGCAGATAAAGGGGGACTAATGTACCCTTGGCAACATAATACGGAGGAAGAAAGGCTTTGTTGTTTCAGATAACCTCTGATTAAAGATTACTGGTTATCTTCTTTAGTCTGAGGTTGAACCCCAAGTTGGATCTATATTCCTTCCCAACCCCTAAAAGAATAGTATCAACATAATATGTTTGTGATTGGGCATGGCAGCCCACTCTAGTATTCTTTCTGGGAAAATCCCATGGACAGAGAAGCCTGACGGGCTAAGGCCCATGGGGTCGCAAAGAGTTGGATACAACTGAGGTGACCGAGTGTGCATAAACAGGATAGAGATTATGTCCCCTTCAATTTGTGGCAAATTTTGTAATCCAGTGGATGACAAGGATTTATTGTGCCAATACTAGTAAATTACTTCTACTTACACAGCGACCTAACTTCAGCTCATGTGCAACTCCTGAAGGCTCCTATTCAAAGGCCCCTTTCCCCTATATCACCTCTCTTGTAAATGATGGCTCTGCTGTTATTTTTTATTAATATAAAAAGCATATATATATATAGTTCCAATCTGAAAATGTTTTTGTATTGTTGAATTTAATCTACTTTAATGGTATCTACATTTTGTATCTTGCTCAGTAAGGCTTTCTTCACTAAGGATATATATATTTTAACTTCCATTTTTTTTCCTAGTGTTTCTTTGTTTTATTAAAAAAACTTAGATATTTGACCCATCAGAAATTTATCTGAGGGCAAGGGTGGAAGTAGGGTGGTGTTCCTTCTGGAAATGCATCCTTTCCCAATTGATTTAAAGTGTCATTAAAAAAAAAATCATCTCTTAGTTCCTGTATGTATTTCTAACTTCTCTGCTCCATCTCTCTGCCCAACCTCATGCCAGCGCCACACTGAATACCCTCTTTTGGTACCAATGGCGCCTTCTTGTACCTAGCAGCGCTAGAGTGTTCTAAGAACATCATTGTAAGTATCAGCATCTAAAGCAGTCTATCTCCCAGGGAACCTTGGGTCTTTGCACTTAAATCAATTTAGCAAATAAAGAAAACTTTCGTTTGGACATAAAGGACCTGGCACTTAGAGCCAAAGTGCACTCCCAGGGGAGGCAGAGGTGTCTCAGTGCCGCCAACCTGGAGGTTCTTGGCACCGTGTTTTATTTAACTAGTGGCACTCGTGAACTCATAGCCCCTGGTCACCAGGAGTGAGGAAGCTGAGAACTTTGGGATATATACGGAATGTGGCATCGGCTAAGAAAACAGATATTTTTTTAAGCTCAGCTTCCATTGCGCCATCCATGAGGGGAGCGTGTTCTCCGGAAGTGACTAAGGTGTGAACACTTTTCTCTGTAAGTGCTCTTCACCATCGTGCTTATGTACTATTTAGATGAGGTTGAAGAGCCGCATAGAGATGGTTTACTAAAGGCGGTCAGCTGGCTCTGTCTTCATAACATGGGAGGTTTGCTGGCCTCCTTCCAGAGAACCCCAAGTCCTGGGAACAAAAAGGCTCCTAAGGACTCAACTTGGTACACTCCTCTGCCACGGAACCAGTCTTTGTTTAGAAGACACTGAGACATCTCAATATGCTGGACTTGAAAACAAGGGAGAGGATGCATTAGGGTGGAAACTATGCCGATTTGTTCAAGAAAATACAAACATTCAGACCCACACTGGGCAATGGATATAGGGAGATGGTTTTCATTTTTAAACTGGACTGAGCTCAATAAAATCATAGATGTGGAAGAATGGCAGAAATCTTAGGCAGGAATGGAGCCACAGATGCAAAATAGCCTCACAGACAATGTACAGGAGTCCAACTTAAATAAAGCTTCTGCTGCCAATATGGAGCACACGCCTCAGAATGAGATTCACTTACTAAGTGACCTAAAACTGTGACTCTGTTTTAAGAGGAACTGATGTAAATGAAAACACAGTACCTTGGAAAATATGGAATTAAGTACAGAAATCCTAAATTATCTTCACATTTGCCCAGAAGGCCACTGGGGGGGCAATATTTGGGTCCCCAAGCTTGGTAAAGAGTCGGACACAACTGAGCGACTGAACTGAACTGAAGCTTGGTAAAAGTTGAGCCTTTTATGAAAGTGTTGAAAGCAAAGCTTACAATCACTAGCTTCAAGTAATTTGAGTCTGAAACCAAAATTAATAGGAGATCTGATAGTCTCTATGCCACAATTATTGAGAATCATTCAATGAGTTAGGTATCAATACTCACTGGTCAACATAGATCAATTCTGATGCTCTGCCTTTTAGAATTCATGTTTAAGGGAGTGTTTATTAAAGTGATACTGTACTTTAGGGGGCCACGTTATTAAATAAAAGCAAATACCCTGATAAGGTTGGCTGTTCTTTTCAGGAGATCATTGAGAACAGGAAGAAAGCTGTCAGAAGGAACATACGTGACAGTTACCACCAATCCAAAGGAACTTCCCAGGTGGCTCAGTGGTAAAGAATCTGCCTGCCAAAGCAGGAGATGCAGGTTTGATCCCTGGACTGGGAAGATCCCCTGGAGGAGGAAATGGTAGCCCACTCCAGTATTCTTGCCAGGACAATCCCATGGACAGAGGAGCCTAGTGGGCTACAGTCCATGGGGTCACATTGACCGAGCCACTGAGCACGCATGGATGCACACCAATCTAAATGCCTAGCCCAATCGGGAGGATTATTGAAAGAACAACTGTTCTCAGACAAATGGGTGATTTAGACCAAGAAGAGAGAGATTTCTATTACAGCCCCATTTTTTATCAAATGAAACTTTAATAGCCTTGTCACCCCTATCTGTCCCTCTCATGGTCTCTTGTGATCCCAAATGGTGAATTATTATAGAACTTTCTTCTTCCGTGCAGTTTAAGACTTTCCCTCTTCCTAAAAGTCATCCAAAGACCCTTCTGAAATTTACCCACTTTCCTGGACCCCTGACCTCCTCTTTTACCCCTTATTTCACACCACTTTCTTGCCCTCCCCACATCTTCATTCTATGACAACCTATAGGTAAATTTTAGTGACCACTGATGTCCAAGTCTGTGACCCACGCTTCTAAACATCAACAGCCTATGTAAATTCCTCTTGTTTGGCCAGAAAAACATCAAATAGAGCATGCCAACTTACAATAGAAAACTGAGGTTCACATTTCAGCTCCAACTCTCTTTCTATTACGACCTGTTGGCTTCAAGGATTTGGGCCAGTCGCTTCCCCTCTCGGAGTCTCAGTTTTCCCAGGTACGAAATGAGGGGATTGGGACAAGATCAGGGACTTTGACCCTTTGTTTAATTATGAGCCTCAGTAAATAATATATTTTACATTATGACCCAGTACACACATACACCTGAAATCAAAGTTTTACTAGATATCTTTTACTATGTAAGGTCCGGTTTGATCCAGTCTATTCTCCTCTTCTCTTCTACTCTATTCCATGAAAAAACAAAACAAATGCAATCTGATCACGACCCACGAAATTGGTTTCATCATCACTGGTGAGTCAAGATAAGCAATTTGAAGAGCAAAGGGTCAGATGATAACTGTAGTCCTTTCCAGTTCAAAACTAGCTGACTGCAAACCGGATGACTCAGCTCCAACCGTCTACATTAGAAACATTTTATTAGCCCCTGGTTTTATTTTGCCCCGGTGTGGTTTAAGATTCTGAGAAATTTCTGACAAAAGAGATTTTGTCAGCTGAAGCAGAATCAAAGATGAGACACTATTTCTCCAGGGATGGGGCTTCTGACCAATGTGGACGTGAGCAGAGCCCTGGCTGCCCAATAGCTTTTCCTTCTTTAAAATCTGAAGGTAATTAATTAAAATTAAGTCCCAGAATTAACACAGAATATTTCAAGCTAAAAAGCTTACCAAAACATACATAATTTGTTGATAATATGATTAGTTGACAATGTAAAACATCTCTCCATAAGATTGTTGCTCATCCCCTGGGGTGTCTGGGCATGGACACCCAACCAGGCTGTGAATTGAGAGAGGGGGTTCCTGCTGATGAGCAAAGCATAACATTTAAAGGGGAAAAAACTGACAGCTGCATTCTAGTAATCACTGGACAGTCTAGGAGAAAACCACCCATTGAGAAGGTGCTGGCTGGGCAGTAGCCAGGAGTCCAGTAAAGTAGAAATCAAAAAGGCCCGTTAGTGGCCATTAGGGCCTAACTAGGGGGTGTTTGGGGCTTCCCAGGTGCTTCAGTGTAAAGAAACCATCTGCCAGTCCAGGAGATGCAGGTGTGATCCCTAGGTCAGGAAGATCCCCTGGAGGAGGAAATGGCAACCCTCTCCAGTATTCTTGCCTGGAGAATCTCAGGGACAGAGGAGCCTGGAGGGCTACAGTCCATGGGGTCGCAATAGATTTGGACACGACTGAGTGACTAAAAACAAAATAGGGAAAAGGGGATATTCTTGGCCCTGAGAAGAGAGTCTGGCAGGAGTCCAAGCAGGGCCTCATGGGGAGGGGCCCAGAGAATAAATCTTGTGCAGATTCTCAGTCCTGAGACTGAGAGCACGATGTGAGGCTTGGGACTCAGCAACCAGACCCAACCCCTGTGACCAGCTGGGAACAAAAGGTCCATCCTGGCTCGGACAGAGTGAGGCCGAGGGTGCTGGCCGTGACTTCACCTCTGGGGGTAGCCAGACTGCGAGTGGGAGATGAGCATCCCTCTGGGAAGTCAGCCACGGACCTTCAGCTTGGCATTCCTTGATGTGCGTTTCCAAAAAATCCACCAATATACCAGGTTCAAGGTGGAAGGGGGCTTGTGCTCCATTGGTGACAATCAAATACGGCATCAGTAACTTCTTTATCCCCCAAATGATAGCCCTGTGAAGATGCATTCCCAAACAATAGAACATCTTCAAATGAAAATCACATAAGAGCTGTTTCCAGCTAATATTTTTGAATAATAAACTCCATATTTAATTGTATTGTACCTGCAACAAATCCAAGTTGTTCAACCCCAAATAGAGTTATGTAACAGTCATGAATCACTGTGGCATTTGCCAAAACATTCTCCCATCTGGAAGCAGGTCCAGAGAACACATCGCACTAGGCATGTATCTTCTGTCAACAACTCTTTTGCGTAGATAATTCCCCAAATGGCACACACTCACCCAGTTCTCATGGCTCTTAACCCTAATTAACTGAGAATGCAAATAGCTTCCCTATTCTATTCAGAGAAGAATGACAAACCCACTTCGATTTCATAATTTAAAAAACATCTTTGCTAAATTTAAGTTCAGTCACTTGGTCATGTCCGACTCTTTGAGACCCCATGGACTGCAGCATGCCCGGCTTCCCTGTCCCTCATCAGCTCCACAGCTTACTCAAACTCATGTCCATAGAGTTGGTGATGCCATCTAACCATCTCATCCCCTGTAATCCCCTTCTCCTCCTGCCTTCAATCTTTGCCAGCATCAGGGTCTTTTCCAATGAGTCAGTTCTTTGCATCAGGTGGCTAAATTAAAAGAAGCAACTAATTCCTAGTTCCCATGGAGCTTCAAGTTCCTCTTTGATCACCATTTTGTAAGCAGAAAAACTTTTCTCAAATAAGTTCTCAGAACACTTGAATGATTAAAAAAAAAAAACACAGTTTTAAAGTGTGTTCCTCACAGAGGGCAAAAGGCAATGCAAAACCAAATTAACTCTAGATCCACAGTATAAGTTGTCAAACAAAAAAAGTCAGATACTGCACACATTTGAAATTCTACTGAAGTTTGAGTAATCAAAGTTTATCTTTAAAATGGAACATGTTCTCCTTTCTTCCTCAGGACCCTTAAATCTTTCAGAGTTTGGGTTGTTTACTATACATTCCCATTCTTCCTGGCCAGTCTTCTGTGTAACATTTCTGCAGCTGTGGACACGAAGTAATTCCCAGCAAGGCACTGCCAGGTTTTATGATGCCTGCAGGCCTGGGGCAGATCATAGAAACTTAACTACTCAGATGAGTCCCTTGATCATTTTTCACATCTCAAGACCATGTTCCTAACAACTTCTCCCCCATCTCACCCCCAAGATGCAAGAATTCTGCAGCCCACTATATCAACTTTTCCACTCTGGGTGAGGCTCTCAGTTTATTGGCCTGTTTCAAAAGGTCTGACTCTCTGACATGTTTACCACGCTCCCCACATTAACCACTAAGGAGGCACTGTGAGCAGATGATTCTATTTTTGCCTCTGCTTAGACAAGAACTCACTAATCTTTGCTCTGAACACACGGCTGGTGGATGGCCTGTCACCACATGGTAGGTGGACGTGGGAAGTGTGGTCTGTTGTGGTACAACATCCACCAACACCTCTTGATGCTACTCAGGCTACAGGGGAAATGGGCATCCTGGTATTAACCAAGACCATGGCCCTTTACAGCAGGACCTCCGGGAGAAGGCACTCCAAGCCCTCCCTAGCTTGTCCCTCTCCATGTTCTCTGTTGTGAATGTAGTACCTGGATAGGTCCCACCAGAGAAGCAGTTCTTGAGTGGACCTTCCATTTGTCTTTGAAAGTTGTCTGTAACTCCTCAAGCTCTCTTCTCCATTTCACTGCTGGACCATAGGTTGTATCTTACGAGTGACATGGCCCCTGGATCTTTGCAAAAGACTCCAGCCCAAAGATTCTTAACTGATGCCTCCAAACCTTAGACTTCTCTGCTAGAGGTTGGGTTCTCCTGCACAGGCTCTAGGCACGTGGGTTCGGTAGTTGTGGCACACAGGCTCTAGAGCACAGTGTCAATAATTGCCCCGTGGCATGTGGGATCTTCCTGGATGAAGGATTGAACTCCAGTCCCCTGCACTGGCAGGCAGATTCTTAACCATTGGACCACCAGAGATGACCCCGTCCTAGCCAGTTTTAAGTGTAGAGTTCAGTGGCATGAAGTACATTCACATTGTGCAACCGTGGCCACCATTCTTCTCCAGAACTCTTTTTCATCTTGAAAAATGGAACTCTCTACCCATTAAACAATAACTCTCCATTCTTCCTTCCCCTAGTCCTGAGAAGCCACCATTCTACTTCCTGTCTCTATGAACTTGACTAGCCTATACCTGATATAAGTGGAATCATACAGTATTTGTCCTTTTGTGATTGGCTGATTTCACTCGGCATAATGTCCTCAGGGCTCATCCATGGAGCATGTATAAGAATTTTCTTCCTTTCTAGGATTGAATAACAATCTATTTTTTGTATGTACTACATTCTGTTTATCCATTCATCTGTCGATGGACACTTGGGTGGCTTCCACCCTTGAGCTATTGTGAACAATGCTGCTATGAACACCAGTGTACAAATCTCTCTTCAATACCTCCTTTCCATTTTTTTTTTTAGATCTATATCAAGAAGTGGAATTGCTGGGATCCTATGTTAATTCTAGGCTTAATATTTTTTTATTAGTTAATTACTTTATTTTTGGCTGTGCTGGGTCTCTGTTCCTGCGAGGGCTTTTTTTTCTCTAGTGGCGGATGCTACACTCTAGTTGTGATGCACGGGCTTCTCGTTGCTGTATCTTCTCTTGTTGCAAAGCACAGGCTCTAGGGTGTGTAGGCTTCAGTATTTGCAGCATGTGGGCTCAGTAATTGCGATTCTCCAGGCTCTAGAGCACAGGCTGGTAGTTGCGGTGCGCGGGCTTAGCTGGTCCGTGGCATGTGGGATATTCCTGAATCAAGGATGGAACTCGTGTCTCCTGCATTGGCAGGTGGATTCTTGATGGCTGAGCCTCCAGAGAAGCCCTATGTTTAATTTTTGCAGAACTGCTGTGCTGTTTTCTGGAGCAGCTGCTTTTGGAGGTACAGTGTTGTATTTTTCCTTTTGACCGTGACTGAGTGGCTGCACTTCTTGCTTCTAACCTCACAAGTGACCTCCAGAAGAAATGTAAGCCCCTCCCTGTGCTCCGGAACCTTGCTGGCCAGCCTGAATGACACATTTCTGATTGGAATGCCTGGCCCTTGTCATCTTGCCCCAGCTTCCTGTTGACTACAAGCCAGTGAGCACATTCTTTACCAGACTCGCCCCGTTATCAACAGATGCTTGTACTGCACCATAAATTCAGTTCATTTTAATAAATTCCCAGTAGTCCTTACCCAGAGCCCCTTCTTGCCTTATCTCACTCCTCTCTGCCAAGCCTTTTACAATTTATGTGTTTGCTCTTCAATTCTGCTTTCAGCCCCCTCCAAGTTTCCTCTTTCCCACCACGTTACTGTGGCCTTTGGGTCTCATTTAAATGTAACCTTCTCTATCTGGAACTCTTTCTCGTTCACAAGGCCTACTCTTCTCTCCCCGGAACCTTCCATCTCCAGGCTTCCTACCTGCAGCAATTTGTCAAGATCAGGTCCCTGTCACTTGTAGCCTCTGAGTTTCCTCCCTCTGTGCTTCTTTCACACAGTCTTTTAGCTATTTTTCGAGGCCTGTGTTCCAGCTTTGTGGCTGTTTGCTGGAGGAGACGCACTGAATTCTCCTGGGTCCTCCCCAGAGCACAACGTGTGCGTTCATTGAGAGGTTAGCTAGCTCTGTAGCTACCCAGGTAAGGGAGAGCTGGCAGGTGGCCTGTGGGCCCAGGCCCATAGGCTTGGAAGGAAGTTGAGAGGTTTTAGCTGAGATGTTGAAAGGGAGACTATAGAGGCCAAAGGTGTGCTAAGAAAATGTGATGGTTTGGACACTGGAGAGGACAACCTCTCTGCAGTGGCAGGAGGAGAGAAGGATCTAAGGAATGGTGCTAAGGAAGTGGGTTATTTGAAGTAGGTTATTGTACAGATGCACATAATGGAGAAGGACAAGGTAAGGAATGAAGGCTGTGTATGTGAGTCACTCAGTCTTGTCCAACCCTTTGTGACCCCATGGTCTGTAGCCCACCAGACTCCTCTGTTCATGGAATTCTCCAGGCAAGAATACTGGAGTGGGTTGCCATGCCCTCCTCCAGGGGATCTTTCTAACTCAGGGATCAAACCTGGGTCTCCTGCCTTGCAGGCAGATTCTTTATCATCTGAGCCACCGGGGATGAAGAGGGAGGATGGAATTTATAAAAGACAAGCAGACAACCATTCTAACAACCCCAGTGAGTGATAACAGTGATTTGGATCATCAGAAACATGAGGCAAAGAGAGGCAGACTTTCATAAAGGAGAGCAGAATTGAACTACTAGCTAGTTACAAGGAATAAGGACTAGGCAACATTAATCACTGATGTTGGCTTTGAATTCTAGAGAGAAAACGATCATTCCCTACATAATGAGGAGATGGAACATAGCAGAGGGGAAGACAGCACCATCCTCGCCACCATCAGTTGTAACTATGACTGAGACTTTGGGTCCAAGGTGGCTTGGGAACAGAGCCCTGGAAGGATTGCCCGGCCACGCTGGGATAGAGTAGTGGGTGGGGGAGCCCCAGGCTACACTTGGAATCTGGAATCACCCGCCTCTTATCCTCCAGTGGCATTTCCCACAGTGCAGCCTTTGGACCATTTCCATTGACAAAAATAATAGTTACATGGAACTAAACTGGGGAGTTTCCCTCGGTCAAAGGCTGGAAACACTGGGTTAATCCATGGAACACAGGTCTCTCAGAACTGTTCACGTAATAATGTGCTTGGAACATCTCCAAGAGGGAAATTTAGTATGCAGTGTTTATTTGACCGCAGAACATCCCCCCCGCCCCCCGCCTTTTCTGGAATGTCTCTTGGGACTAGAATATGGAGAACAGGCACTGAAAGGAAACGCTGATCTAATAAGCAGCAGCATTTTACTTCTAAAGAATTCCACATGAAAAACAGGCATTGATAAGAAGAGTTTACTTCGCCATTGTAAATCATCAGTGTTGCCGCCAGTGATTATTAATCACCTCCCTTTGGAGGCTGTGTGGGTGGGAGTGTGTTTACTCTGTGGCGCTATGGAGAACTGGGGACACAGTTTTGCATGTTTGACTCCCTTTTATTTCCACACCTTTCTCTCTGGTCCCTTCCTGTTCCCAACAGACAACCATTCCATTGTGCCTAATGTGTATTTTGGGAGGGGGGTGAGTGTTGCAAGTTCTTGCAAACTGGGTATTGTGGTTCACGTGTGTTTTCTTTGTTGTTATTCAGTCGCTCAGTCATGTCTGACTCTTTGCAACTTCATAGACTGCAGCACACCAGGCTTCCCTGTCCTTTACCAACTCCCAGAACTTGCTCAAACTCATGTCCATTGAGTCAGTGATGCCATCCAAACATGTCATCCTCTGTCATCCACTTTTCCTCCTGCCCTCAATCGTTCCCAGCAATAGGGTCTTTTCCAATGAGTTGACTCTTTGCATTAGGTGGCCAAAGTATTGGAGCTTCAGCATCAGTCCTTCCAATGAATTTTCAGGGTTGATTTCCTTTGGGATAGACTGGTTTGATCTACTTTCTGTCCAAGGGACTCTTCAGCTCATGCCAATGGTAGTGTCATATCACTCATTTATCCTTTAGTTTCTTTACTTTGCACTACCCTGGAGAAGGAAATGGTAACCCACTGCAGTGTTCTTGCCTGGAGAATCCCGTGGACGGAGAAGCCTGGTAGGCTACAGTCCATGGGGTCGCAAAGAGTCGGACACGACTGAGCGACTTCACTTTCACTTTACGCTCTGAAGCTCCATCATGACGTTGTGCACCCATCAAGTCTGTTACCTCCAACTGCTGCCTGTCATTCTGCAGTGCAACCCCGCCCGGCTTTCCCATCCACTCTCCCAGAGGGGGATACCCAGTGGCCTCCAGCAAACAAGGCTGCAGTGGGCATCCTTTTTTGGGCCCTTTCTGGACCTGTGCGTGCATTCTATGGGCTGTATGGCCTGCTTTTAAGACCATAAGAAAGAGAGATCTTTGTTCCCTGGGGCCACATGTAGTAAAATGTTATTAATCCGTAACAATTTTCCAGTCCTCTGTCTGGGTCTTGGCCTTTCAATACAGTATCTCATGTGACTATCCCAAGAACACTTCAAGTTTACCTGGCCTAACTGCATGAGCTTCAATTTATTGGGGTGACCAAAAAGTCTGTTTTGGACTTGATGGACTTTTTGGCTAGTCCAATATTTGGAAACATCAGTGACTTTAAGACAAGAATGACATGTGGTTAGTAAGAGGCAAGCACGGCGGGGGCAGGGTCTCCTTGTTATGTACATGCATGCTCAGTTGTGTCCAACTCTTTGCAACCCTATGGACCCCAGGCTCCTCTGTCCATGGAATTCTCCAGGCAAGAATACTGGAGTGGGTTGCCATTTCCTCTTCCAGGGGATCTTCCCGACCCAGGGATCAAGCCTCTGTCTCCCGCATTGGCAGGCAGATTCTTTACCACTGAGCACCTGGGAAGCCCTTGTTAATCCAAAGCCTTTTCCATTCCCCTGTCCCCTTGGTTGTTCCTTGGACCCTCCGTGCACTCCCGCCTTAGGCTGACAGCCCTAACAGCAGGGCGTGTCATTGTTTACTGTCCCGCTGTCCTGTTAGCCATGCCCGCGGGGCAAACTAAGACGGGCGGGCATGGTGGAGAGGTCTGACAGAATGCGGTCCACTGGAGAAGGGAATGGCAAACCACTTCAGTATTCTTGCCTTGAGAACCCCATGAACAGTATGAAAAGGCAAAATGATATGATACTGAAAGAGGAACTCCCCAGGTCAGTAGGTGCCCAATATGCTACTGGAGTTCAGTGGAGAAATAACTCCAGAAAGAATGAAGGGATGGAGCCAAAGCAAAAACAATACCCAGCTGTGGATGTGACTGGTGATAGAAGCGAGGTCCGATGCTGTAAAGAGCAATATTGCATAGGAACCTGGAATGTCAGGTCCATGAATCAAGGCAAATTGGAAGTGGTCAAACTAGAGATGGCAAGGGTGAACGTCGACATTCTAGGAATCAGCGAACTAAAATGGACTGGAATGGGTGAATTTAACTCAGATGACCATTATGTTTACTACTGCGGGCAGGAATCCCTCAGAAGAAATGGAGTAGCCATCATGGTCAACAAAAGAGTCGGAAATGGAGTACTTGGATGCAATCTCAAAAATGACAGAATGATCTCTGTTTATCTCCAAGGCAAACCATTCAATATCACAGTTATCCAAGTCTATGCCCCAACCAGTAACGCTGAAGAAGCTGAAGTTGAATGGTTTTATGAAGACCTACAAGACCTTTTAGAACTAACACCCGAAAAAGATGTCCTTTTCATTATAGGGGACTGGAATGCAAAAGTAGGAACTCAAGAAACACCTGGAGTAGCAGGCACATTTGGCCTTGGAATGCGGAATGAAGCAGGGCAAGGACTAATAGAGTTTTGCCAAGAAAATGCACTGGTCATAGCAAACACCCTCTTCCAACAACACAAGAGAAGACTCTACACATGGACATCACCAGATGGTCAACACCAAAATCAGATTGATTATATTCTTTGCAGCCAAAGATGGAGAAGCTCTATACTGGCAACAAAAACAAGACCAGGAGCTGACTGTGGCTCAGATCATGAACTCCTTGTTACCAAATTCAGACTCAAATTGAAGAAAGTAGGGAAAACTGCTAGACCATTCAGGTATGACCTAAATCAAATCCCTTATGATTATACAGTGAAGTGAGAAATAGATTTAAGGGCCTAGATCTGATAGATAGAGTGCCTGATGAACTATGGAATGAGGTTCGTGACATTGTACAGGAGACAGGGATCAAGACCATCCCCACGGAAAAGAAATGCAAAAAAGCAAAATGGCTGTCTGGGGAGGTCTTACAAACAGCTGTGAAAAGAAGAGAGGTGAAAAGCACAGGAGAAAAGGGAAGATATAAGCATCTGAAAGCAGAGTTCCAGAGAATAGCAAGAAGAGATAAGAAAGCCTTCTTCAGCAATCAATGCAAAGAAATAGAGGAAAACCACAGAATGGGAAAGACTAGAGATCTCTTCAAGAAAATGAGAGATACCAAGGGAACATTTCATGCAAAGATGGGCTCGATAAAGGACAGAAATGGTCTGGACATAACAGAAGCAGAAGATATTAAGAAGAGGTGGCAAGAATACATGGAAGAACTGTACAAAAAAGATCTTCACGACCCAGATAATCACGATGGTGTGATCACTCATCTAGAGCCAGACATCTTGGAATGTGAAGTCAAGTGGGCCTTAGAAAGCATCACTACGAACAAAGCTAGTGGAGGTGATGGAATTCCAGTTGAGCTATTTCAAATCCTGAAAGATGATGCTGTGAAAGTGCTGCACTCAATATGCCAGCAAATTTGGAAAACTCAGCAGTGGCCACAGCACTGGAAAAAGTCAGTTTTCATTCCAATTCCAAAGAAAGGCAATGCCAAAGAATGCTCAAACTACCACACGATTGCACTCATCTCACATGCTAGTAAAGTAATGCTCAAAATTCTCCAAGCCAGGCTGCAGCAATACGTGAACTGTGAACTTCCTGCTGTTCAAGCTGGTTTTAGAAAAGGCAGAGGAACCAGAGATCAAATTGCCAACATCCTCTGGATCATGGAAAAAGCAAGAGAGTTCCAGAAAAACATCTATTTCTGCTTTATTGACTATGCCAAAGCCTTTGACTGTGTGGATCACAATAAACTGTGGAAAATTCTGAAAGAGATGGGAATACCAGACCACCTGACTTGCCTCTTGAGAAATCGTATGCAGGTCAGGAAGCAACAGTTAGAACTGGACATGGAACAACAGACTGGTTCCAAATAGGAAAAGGAGTACGACAAGGCTGTATATTGTCACCCTGCTTATTTAACTTATATGCAGAGCACATCATGAGGAACGCTGGACTGGAAGAAGCACAAGCTGGAATCAAGATTGCCGGGAGAAATATCAATAACCTCAGATATGCAGATGACACCACCCTTATGGCAGAAAGTGAAGAGGAACTCAAAAGCCTCTTGATGAAAGTGAAAGAGGAGAGTGAAAAAGTTGGTCTAAAGCTCAACATTCAGAAAACGAAGATCATGGCATCCAGTCCCATCACTTCATGGGAAATAGATGGGGAAACAGTGGAAACAGTGTCAGACTTTATTTTTTGGGCTCCAAAATCACTGCAGATGGTGACTGTAGCCATGAAATTAAAAGGCACTTACTCCTTGGAAGAAAAGTTATGACCAACCTAGATAGCATATTCAAAAGCAGAGACATTACTTTGCCGACTAAGGTCCGTCTAGTCAAGGCTATGGTTTTTCCAGTGGTCATGTATGAATGTGAGAGTTGGACTGTGAAGAAGGCTGAGCACCGAAGAATTGATGCTTTTGAACTGTGGTGTTGGAGAAGACTCTTGAGAGTCCCTTGGACTACAAGGAGATCCAACCAGTCCTTTCTGAAGGAGATCAACCCTGGGATTTCTATGGAAGGAATGATGCTAAAGCTGAAACTCCAGTACTTTGGCCACCTCATGCAAAGAGTTGACTCTTTGGAAAAGACTCTGATGCTGGGATGGCTTGGGGGCAGGAGGAGAAGGGGACGACCGAGGATGAGATGGCTGGATGGCATCACTGACTTGATGGACATGAGTCTGGGTGAACTCCAGGAGTTGGTGATGGACAGGGAGGCCTGGCATTCTGCGATTCATGGGGTTGCAAAGAGTCGGACATGACTGAGTGACTGAACTGAACCGAATTGTCCTGTTAGAGTATAAAGTCCAAGAGGACAGGAACTCTGTCTCTTGTTTGCTCGGATACTCCCAAGGCCTAGACTGCACAAAAAGTGCTCGGGAACTATTTGCTGCATAACCAAAGGAATCTCCACTGAATATGTGCCTTTTAAGACAAATCTGCCCCCAAGAAAACCTCAAACGGGAAGGTCTTAGATTTTGGTGATTTTGGTATTTAGTATTATTTCCCCGGAACATAATGAAAGGACTTGGGGGAAGTCCTTCATCCTAAAATCAAGGGTTTGGGTGGCAGCATCTGTAATCTTTCCCCATCTGTGACTTATGAGCCATCCATCCAGAAATTAGCCCATAAAATATAGAATTGATTTAATCCCACATCAGACCATCTTGGGACCCATAGGATAAGGTGAAGGGCAGACTCTTATAATGCACTCCACTGGGCTAGGCTCTGCTCTCAGATCATTGGTTTCCCTCCCCAGGGAAACCTTTTCTCTAGCCCTAATCTTAGGAGTCTACCTAAGGTGACAGAAAGAGCACTGGATTGGGAGGCAGAGCTGGGTCTGGTCTGAGCTCAGGTCTTCCCAGCCGTGGGGCTAGAATGAGTGACTTCATCATCATCCTCACTTTTAACAGATACCTGGGCTCCTGCCCGCCTCCCTGGCTGATGTGAAACCAGAGGAACTGTCAGTGGTCTCCACCAGCAGGCCCCCACCCCCGCAGGGAGTAGGGGTCCTGACCATGATGCCTCAGCCCCTCAGGGTGGGCTTTCACAGGTCCTCTCACAGCCACCTGCCATCCCAGAGGAGTACCCACTGCAGGAGCCCATCCCTGGCTAACTCTGGGGTGAATTTCCCTGGTTCTGCATGTGGATATTCTCTGGCCTCTCATGCCTCCTGCTGCACAGGGGCTGCTCCAGGGCGATGGCCTTTGTTCAAGTGCTGCCCACCCAATCATCTCACCTCTTGCGACCTCTGTTTTCCTAGCTATGAAATGGGGGAGTTTGGCTAGAATGATCATCATCAAGCTTCCTTCTGTTCCTGAAATACTATGATCTGGGCTTTAATTTCCATCCCCTCACTGCCCCACCTCTTATTTTTCCCCAGCTGTGTCTAAAATTCTTTGGCCATTAAAGCCTCCTTTCTTGACAGTTCCACATCTGGGCTTTCTAATAATACCTCGCCCAAGACAGCACATTCCTCGGGCGGCATGGAGTTCCAGGCCACACCGTCTTTTCAGGACTCATTCTAGCTCTTGCCAAGCCTCTCAATTCATATTCTGAGTTCACACATCATTGAGGGAGAGGAGATTTTGCTACATACTCTCACAAATATATGTCCTGAACATATTCTATGTAATAGTAGGCATATGCACTCTCTCTCTCTCTCACACACACACACACACTTCCTTCTGAGGCCTGCAGATCTACACACTTGGGCATAACCGTGTGGGCGCAAATATTCTGGGACAGCCAAATGACTATTTTAATGTTTCTTTGTCCCTGCAGTGCCATCTAACTATTTATTTAGTAGCTTGACGCTGTTTGCATCAACAGCTTTGCCTTATAGGCTCTTCTTCATGTTTATGATTCTTACTGTGAAAAAATTGCTTGCCTAACATCTGTTCTGAATTTGTTTTTTCTTCCTTTTTATTTATCTGTTCCCTACTGAATTAAATTTGCACCAAGGACAGTAACTCGAATTGGAAACTTCAGTGTCCTTCAGGATTTCTGTACACTTCAATACATCTCTTAATTACTCTTTTTTTATTGTTATGAGATATACATATATATTCAGGCTCACACGGGCAGATTGGTTTGTAGCTTACCTCTGCCTGTCCCCCTCTGGGGAATAAGTTTTATTAACTGAATAAATTAAATGGGCGGGTGTATCCAATAGAGTAGAGAGGTTTATCGTTATAGGTTTGCTTCAGATAATTTTCCCCCATTGCTGCCCAATTCCCTCCTTTAGCCACAGCTCTGTTTGGGAGAAAGCTTGACTAGAGCTTGACGCAGCCACAATTCACCAGGAACTAGAAGGGCCCTTTGTCTTCCAGGCCCACTTATGTGAACTCAGATCCGATTCCTTATTAAGCCCCTATTCTTACTACTTAGAAAGCCGCACAGGGACCAAGCAAGCATGTTCACAGCGGTAGAAGGTCTCTAAAGAAGAGTAATGAGACCTGCTTTTCCACCCGATATCTCTGCCAGGTGAATAGACTATGACCCCCAAGACTCAAGGAAGCGGCCCCATGTCACCCAGTCCTAATTGCGAATGCAGTGCCCTCTCTACCATCAGGCCCTCGTTCGTTCAGGGAGGGCTCTTCATTCCTCCCCTCTTTCTGAGCTTTCCCACCCTCACTTCCATCTGTGTCTACCTCTTCGGATGGTACAAAGACCGACAAGACGGTACCCCCACATCTGAAGAACTAGCTCCCTCTCGGCCCCGCCCCAGACATCGTCCACTCAGCAGATAATTCGGTTTCCTCGGAGTGTCTATCCCTGGGCTGATGGTGGGAGAAACGGCTCCACTCTTCTCCTAAAAGTATCACTCATATCTCTTTTCCTGAAGAAAATCTGGCACCTAATTTAGAAGAGAAACACAGACCTGGGCCAAGTCGCACAAGAATGCTGGGTAATGAGAGGCTGAATACGCCACACTGAACAGACAACCTGAAGCCAAGAACTGGGTAGAATCACGGGCCAGTGAAACCAGAGAAGGCTTCCAGGAGGAGGCAGTAGTCAAGCCCAGTCTGGAATAATGGGGAGATGAGGAGGAGAAGAGAACAACGGTCTATCCAATGAGAACAGTCAGAGAAGGGCCTTAGGGTGGGATGGTGGGAGGAGGGTTAGCTGATGGCTAGAGATGGACACACAGAAGGGGCGGCCAGTTACTGTTAGATGACCCTGAAGGGACGTGGAAGGCTCTCTGCCGACCGCACTCTCTGCTCGAGCAAGATCTCGGTGCCAACACATCAGGAAATCCCTGACTCAAATGAGATCTCTGGCAGAGCCATTGGCTTGCAACAGGAGCCTGGCTCACCATAGTGATTCCACACATAGCCAAACCTGGGATGACCACAAAGATTAGTGCTCAGGTGAAGAAGCCTGTAGGGTGGACACAAAGGTGACGCCCCTGCCAAGCGGTAGAAGAGAAAGACAAAGAGTTAGCCACACATTTCAGAGGGATGGGGACCAGTGACTTTGAGAATGCAAGATAAAGGCCAGTAAAGAGAAACAAGGTTCAAGTCTGGCTTCAGTCTGCCAGTAGCAGGAACTGAGAACCCGGGAGGATAAGAAGTGATTTCTTAGAACTAGACAGGCAGCCACAGAATCGTCTTCCCAGTTACCTGTTGGTACGAGGTGCTTTGCCAGCCTCTCGGGGATGAAAGACAAACAAGACAGGGCTTTGTCCTCAAAGAACTCACAGAGTAGTGAGGAGACTGTCAAGGAAGCCCAAGAAATAAAACAGTGAGATGCAAACCAATAGATGAATGGACAAGATGCCATGGAAACTATGGGAAATGAAGGGTCCAAGAAGACTTCGCAGAAGAAGCGACAGGTGACCTGACTGTCAGAAAGGTTTCTCAGACAAGATGCAGACCAGGGCTTTAGAGCAACAATCATGTGCAAAGGAACGGAAACATAGAGAAGCAGTGCAAATGAAGGGAACCGCAAATAGCAGTTTCATAGCAGAAATGTATGGTTACAGTTCCCAAACTGTGTGCTAAGGCACCCAAAGGTGCCATAGACAATTCACACGGGCTTCCTGGGATATCTTCAATATTCATGGCGAACACAGCGACATCTGTAGGTCATGATGAGAACTACTTTCGGTACAATATGTGCATTCTTTTTTCAAATGTTTACTTAGTTATTAGAACATGTGTTGTTGTTGCTGTTCAGTTGCTCAGTTGTGTCCCACTCTTTGCGACCCCATGGACCTCAGCACGCCAGGCTTCCCTGTCCTTCACTATCTCCTGGAGCTTGCTCAAACTCATGTCCATTGAGTCGATAATGCCACCCAGCCATCTCGTCCTCTGTCGTCCCCTTCTCCTTCTGCCTTCTATCTTTCCCAGCATCAGAGTCTTTTCCAATGTCAGCTCTTTGCATCAAGTGGCCAAAGTATTGGAGCTTCAGCAAGAGTCCTTCCAATGAATATTCAGGGTTGATTTCCTTTAGGATTGACTGGTTTGATCTCTTTGCTGTCCAAGGGGCTCTCAAGAGTCTTCTCTAGCACCACAGTTTGAAAACATCAGTTCTTTGGTGCTCAGCTTTCTTTATGGTCCAACTCTTACATTCATACATGACTACTGGAAAAACCATAGCTTTGACTAGATGGACCTTTGTCAGCAAAGTGATGTCTCTGCTTTTTACTACACTTCTAGGTCTGTCATAGCTTTCCTCCCAAGTAGCAAGCATCTAGTAATTTCATGGCTTCAGTCACCATCCGCAGTGATTTTGGAGCCCAAGAAAATAAAATCTGTCGCTGTTTTCAATTTTTCCCCTTCTGTTTGCCATGAAGTGAAGGGACTGGATGCCATGCTTCGTTTCTTGAATGCTGAGTTTGAAGCCAGCTTTTTCACTCTCCTTGGTGGAGGAGGGGTGGGACAAGGAGAGCATTCCCACAGGGCTCCCCATTGCAGTTAAGAAGCTTGGACTTTTTTGCTTCAAACACTGGAAAGTCATAAGAGGTTTGCTGGTAGTCGGATAGCACGGTTTCTGTTTCACAAAGGTAGACTTGGCCTTGATGGGGCTGTTGGTCTAGGAGCAGCAATCTGTATAGGGAGCTACTTCAGTGTCCTAGTGAGAGAGATGGGCCTGGGCTCAGGGGCTTAAGAGTTTGGGCCTAGATACAGCCTGCTCCTCTAACATTACAAAAGTCCTGTAATACATCCAACCCTGTGATACAAATGTTAGACATCAATATTAGAAAAAGACCAGGTCCTTGCATTTAAACCATTCACAACCAAGTAAAAATGTAGCCAAGAAAAGAACTACAGTTAATGGAATACTGCTAGAAGTTAACCTGGCAAGATAGAAGGGAAGAAGACTGATCCCGGGAGAGAGAGCCAGCATGTGCAAAGGCCCCTGTGGATGTGAGAGGTGATGGAGAGTGTCAGGAAGAAAAGTTGATCATTGGTGCTGGCTCTCGAGTGGTGGGCAATAGGGAGGGATGAGGCCAGAAGCAAGGCAGGGGTCGGGCTGTTTGAACAATGTGCTCAGGACTCCCAGTCTTTCGTGGAGACAAACCACGGAAGGAGCTACAATCAGATTGGCTTTTTTTTTTTTTTTTTTATCGCAACGAGAGGCACACAGGATTTTAAGTTCCCTGACCAGGGATCGAACCCAAGTCCCCTGCGGAAGAAATGCAGTCTTAACCCCTGGACCACCAGGCAAGTCCCCAGACTTGCATTTTATAAAGCCCTGGTGGATAAACAGAATCAGGGCCCATGTGCAGATAAGCAGCTGGTCAGGAAGACAAGTCAGAGGGGTGGAGGCATACATCTGAGTGCAAGGTCCAATGTCCAGCTGGGAAGCAAAGAACCAGAGTCCACCAGCATCTGAGGGCAGGAGAGGAGAGCGGATCCGGCTCCCAGTATCGCAGAGAAGGAAAAGGCTGACTCAGTCCTTGTGGCTCTGAGGAGCTCTGTGAGGTCAGGGTTCGCCCCCGGGCACCAGTATCCTGAGGCTTCCCTGGGAAGGTAACCATACCCTGATCTCAGTGGTAGGAAGTAGCCAGAAGAAAGCAGCTCTCGACTCCAGGGACCTATGTCTGTCACTGGCTCCTCAAGAAAAGCATCCCCAGCAACTTGAGTGAGCTCCGCCTCTCTGCTAACTCAAGCCTGCCTGGTTCTAATGACAGATTCAGGTTGCTAATGAGAAAGGGCAGGATGCTCTGCTGAGCCAAGCTGGGAAGGAGCTGCAGGACTGCGAGGCCACGGTTTCTCTGCAGGACTGTGGGCCGCCCAGCCCGCCTGGGGCCCACTTCCAGCCTTGGATGCCTACTTAGCTCCCTCAGAACATTTTAGAGACTGTTCACTCATGTGGGATCTCCAGCACTCAACGCCCACTCTTCCCCACTGAGCTGCCCACCACCTTCTCATCCACAGTCCAGGTCAGAGGTCAGACTGAAGGCCAGGATGACAGTTTCCCTATTAGCCTTCTCAACCTGCTAGGACATGGCCCTGACACCGAGGCAAGGAGTCATCTGATGCTTGCTGTTTAGCAGTTGTCAGATGCTAGAGGCCTGCATCTTTGGAAAAGACCCTGATGCTGGGAAAGATTAAGGGCCTGAGGAGAGGGGACAACAGAGGATGAGAAGATTGGATGGCATCACTGATTCAAGGGGACATGAGTTTGAGCAAACTCAGGGAGAAGGTGAGAGACAGGAAAGCCTGGCAGGCTGCAGTCCATGGGGTCGCAGAGAGTTGGACACGACTGAGCAACTGAACACCCCATCAAAAGAGGCCCCCATCAGTTCTTCAGTCTCTACCTGGAAGCCTGAAGTCTCTGGAAGTGCATTCGGGTTCTTTGTGCTGAAGCGAGGGAAGAGAGTGGCATATCACCTGACCTTCCGGGGACGCTTCTCACCCAGCTTCTTCACTCCCTACACCAGCAGTCACCCAACCCCCATGAGCAGGGGCCTTCACGCCTGATTGGGAGGTTATCATGGCCAGCATTTGCCTAAAACCTTACTACAGACAAAGCCTTCTCTTGTTTCTCATCTGACCCTCATAACAGCCTCTTTATCCAGGAAATTAGCTCAGGAAGGTTGTGGTTTGCTCAAGGTGACACGGCTGTTAAATCACAAGGACACGGCCTTGAACCTGAGTTCTGACAGCTGCACCACTGCCAACACCCACCTCAGCTCTTGACAAGACAAACCTCTTTTTTTTTTTTTCTTTTTACAAAAGCACTCACTGTAAACTAGTGGAACATTTAAGAGATTTGTTTGTTATTCAGTCGCTGTCATGTCAGACTCTTTTTGTGACCCCACGGACTGTAGCCCACCAGGCTCCTCTGTCCATGGGATCCTCCAGCTGAGGAAACTGGGTTGCCATGCCCCGCTGCAGGGGATCTTCCTGACTCAGGGACTGATCCTATGTTTCCTGCGCTGGCAGGCAGATTCTTTATCACTGCACCACCTGAGAAGCCCCTATTAAAAATACACAACATGAAAAGTAAAAGTCCCCATAATATGCACCGTTAGCTAATACATCTTCTTCCAGAGTTTTTCCAGGGATACCTAGTGCCTGACAGTGAGCCTAGTGCCTGACAGTTTGTGCTCAATATGTGCTTGTTGAACGAGCTATCAAATGGAATATTATTTATTTCCACAACTGTATGTACTATTTCCCAATGTGCTTTTCCATTCAGCTGTTGACTTAGACATCTTTTCATACTAATGCTTGTAGGTACCTCCCGATCAACCACCCTTTACAGCTCAGCCACCCTGGACGGGGGCAGGCCTTCTGGAATAGAGCCAGGCAGCCCACAGGCTAAGAGCAGCAGTCCACCAGGCCTTGATTCCCGGAAGGCAATTGTAAACTATTTTGGTTGAGCCGACTGGTCAGTTTTTTTTAAAAAAATAAGAAAACAACTAATTAAACAAGTCAAACAGGCATTATTTTTGCCTGCACAATACTTCAGTGATTTGCCTAGATTTTCTTTTCCACCAGGTGCTTCAGAGTTGAGTAAGAACATTCTTATGTGCCTAAATAAGTATAAATGAGTAACTGGCTAAGAATTTTTTGCCCCTCAAAGTGATGATCCATACATTTCAATTAGAAGGGAGCAAGAAGTTACCTTCGTAATTGGGCTAGGGTGGAGGGTTGTTTCTGGGCCATTAAACAAGAAGCTGCTCTGACTTTTCACCTTTAAAAGACACAGTCTGCACAACTAGAAGCCTGGCTGTTCACACACCTGCTCGGCCTGGGGAAGAAGTGTCGCTGGTATAGATGACGGCAAGGTCATGACCACAGGCCCAGGCTCTGGCAGCCATCAGATCAGGATCAAATCCCTATCTTGGGCAATTACTTAACATCTCTAACATCTCTTAACTTAACATCTCTTGTCAGTTTTCTATTCTGACAAGTGGGTATAGTAACTACCCCAGCCATTTCCTATGAAGATTAAATGAAATCCTACAGGCAGTGCACTCAGAACATGGCTGGTAGGTAGTAAGCACTCAATAAACACTAACAATTGTGCTTATCAAAGATTCTGAGAAGGGTCTTCAAGTCATTCAAATACTTCACTGACAAATACTTCTACTGTTAACAGGATGTGTTTTCAAGCCCTATAGTTGTTCAGTCGCTAAGTCATGTCTGACCCTTTGCAGCCTCATAAACTTTAGCATGTCAGGCTTCCCTGTCTTTCACCATCTGCTGGAGTTTGCTCAAACTAATTTCCATTGAATCAGTGATGCCATCCAACCACCTCATCCTCTGTCATCCCCTTCTCCTCCTGCCTTCAATCCTTCCCAGCATCAGGATCTTTTCCAGTGAGTCAGCTCTTCACATCAGGTGGCCAAAGGATTGGAGCTTCAGCTTCAGCATCAGTCCTTCCAATGAATATTCAGGGTTGATTTCCTTTAGGACTGACTGGTTTGATCTCTATGCCCTATAGAAAGTAGACTTAAAATTCAAAGACCATTATTTAACTTCCTTTTTAACTCATAAGAACTACAGGATTTAAAGCAGAGCAAACTGCTGAGATTGCGTGGTTTTACTCCCATGTTTCAGGGGCAAGGAAGCTGAAATGCAGAATTTCCAGAGTCCACCTATAAGGCTTGTATGAGTAAGCAGCGGAGCTGGGTGATCCTGGATCCTGACTCCTGGCCCTAGGGCACGTGGCTTTGCAGTATTCCACCCCCTCAGGGCTTCTTGGTGGCTCAGATGGTAAAGAATCTGCCTGCAATGCAGGACACCCAGGTTCCATCCCTAGATTGGGAAGCTCCCTGGAGAAGGGACTGGCTACCCACTCCAGTATTCTTGCCTGGAGAATCTCATGGACAGAGGAGCCTGGTGGGCTACAGTCCAAGAGGTCATAGAGAGTCAGATACGACTGAGCCTCTAACACTTTCACACCACCTCAGGAGGCAGTAACATGTGGCCATACATTCATACCAGCGTACAAAACTGAGATCAGACTCTCTCTCTATTTTTTTTAAGTGTTTATTTATTTATTTGTCTTTGTTAGGTCTTAGTTGTGACATGCTTCATTGAAGCATGCAGGACAGAGCATGGGGGCTCAGTAGTTGCAGTTCATGGGCTTAGTTGCCCCAAAGGATGTGAGATCTTAGTTTCCTTACCAAGGATCAAATGCATGTCCCCTGCATTGGAAGGCAGATTCTTAACTGCTGGACCACCAGGGAAGCCTCCAAGATCAGAGCCTCTTGGGGAAGTATGTTTTGAGAGGCAGAACGGCATTAGGTAGTCACAAGGTTGAAAAGGAAAAGGAATACCTCACAATATTTAGGACTTCTGGATTACAAACGATAGAAACCCAGCTCAAACACACTTAAAAGTGCAAGCTAATTTAAGCTTGAAAGATGCAAGGAACACTGCAGGAAGCATAGCTTGACCTGGAGTTTGTGCCAGCATGTCGTACAAAGATGGCCACTGACTGTTCTGGGTTCATAAATTCCTAGTTAAGCACCTTCAGGAGAAAAACAGAGCTTTCCTCAAGCAGCCTCCAAGTATACTTACACATACACCCAATGAAGGACTCTGACTGGTCCTGATTCAGTCATGCACCCACCCTCTGGACCAGTCACTGTTGTCAAGGAGATGAGATACCGTAATCAGCCATGCCTGATGGTGAGTCCACCCCCATGACCAGAAGGGCAGGCTCTGTCATCGACAGCTCCTCCAGACCTGGTGGAATGGGGGAGGGTGCTTCCTCAAGGAGGGCTGGGCAGACAGAAAAAGGGCAGCCATCCAGACATCCAAAAGGAAAAACAAACTTCACTTAAATGTTTCTCTGATCAAGATCTTTCCAGGAGCTCCTCAAGCTACAGATGAGTGTTAGTATAAATATAAATCCATAAGATTACACAATTTACATGTAAAATGGGGCCAGTTTTCTCACGAGGTTCATCAACCAGCTCTGAAGCAATTCTAAAGAAATGGTGACAAAATTGTTTTTAGTATTAGCAACATTACTAGAAAAAAGCTCAAAGGCTCCCAAGGTGCCCACTTGGAAGGACAACTTTCATTTGAATGTAGAAGTATTATTTTGGGATTTTTTTTCTTTGAAAATCCAGATTATATGGACATGAGTTTGAGTAGGCTCAGGGAGTTGGTGATGGACAGGGAACCCTGGCATGCTGCAGTCCATAGGGTCGCAAAGAGTCAGACACCACTGAGCGACTGAACTGACTGATGTAAAATTATTTTGGTAATAACTAAATCAATACAAATGAATCGTTACCAAAATAGGTGTGCATCTCAATGTAAATGCTTTCCTTTTAGAACTAATAAGAGTTTAGGGAAATGAGAATCACAGCGTGAGCTTTAGTTAAATCTAAAGTAGTGTTTTTAACACAGGGTTTGTGGGTCCCCCAATCTGGTTACTGTCAATCAATTGTCAGTACTGGTTACTGGAGAGCTTATTAAAGTTAGAAGGGACTGGGTCCCATCTCAGAGATGCTGGTCAAGAGGTCAGGTATCACTACTTTTTGAATGCTTAGCCAGTGCTTTTGACCAGTCCTTGAGGCTGAAATCATTGCCCTAGAATAGCATTTCTTGAATTGTGGGAGTAGTCAGAATCCGAAGAGCCTGTTCAGATGCAGATTTCTGGGCACCCCCCCAGCCAACTAGATCTGCTCTGGGGAGGAGCAGAGCTGTGGCTATAGTTTAAGTGCCCAAGTGACTTTTAAACACTTGAATTTTTTGAGATAATTATAGATTCACAGGAAGTTGCAAAAAGAAATGTACAAAAAGATCCTGTATACCCTTGACCCTGTTTCTGCCAATGGTTACCCCTTGCATAACTACAGTACATTATCAAAACCAGGAAATTAACATTGATATACTCCATAATGGGCTTCCCAGGTGGCTCAGTGGGTAAAGAATCAGCCTGCAATGCAAGAGACGCAGGTTCAATCCCTGGGTCGGGAAGATTCCCTAGAGGAGGGCATGGTAACCCACTCCGGTATCCTTGCCTGGAGAATCCCAAGGACGAGGGAGCCTGGCAGGCTACAGTCCATAGGATCACACGACTGAAGCAACTGAGCACACACAGCATGATGCATAATACTTATTCAAATTTTATCAGACGTTCAAGCCTTTGTGTGTGTGTATGTAGAATCCTCTGAAGTTTTATCAGATGTGTAGGTTTGTATAACCACAACTGTACATTAAGGTACAAAACCGGTCACCACAAGGCTCTCTTGTGCTACCTTTTATAGTCACACCACCCCATCACACCCTGTGTATCCCTCGAGTTTAGAATCTACTCATCTCTTTTCCTTTAGAAACAACTAATCTCACTGCTGTTTCAAAACATACAAATGAAATCATATAATATGTAACCTTCCTAGATTGGCTGTTTTCATTTCAGGCATCAAAGAATCCCTCAAATTTCTTTTTAAAATGCTGTGAATGGGAAATGTCTTAGGGAAATGTCCACAGTTTTTACCAGTTTCTCAAAAAAAATTCTATGACATGCCTCATAAAGTTTATAAAAGCATTGGTTCATGGTTTTATTGGGTTATTTCTGATCTTCTTGGCTAAAATCAATAATAAAAAAAAAAACTAGTGAATATTTTTTCTTCTACCACATCTGTTGAATTCCTATGTCCCAAAGATTTCTCTAACAGTTTGGGAAATATGATCACTCAGATGAATATTTCTGAGTGCCTGACTTGTGCCAGACAAATATTATTTTTTCCCTAGTTAGTAAGAAGGGGAAGAGTTAAAACATTAAAGACACTTTTTGCTTATGAAAAGTTCTAAGTAACTAAGAAATCAGAGCAAACTTTGCTGCTTTGATGCCATGTGACTTGAACTGCACTGCTCTTTACTGCTCTGAACTGGACGTGCCAGTGACCAAATAACATCCTGAAAAATAATCCCATACACTGAAAACATGGCATTATGCACTGGGGCTACTTGTCATCACTCTGGTTGGCTTTATGCAGTTGCTAGTCAAGCGCTCATAGCTCCTCCAGGCACGCTTGTCCCTGGGCAGTTGTCGAACTGATTCCTCTGCTTGCCACACCCTCACTCCCCTTTGCCACCCACCTATCTGGACTAACTCTTGCCCATCCTTTGAAACTCACTTCAGGACACCTCTAGGAAGGCTTCATTCTCTCTTCGCCAGGCTTTCAGTGGGGTGTGCCCAATGTCACCCATGCTTGCCAGATGTCACAGTGGATGGTGATTACTTTATTGCCACTGCCACTGGGCTCTGAGACCCTTGAAGACTATGACTGGGTCTTGGATGCTTTTATGCCCCCCCTGAACTTCAATAAGTAGCAAGATTTATTTAATTAATAAACAACAGTATGTCCTTAAACAGCTTCCTGTTGGCATTCACCACCACTGCTGATTGGCTGAGACTTTCCTCCATTTCTTTTTTTTTTTAAGATTTTTTTTGATGTGGGTCGTTTTCAAAATCTTTATTGAATTTGTTACAATATTGCTTCTGTTTGATGTTTTGGGTTTTTGGCCCTGAGGCTTGTGTGATCTTAGCCTCCCCAACAAGGGATTGAACCCGTATCCCCTGCATTGGAAGGCTAAGTCTTAACCACTGGACCACTAGGGAAGTCCCTCTGTTTCTTCATTAGTGTCGTAGTATCTCTTAAGCGCCTTCACATGTAGGTTAGCACTCGGGTGTTCAGTCTTTCCCCAGCATGTTTAACCGGAATTCTCATAAAGGTTTGTTAATACACTTTAGGCTTTTGCCCAAGAATCAGTATATACAAGTCACTGATCTTCTCTTGCTAGAATGCTTGTCTCCCCAATTTTGGAAAATAGGGACAACACTGACCTGTACCATTTTCCTTCTTGGTCTTCCTACTAGATCCTATAAATTCTTTATTATTGTGTTTAAACTTCCAGATCTGTCTTTCCTATCAAGGAGGTGAGTTTCCTGGGGCTAAAGGCTGTCTCTTATTCATCCCAGAGTCTCCAGGGACTGGTACCAGGTGGGATTCCATAAATGTTTGTGGAATGAAGTTTGGTGTTAGGTCATCAGAGCTCTGTTGCTCCTCACGCTTAGCACATGAATTTCCTCATCTTCTCCACACCTTTACTCCCTATTTATCCTTTATCCCTGATTCTAAGCCACTGTGAACTCTTTATGAAAAGGAGAAGAGAGTAGATAAATACGACATTTATCATTTTAAAGTAATTTTAAGTTAAACATTTTAAACTAATTCTCTTATTCCTCCCAGGTACTATCTTGGTCGTCAGATGTTTATTGTTATCTCTGAGCCAGACATGATTGAGCAGGTGTTGGTTGAGAAGTTCAGTAACTTTACCAACAGAATGGTATGTAATTTTCTTTCTGCATATGGATGGAGGGGGAATCCTTCTAAGATGCAAAGACCACACATCACATCTAACAGGGACGTGATTGGGCCTCTTACAGGGTTTAGATCAGTTCAACTCAAAACTGAGCTCCCCAGTGAATTCGAGTTTTCAAAAGAGATGGACTGTTATAAAAGAATAGCGTTTACATTTAAAAAATGCTTCAAGAAAGCGAACGCTCAAGAGAAGTGGTAGCTGATAAAAATGCTGAAACCGGGAGGGTTTTTAAAGCTATGTTCAAAGCTAGAGGAATCCAGAGAGCATAGGTCAAGCGTCTGAGGAAGACCAAGGAAGGTTCATAAATATCAGAGGGAAAGTAACATTTCAAGACTCCCGTGCTTACATCTTTCCCAGAGAGTATCAGTGTCTTAAGACAGGAAAAGGAAGACAAGTAACATGAGGGAAATTCATCCCCAAGTAACAAGTCTCTAACCCACTAAAGGAGGTATATATTCCATCTTTTTTTTTTTTTTTGCAAAGTATGTATCTTACTCTTTGTCTTTGATGAGAAAGCCCAAAGAATGGAAGAGATGACAGAAAACAGCACAGGTCAGGGCTGCCCATATTTTCAAAAAATAAGGAGATAAGAATCCTAATAGAGATGGTCAACAGCCTTCATGCTGATTTTTGGAAAATAGTCTAAAGTGAATGAATAAACAGTTACTTGTGAGAATTCAGAGAATCTCTACGTGCAAATCGTTTTTTTGTTGTTGTTGTTGTTGCTGTTTGTTTGTCAAATTAAACTCATCTTCCATTCTTATAGGAATAGTAAGCAATGTATTCACTCTTTTGTGGGTTATTTGACCAACCTTTGCACACTTGTGATATATACCAGGCACTGTATAGGTACCGATTAGAAAGAGATAGAAAACTCAGTATTGTCCTTGAGGAGCTCATAGTCTAATGACAGAGGCAGAGAGGAAGGAAACCAGTATAATACAGAATGGTGAGCATGGAAAACACCTCCACCCAGAATGGGAAAAAGGAAAGGCTTATTAGAGGTGAGGTGGCTGAGACTGTCTTCTTAAAGAAATTGGCAGTGCCTGCCTGCGTTCTGTACTGGTTGAGCTGTCCAGAGTGTTTCTTCGCATTAAATTTCACAGAAACTTATGAGACTGGTACAGTTATCATCTGTATTTTACTGACAAAGTAAGAAGACTCAGGTTATAGGAGGAAGACTAATAGAATCCATGTGCCATCTCCCAACTCAAGTCCAGGGCTTTTTCTACTGCCATTATTGTAACAGCTGCCTAGGTGATGTTTCTGGATTGTCAAGGTTTCACGGAGTAATTGGTTACTTGCCCCAAACACATTCACCTTCCAGTCCCAGAGCATCATGTCCAATTGCTATTAACAAGAGAGTCCCCCACCTTTCCTACACCTGTCCAAACCCTTGGTATTCTTCCAGGCTCTCCTCAGATTCTTTCTCCCCCATAGAACCTTCCCTACTTCAACTCTCATTTACTATTCCCCCTCTCTTAACTCTAACAGCATTGATATCTGCATCAGTGGTACCCAACCTTTTTGGTACTGGGGACTGGTTTCATGGAGGATAATTTTTTCAACAGGCTTGATGTGGGGAATAGTTTCAGAATGATTCAAGCACATCAGATTTATTGTGCACTTTATTTCTATTATTATTATATCAGCTCCACCTCAGATCATCAGGCATTAGATCCCAGAGGCTGGGCACTGCTGGACTATGTCACTCCCATCATTTTCACAGTCACTCCCATTGTGCCTTCGACTATTTACTGTAAATGAATGCATGACTTTCACCCTAACTCGATTATCTTTAAGCTTATCCTTCCATTTTATACTCCAGGGCCCAACCACATAACGACTCCTCAGTATCCGATATACCCTTGTTCAAACTGAATTGACTCTCCATCAACTTAACATTCTCCCCAGATGATTGAGGTAGTACTTGGAGATTCAATATACACTCTTCCTCTTATAAGTCATTCACAAACATGTAAGAAGATCCATCAAGAATTAGATCTCTAGGAAACCCCAATGTTTATAGTTTTCCATCTGGAAATATATCTACTTATCTTCAGTTTAGTTTATGGTCTTTAAGCCAACCCCATATTCATGATAAAAACAATCCTTAGTGACTCAATTTTTAAAGACCATCTTTAGAGTGGGATTTTCTCATAGGTTTTGAAAGTCAAATTAAATTGGGCTCTGCGGTTCCCTCTTATCCATATGCTTATGTATCTGCTCAAAGAACTCAAGGAGATTAGCGAAACGTGATTTCTTCTTCCTGACACCATGCCACCTCCCCTCTAATAAGCTATGTTTACTTGAGTGTTCAGCGATTCAGCTTTATTACACATTCATTCAGTAAACACTAAATGCTTACTCCATGCAAGCCTCTACCAAATGGTCCCTCGTGATACAGAAAAGACCTCCACAGATTAGTTTGATGCATTAAGTGAAAAGGAACTTAAATAACTCATGGTTTCATTTTCCAACTGTGAGAACCTGTCTCTGCTCACAATCCAGGCTTGACTTATGTGTACGCATGACATTCTGGTGGAGAGTGACGGGGATGGGTTCACCTTTGAACTCGGATGTTGACTGTAGGCATCCCATGAGGGACTAAATAGGCCACATTTGGCTGGAGACGGGGTGCCACCATTGGGAACTCCCTGACATAAGTCAGTACTGAGCATATATTTGAATTTAAAAACTGTTCAATGATATGTTTTCTTTTCCAGTTTAAGAACATGGGGCTGAACAAACTCTATAGGTTGGACCTAGGGTGGCAGCTACTATTTCACATTTTCCAATTCACGTTTTCAAGGCACTCAGTGGAATGTGACTGCTCTCTCCTGCCTGTCTTCCAAATGGACCCCTTGGGCCTCTCTTATGCTCTCAGCACTTCCTCCAGTTGCTTCCGGATGGGTGCAACTACACTTTATCGTTAAACCCCAATCATTCTCTTTAACATATACAGAACCTCAGTTTTCCCAGCACTTCCGGTCTTAGTTATTTTTATGCAGATATTTTTACTTAGCTCCTCGTGGCTATCGGGTACTTGGTGAAGCCATGGGGCAGCTCTTTCTTTTTTTTTTTAATCTGCAGAAACTGGAGCTGGGTCCATGTGACTCAGCAGAAATGGTCTTACCAGTCATGAAGGCTCAGGGTTGGGAAGCCGTGGGAAGGGTGATAAGAGGAAAGGGTGGGGGGTCTTTGGCCTACATGAGGTTGGTCTAGCTGGATGCAGATCCAGACTTGGGGAGCTTAACCACTAAAGCTGCCACCTGGAGCTCTTGAGTTCTGGTCTGAAATGAGCCTGGCAAGTGGGTCAGGCAGCAGGTGTGCCCATTGCCAGGTTTTGTTATGTGTTTGTGGAGTGAACTGGAAGGTGGTGGTGGTCACACATGTGTGGGGTGGGGGTGCCAACCCTCAGGTCCTTGCAGGCAACTCGGGGTCAACCGTCCAGGCACAGGTCCAGCCACACTGTTAACTCACATCTAAAACTATGTGATGGAGTTGGTGAGTGGTTTTATCCAGGACCATAAAACCTGCTTCCCAGATAGCACTAGTGGTAAAGAACCTGCCTGCCAATGCAGGAGACAAAAGAGACGTGGGTTCGATCCCTGGGTCGGGAAGATCCCTTGGAGGAGGGGATGGCAACCCACTCCAGTATATTTGCCTGGGAAATCCCATGGACAGAGGAGCCTGTTGGACTGCAGTCCATAGGTTCACAAAGAGTCGGACACAACTGAGCAACTTACTATATAGCACGCACATAAAACCCCCAGGCCTGACTCCCCAGGGGCACCCTCTTCAAGGCTACCTTCACCATCTCACTGCATGGACACTGGAATCTTAGAACGAGTTCATGTGAAGCCACAAAGCCCTTGGCACCAGCAAAGAGTGCTAAAGTTCTGAGGCAAATGCGTCACTGCGGACCTTATAACCCACTGCATCTATAGCCAGGCCCCATCCCAGGAGCAGGAGCGTGTGGCTGGTTGCAGAGCTCAAGAGCAAGGCAAACTCCACCCAGTGCTCCAGGTGGGTCAGGCCACCTGAGCTGGGCCCCCAGGGACCAGCCTGCTGCCACTCACTGAGGACAAAAGAGCCTTGGCCAGCTAACCAAAACGTGCCCCCTCCACCTGCAGCCAGCACCTCTTCACTGACAGCTTTGGAATCTTTGCTCACCTAGAGTTTCTGGGCCCCTTTCTTTTAAATAAAACATTGAGTCAGAGAAAAAACATTCCAGTTTTCAAGTGGGTACAGGAAGATTTAAGTTGTGAGGATGGTTTTGGTCCATAACAGGGAAGCTCTCATCATTGAGTCAAACACTGACTACTTTTTTCAGCTTTGCATTTCTCAAGAAGGGTCACCTCACATGATGAATCCATAGCTCTGGGGACCATTCTTGCTTAAAGCCTAAACAGACTGCATAGAACCAGAAGCACAGGTGTGTGACCTAATTTGCCTGGCTCCTGTCTGTTTTGAGGCAGATCTCATTGGGTTTTTAATATATAATTGAATTTATTTATTTTTAATTGAAGGATAGTTGCTTTACAACCAACCAGTTGTATTGGTTTCTGCCAAACATCAACATGAATCAGCCATAGGTGTACATATGTCCCCTCCCTCGTGAGCCTCCCTCCCATCTCCCTCCTCTCATTGGGTTTTTTGGTTTGTTTTAATATTTATTTATTTGACTGTGTTGGGTCTTAGTTATGTCATGAGGGATCTTTCATTTTGGGGCACAGGCTCAGTATTTGTGGTACATGGGCTTAGTTGCCCCTTGGCATGTGGCATCTTTGTTCCTCACCAGGGATCGAACCTGAGTCCCCAGCATTGGAAGGTGGATTCTTAACCACTGGACCACCAGGAAGTCCCAGGTCTTATTGTTTTATTGAAACACTGTACTGTGCACAGGAAACCCTGCAGCCTGAGCTAAGCGCGTCTCCTCCCGGGCTGCCCCACTCACGGGAAGCCCCCATGGGAGTGGCCACAATGGGATGCCTGCAACCTTCAGGTCTCTCCTCTCACCAGCTTTTCCCATTTCTAAAAAAGCCAAAGCTGGGGAATTGTACTTGATGATCTCAAACATCTTCTAGGGTCCCGGTTGTTCTGTGAAGCCTCAGTAATGTAGTAACAGTGCCAAGTGGTATTGACCGAACCCTCAGCTGTTCTATCAGTGCCTTGCAGAGCTTTTCTAAACTTCAAAATCTTGTTGAAAATAATTTTATATTTTTGTCTTACTAGACCTTTGGTTCAGTGGGAAGCCATCTTTAAATTTTTTAAAGAGAAATAAATAAAATCTTAGAGTCATATCTTCCTTCTCTGACTTTTGTGGTGGTAGAAGTAAAAACAAATGTGTAGGGACTTCCCTGGTGGTCCAGTGGTTAAGAACCGACCTTCCAATGCAGGGGACATGGGTTCAGTCCCTGGTCAGGGAACTGAGATCCCACATGCTGTGGAGCAACTAAGCCTGTGCACTGAAGACCCAGGGCAACCAAAAAATTTTAAAATGTGTAAACTAGGAGATTAATAGCTAGAATTCTGGGAAGAGATCAGGAAATAAGCCATAGAAGTAATTCTGGTCTCTCAGTGGTTGTGTTCCTGAACTTTCTCAGGCAGGACTGCCATAACTCAGTTCTTGCCTTTGTTCAAATTAGAAGACTCCCCCCACCCCTCACCTTTCATTGGCTGGTGCTGAGTTGGCAGATGGAGCCCAAGTTGGGGTTAGCCCCACCTGTCCCCTGAACCTTAAATAAAATGTACTGGGTTCCCTTGAGCCCTGAACATGCCACATCCCTTACTTGCAGGCCATGCTTTGGGGCTGGTCACAGTCTGAAGCCAAGAGAGGGAAGACGGTGTGATGTTCATGACCATCTTCTACTGGCAAAGAATGAAGGGACAAAAATTGTCTTGTGGAGATGCAACACTTTAAATATTTCAAAACACCAAAATAAAAGCCCTGCTCAGTTGGCTCAGTTGCTCAATCTTTGTACAGCCAGAGAGCAGTAGTCATATGTTGAAAATAGCATATGTTCTCAGGCCTAGGATTGTGGGTTCCCCAGGTGACAGAATCCTAGGGTTTTCATTGACTGTAATAGACTAAGGGGCAGGGCATGGTGTTTCACACCCTTGGGGGTAGGAGAAAGATGGGCAGTAACCCTCTGCATCCTCATCTGCGCAAGGTTGTGTGAGGAAGACTGTAACCACGGACTTCCCTTTCTGCGATCATGGCATCCTTTCTGATAGCAATATTTCAGCAGCCTCCTTGACATACTTAACACCAAGCAAATCAGCAACACTGTCAGCCTGACCACTGAAGTCGGACAGCATCTCTTGAGTCTTTAAATCACCTCGCTCTGTTTACCTGCTGCCTGCAGCTCCGTGTGGTCATGTGAGAACTGTGGACTGCCCTGCCAGGATATCACAGAGCTGATACAGGCCTTGCATCAACTCTCTGGCATGTTCCAGGACACAAGAAAACTATTTTTGGCTACGGCTTTATATCCCATTATGCCTTTTTCATGGTAACACACGTGTCCATTTACAGCAAATGTGCATTGCATGCATTTTGCAGCACTCTGGGATGAGGCTGGCAGTTCTTATGTAGCTCCACTGGGCCAGTGGAGAAACACTAGTTTGGCCTGTGATAAATCACCCAATGTGTGCTTCTTCACTTCATGTGAGCACAGAATGCAGAGGAATCAGCTTGAATAATCTGCTCCTCAGGATTGTTTGATTCTTCAGTGTTTGAAGTTTATGCTTAGCTGGTCTGAGTTAGACTCTATTTTAAAGAGTTCTTAATTGAGGAACTTCCTTGGTGGTCCAGTGATTAAGAATCTGCCTTCCAATGCAGGAAACCCAGGTTTGATCCCTGGTCAGGGAACTAGGATTCCACATGCCGAGGGGCAACGAAGCCCATGCACCACAACTACTGAGCCCACGTGCTCTGGAACCCATCTCCACAGCTAGAGAAAGCCCACATGCCCAGTGGAGACCCAGAGCAGCCACAAACATTTTTTTAAAAAAGATCTTGATTGAAAAGACAAACACCTTCAACTGTCTGAGGGAAACTTAGCAAGGGAGCCATGAGGCCACTGCTGAACCATGCTGCTTGTCAGGACAGTTTCCTAACTGCTGGAGTCCAGCTCCAGCAGCCAGGGGATCAGCCTGAAGGGATGAGTGGTCTCAGTGGGAAATGATGTAGCCTCTGACTCGAGGTACAGGACTACATGTTTATTTCAAGCATCAGGTTCTCTTTTATACTTTTTCAAAAGCATTAGGTCAGAGGTTTGACATTTTCAGTTCCCCCTCACCCAGATTATTGTCTCATTGTTGCCCTTCAAACAGAGTTCCTGCTTCAGCAGTTCTCTCAGAATCATGTTTACTTGTGATTACATTGTAACTCATGCTTATGTCTGGGCTGCATACCACATTCCTCAGTTTATTTCTTATCTTTCTAAATCCTGCTTGCCCCTAGTATCTTAAGCTCACCATCTCCTAAAAAGGCTTTTGCTGCTGCTGCTGCTGCTGCTGCTGCTGTCACTTCAGTCATGTTTGACTCTGTGAGACCCCATAGATGGCAGCCCAACAGGCTCCCTTGTCCCTGAGATTCTCCAGGCAAGAACACTGGAGTGGTTTGCCATTTCCTTCTCCAGTGCATGAAAGGGAAAAGTGAAAGTGAAGATGCTTAGTCTTGTCCGACTCTTAGCGACCCCATGGACTGCAGCCTACCAGGCTCGTCCGTCCATGGGATTTTCCAGGCAAGAGTACTGGAGTAGGGTGCCATTGCCTTCTCTAAAAAGGGCTTCTAGCTAGTCTTAATTATTCCTAAACCCTAAGCTCAGCAAACTTCCTTTGCCCATAAACATATCCCTCACAAACAGGTCTCAGATAACAATTCTTCCCATGGCCTCAAGCTGCGGCCTACGTGCTCATCCTGGGACATTCTTTGTAGAAATCCTTGAACAAATGTCAATGGTTACTATATAGATTATTTTCTGGGCACAACTGCAGAAGGCTTTGTGCTTTCTCACGCTTCTCTCAAGAACAATAAGCTCCTTAACATTCTTTCCAGCCAACTCAACCGAAGAAAGGAAGAAACAAGTCAGAATCACAAGAGCTAACTCCTTCATCCCGAGTCCATGCTTGCGGGATGAGGAGAGGGGGCTGGGGCTGTGCCTTCATTTTGTCAGTAATGCCTAACACAGCTCCCGACACCTAACTATTGGAGAATTATCCCCAAACTAATGAAATAATGTGAAAAGCACTTTGATTCTTGTGAGATCCACAGTATTGGTTGTAAACCACCCCATCTCCATCTCTAAATCAGCTGTGAGCTCTTTGAGGACAAGGGTTCCATTCTTTGACTCAATAGTTTCAGAGCCACCAAGGCACTGGCATATCTTAATAGCAGGTGCTCCATGCTTGGTAGCATGGTAACCAACACAATTTCAGCTGAGGGTGAGGATGTCTCTCAGGTTTGGGGTTAGAGTAGGGTTTTCAAACGTTTCTGACTGTGACCTCCAGTAAGAAATGTATTTCATGTCAGGACACAACACCGAACGCTTTCTCTCTCACATACACACACTCACATACTCTCTCCAACATTCTCACAGACACACCCATAAATACATCCCCATCTTGAACAAAAGTTCAACAATAAAACCCTTCCTCTCGCTTCACGAAATGTCCCTCTAATATTTTCTACTCTGCCCCATCCCTTGTTTCTCTCTCTTTTCTTGTTTTCAATGCTGGTTGCCATCCACAACATTCACTCATGACCGGTTATGGCCTGCAGTCTGGAAGCCCCTGACCAGAGTCAGAGTGGAACCTGGTTCCCTTGGACCTCCCTTCCTCAGCTGGGTCTTCCTTTCCTGCCTCAGCATTCACAGTCTGGCCCCATCAGTTTTACCAGTCTCACTCCTGCAGGGCAAGCCCCCTGTGCCTTTCAAAGGCCTCGCTCAGTACATCTAATCAGTGATTATGTGTAGACAGGGCTGGGGGAGGGGGATGGATGGGGAGTTATTGTGACACGGGTGTGGAGTTTCAGTTATGCAGGATGAAGTTCTGGGGATGGATAGGGCGATGGTTGCACAACAATGTGAATGTCCTTAATACCATGAACTGTCCACTTAAAAATGGTTAAAATGGTAAATGTTACATTATGTGTATTTTGCCACAACTAAAAAATACATGTATTATATGTGTGTGTGTGTGTGTGTGTGTGTGTGTGTGTGTGTGTGTGTGTGTAAACAAACAGACTGGCTTCCCTGGTGGCTCAGACAGTAAAGAATCTGCCTGCAGTGAAGGAGAGCCAGGTTCTATCCCTGGGTGGGGAAGATCCCCTGGAGAAGTGAATGGCTACCCATTCCAGTATTCTTGTCTGGAGAATCCCATGGACAAAGGAGCCTGGTGGGCTATAGTCCACGGGGTTGCAGAGTCAGAGGCAACTGGGCAACTTTCACTTTGAAACAAACTAATTTTAAAATAGCTGTAGTGGTTTAGAGAAGGAACTTATGGTTCCCAGGGGGAAAGGATGGGAGGAAGGGATAGTTAGGGAGTTTGGGAAGGTTGTGTACACACTGCTGTATTTTAGATGGATAACCAACAAGGACCTACTGGATAGCACCTGGAACTCTGCTCAATGTCATGTGGCAGCCTGGATGGGAGAGGAGTTTGGGAGAGAATGGATACATGCATGTGTTTAAACTATATCTGGTGTGGTCATCAGGAGGTTAAGTCCTTGAGGCTGAGAAAGTTCTTAAAAGTCATTTAGACTCCCTCCACCATCAGAACCCCCTCCACCCCATGTGACCCCGTGGACTGTAGCCTGTCAGGCTCCTCCATCCATGGGATTTTCCAGGCAAGAATACTAGAGTGGGTTGCCATTTCCTCCTCCAGGGAATCTTCCTGACTCAGGGATCGAACCCAAGTCTCCTGCATTGCAGGCAGACTCTTTACTGTCTGAGCCAGCAGGAAAGACCATATTTTAAATGGATAACCAACAAGGACCTACTGTATAGCACCAGGAACTCTGCTCAAGGTCATGTGGCAGCCTGGGTGGGAGGGGAGTTTGGGGGAGAAAGGATACATGTATACTTTTAAGCTATATATACCTGGTGTGGTCATCTGGAGGTTAAGTCCTCAGGGTTGAGAGAGTTCTTAAAAGTCATTTATACTCCCCCCTCCACCCAGGCCACGCAAACCTCCCGTGCAGAATTTCCAAGAAGTAGGATACAGTCTCCAGTGACAGGGGCTCACCACTCAAGGCAGGTTATTTTTATCTTAGAACCTTCTGACTTTATTGGGAAGTTCTTTAGATGAGCTGGAATTTCCCCCACAGCTCCCACTATTGACCCCAATTCTACCACCCAGGGTCAAAAAACAAGCCAAGTTTCCTCTTCCAAGTAATATACATTCAAGAAGTAGCTTTTGAGCACAGATTAAGGACCATGATCTGATCTCCCAAGCTTTCCAGCTATTCATTCCTAGATCTGTCAGCTTGTCCCCTCACCATCCGACCACTCTTCTGGAATGACCAATTGGCTGTTTCCCTCTTCCAGTATCATATCTAGAAATGAAACCACTACTCTAACCGCCCCTGAAATCCTCCATCAATGAAGGAAGAATTCTAATAGAAACTGTAGACCCAGGGGACAGTATTGTTGTGGCAGGCTGATAAGGGAGACCAATGCTGACATATTGCACGGGTACTGGATTTCTCCTCTAAGTGCAAGATAAAAATTTTCATGGAGACAATCCTTAGGTCTGAAGGACAGACACGAAATCCAATCAACTTTGGCTCATCTCTAATTTATTCTATTTCATCAGAACCCCATAAACCACCACTCAACTTTCCTTGAAGTGAAATGCTTTATTACATATACGTAGCATGGGACTAGCATTTGCCAACATATAAATAAACATAATGTATGATTTTCTCCTTTGACTCTGAAACCTAAACAAATGGGTTATGTTCTAAAAATTCCATAAAACCACAATTCAGTATAGTGACCATGGTACTCCTAAAGAATTTTATTCTAAATATAGAGAGGTATTCCTCTGCAGAAAAATATCCCAGCAACTTGGTTCTATTTAATAACATATAATTAAGTCCCTCCAGATACTTTGCAGTTATGTTTTATAGCTTATTTTGAGTGTTCATATTTTATCAGAAAATTATAATTTTCTTCTAAACAGGAGTTCTTACAAGGCTTTTGAGTTATGGTGGCTGGCTTCCTGTTTCAACTATAATTAAAATAGTGAAAAGAAATAGCAAAACTGTATATCACATGTGTGGTTCTGAAGAAAGCTTGGTCCTCCAGTCCCTCTACTTCCCCTCACCCTGCAGCCCTAGGGCTAGGGGTGCTCTGAACAGCCATGGAGGCCCCCCAGTTTTGGCCACTTGGTCAGAGTGTCTGGTTTTAGGAAGGAAGAAAATGGCCTGGGAAGAAGGGATGATAAGAAGGGATTTCCCTGGTGGTCCAGTGGTTAAGAATCCACTATGCAATGCAAGGGATGTGGGTTCAATCCCTGATTGGAGAACTAAGATCCCATGTGCTATGGAGCAACTAAGCAAGCACACCACAACTAGAGAATCCGTGCGCTGCAACTAAGACTGCAGCAGCCAAATACATTAAATATTTTTTTTAAAAGAAGAAGGGATGAGAAGACCTCATTCTTTGCATGCTTCCAGATTCAGCAGGACTATCTTCTCCTCAGGGAAGCCTTCCTGGCCATTTAATCCCCTATCATTTTCTCACCTTGCTGCCCCAGCTCCACTCCCTTCATAAGGGGCTTCCCTGGTAGCTCAGTTGGTAAAGAATCCGCCTGCAATGCAGGAGACCCCGGTTCAATTCCTGGGTCAGGAAGATCCCTGGAGAAGGGATAGGCTACCCACTCCAGTATTCTTGGGCTTCCCTGGTGAACAGATGGTAAAGAATCCACCGGCAATATGGGAGACCTGGGTTTGGAAGATCCCTTGGAGGAGGGCAAGGCAACCCACTCCAGTATTCTTGCCTGGAGAAACCCCATGGACAGAGGAGTCTGGTGGGCTACAGTCCATGGGGTCACAAAGAGTTGGGCATGACTGAGCGACTAAGCACAGCACTTCCTTCATAACACATACTTTCCCTTGAACTATAACGATAGCTATTTGTCGGTTTAGGAGCCATCTGCTTCCCCACTAGACTACTAACTCAGTGAGAGTCAGGGCAATGTCTTCTTTATTTAGCACTGTAGAGGCAACTTCTCACATAGACATTCAACAAACATTTGCTGAATGAAAAAATGAATGAATGAGTGAGTGAAAGCACACACATACATGGTGACAGGCCTTCCCTTGGGAGCAGCTCTGTTGACACATGCTTCTTAAGGACTCTCTTCCTTCCCTTCCCCTCTCCCACCCACATTCCAAGGACCCAGACATCTGGCCCAACCTAACCAATCTAGCCACACAAAACCCCTTGCCACATAGTTCAGACATGACACTCAATCCCAGGAAAGACCAGCCCACCTCCAAGAAGCCTGCTGCTGGGTCTTCAGGGAACGTTCACTCAGGAAGGGGCTACGCAACACACAGAAGTTGTCTGTGGTGATGACCACAGAGTAACGAGGTAGAACTGGGTCAGAGGAGCCTCCCTGCCTGCTCCCAGGGGGCCTCAGCCATGGATCTTGAGATCACTGTCCATGAGACTTTATATTCCTCATACCCTTGCAAGAGAAATCTAAATGTTGGTCATGGGTAACTTTAGCCAGAATGTTTATTGTGGACTCTGTGACCACCAAGCTGGCTTGGGCATCCTGGAGTCCTAACTCTCTGCTTGTGTCTTTCCAAAAGGCAATGGGTTTGGAGCCCAAACCAGTGGCTGACAGTGTCCTGTTCTTACGTGACAAAAGATGGGAAGAGGTCAGAAGTGTCCTGACTACGGCTTTCAGTCCTGAAAAACTGAGTGAGGTAAGACACAAGAAATGCAGAGTATCTTCTGTAAGGAGCAGGTTTCCTCTCTACAGATTGTGAGGGGAGGGGCTTCGCTTTGTGTCAGTTGTCCAATGTTCTGCCTGCTGTGCCCTTCAATCCTGTTATCCAGAAAGCACATGAAACTGTCCTGGAGAGTCCTCCCTTTCTCCAACCTATCACTGCCCCAGTTGCCATGAACCTGAGTCAGCACGCACACAGGGCTCTCCTGCTGAGTCCCAAGCTCTGGCCAGGGTACTCTGAGGGCAGCCAGGAGAAAACTGGAGGGGCTCTCCCCAGACTTTCCCGTATAACAGATCACCTGGAGATCTTGTTAAAATGCAGATTCTGATTCTGTAGGTCTGGGGTGGGCCCTGAGATTCTGAATCTCTAACAAGCTCCCTGGTGGCGCGGATGCCACACTTTACATGTTGTTGTTCAGTCTCTCAGTCATGTCCAACTCTTTGCGACCTGAGGGACTGCAGCTCACCAAGCTTCCCTGTCCTTCACCATCTCCCAGAGTTAGCTCAAACTCATGTCCTTGAGTCGATGATGTCATCCAACCATCTCATCCTCTGTTGTCCCCTTCTCCTCCTGTCTTCAATCTACATAGTAAGGAACTAGAGAACATCCTGAAACAAAGGGGAGCTTTGAGTCAAGTCTGAAATAGGGAAGAAATGGCCATGGATTATTAGGGAGGGGTATGAGAACAGCCTTGGCAGGCCTCCAGGCAGCCAGGCACACCCAGGCTAATCCTCATGGCCAAGTCAGAGGGAAGAGTCTCACTTACAAGATGGCATTAAACCCAGGACTCCCTCCTTCCCCCAGCCAGGGATCCACCCTTCCCTACCAGTTGTACAAATAAAACCTACTGTTTGTCCTGCTTCCTGGCCAAATTCTCTCACTTGATCCTCACTGAAGGCACCTCAACTGCTGGTCTGACTTGGATGTCTGTTCTGAATTCTGCAACAGCTCAGGACTGTGTCCTTTAGCCCTTCCGAAGAGAAATGGCTAAGGGGCTGCTATGGTTTTTCCAGTAGTCTTGTATGGATGTGAGAGTTGGACCATAAAAAAGGCTGATCAGTGAAGAATTGATGCTTTCAAACTGTGGTGTTGGAGAAGACTCTTGAGTATCCCTTGGACTGCAAGGAGATCAAACCAGTCAATCCTAAAGGAATCAGCTCTGAATATTCATTGGAAAGACTGATGCTGAAGTTGAAGTTTCAATACTTTGGCCACCTGATATGAAGAGCTGATTTACTGGAAAAGACTCTGATGCTGAGAAAGATTGAAGGCAGGAAAAGGGGATGACAGAGGATGAGATGATTGGACGGTATCACCGACTCAATGGACATGCGTTTGAGCAAGCTCCAGGAGATGGTGAAGGACAGGGAAGCCTGGCATGCTGCAGGCCATGGGGTCACACGACTAAGCAAATGAACACCAATGGAAGCTCACATCCCCTGGAGAAAGATAATGGCAACCCACTCCAGTATCTTGCCTGGAGAAGTCCATGGGCAGAGGAGACTGGCAGGCTATACTCTATAGGGTCGCAAAGAGTTGGACACCATCAGAGCAACTAACACTTTCACTTTCGCTTCAAAGCTCACACAGTTCTTACCACATGCCAGACAACACTAAGGGTTCCCGCTTGTTTCAGAGAGAAACTTCCTTTCTCTCTGGTAAAGCTGTTTGAGAAATAAACTCTGCCTTCAAGGAGTGTGGGCTTGCTAATGCTTCACTGTGAGCAATAGCAGCCTATCCCGGCAGAAGGGCGTCGACCCCATCCCTAAAGCGCAGGCCCGCGCATGCTCAGTGCCTCCTTTCCGCGCCAGGGCCTGATATGCGAGGGCGTGTAGAGAGCCGAAGTGGGTATGCGGTTGTGTCACCTGGGGGCCTCTGCAAGCTATTGCTGTCTGGGCCCCACATGGAGACGAAATTGGTTTGGTTTGGAATGCAGCCTGGTTTTGAGGGGACTTTACAGCTCCCCAGGCAATTCTGATGTAAAGCTGGAATTGGGAACCACCGCTGGTAGAGAAATTCCCCACAAGGAAATATGAGAAGGGGATTGTCCTTCTATAGGTGGAGCCCAGAGCCCTGCTCCACAGTCAGCTGTGTTATATAGACTGAGGATTCATGAGAATTAGTTTGAAAGAAGGGCCTGCTTCTTTAAAAAGCTGTAAAGCATTATCTGGATCACCTTTATTACAGCTGGTCACTAAAATGTTGAGTTAACCAAAAGGAGGGGCAGAGATAGGTAAACCATGGGCTCACATCAGGAGCTCAAACACATTGCGTCGTCACACTTCCTTATTCGTCAGTAAACAATGACTGTAGATGCAGAAAGAATCTCATCATTCCTTAAAGAAATTGATGAAGGGTATCTGATTTTTTTTAAGTAAGAAAGAAAGATTTTGTTTGTTTTTGACAGTTTTGTGCCCTGTTTCTTTGAAGAAACAAAAGAAAAAAGAGGGGCTTTTTTGGTGGTCCAGTGGTTAAGGCTTCGACTTCCAATGCAGGGGGTGTGGGTTCAATCCCTGGTTGCAGAGCTAAGGTCTCATATGCCTTGGGGCCAAAAAACCCAAAACATAAAACAGAAGCAATATTGTAACAAATTCAATAAAGAATTTTTTAAATTGGTCCATATAAAAGAAAAGACCCTTATCAGGGTCTCGATTTCTTTAACATTTTACAGGGTACACTCTACAAACTGATACAGTGTCATTGCCCAAACAAATTTAGTGCTCCTGGGATCCAGTGCATTTTCTCCTTTTGGTTCAGAAATAAAACTCTTAGTGCCTGAATTAGCTGCAGAAAACAGAGTTCCTCTAAGAAGTTTGTAGCATTACGATGTCTAGGAGAAAGGGGCTGGTAAGAAATAAGAGGGAGGGTGAGGAGAGTGGAGGAAAGAGAGAGGGGGAAGAAATTTCATAGATTCCCTAGGTTTTGCTTCAGATCTATCTCATTGTTTAACATATTCTACAAGTAAACTTAAAGCTCCTTTGGAAATCATCTTTCTACTCAATACAGTTCAGTTTAGGTTCCTGGGTTTCCATCAAAAGGATGCTGTTCCCAGGCAGAGGGAGTCACCTTTGTCCCCACCTGTGGTGAGTTTAGACTTGGTGACTTTAAGGTTTCTGGGTGACATCTAAGGCAGAAGTTGACAGCACATCTTGAGCTCAGGAGAGAAAGGTAAGAAAGATGGGCCATGGGGATGTAAATATACAGTGTAAGGAATATGATCAATAATACTATAATAACTTCATATGAGGACAGATGGTTACTAGATGTAGGATAATCACCATTTCATAATGAATGTGAAAGTCACATCAGCATGTAGTACACCTGAAGCTAACATAATATTGTATGTCAACTATATTTCCTTTTTTTAAAAAAAAAAAGAAAAATTTTTAAAAAGACAGAAAACCCAGACATGGGTGAGCTCACCCCAGAAGTGTATAGAAAATGAGAAGAGAGTTGCAGGGAGAAGCATAAATAAGTGAGGAGCAGAGGAGAGATCTGTTAATACAAAGATGACTTGGGAAGAACAGCTTGACATCGAAATCTAGGAGAGTGTGGATGGGAAAATGTTTTTCAAGGAGGAAGCAGCCGCCAAAAGTGTTAAATGCTGCTTAAACAGAAACAAACACGAGGACTAATAAGCATGGGACAAAGGTAATATTTTTCAAATGTTGAACCAATGTCTGCGTGCTTCACGCTCCATAAACCGTGTCCTAGATTTTCAGTGGGGTCTCCCCCACTGAATCCTTGCTTCAGAAGTAGGTGGCAGGTGCCATCTTGGAGCTGGGAGCTTTGTAGGGAGTAAAGTTTTCCTAATTCCCAAAGCAGCTCTCTCTGCATATGAAGAGCAGAGTTTGGAGCTCTGAGTAAGAAGTGTTACTCTACACCAAGGTGTAGACAGATGGATGCTTTTCTATCCTATGGAAGTTAGGTGAAGGAGAGAAAAAGGGAGAGCTGGCTGCCAGATATCAGTGTCCTGACTGCCTCCTTTCCCAGCTTCCGTGATCCTCAAGGTTTCTGGATGCTCCCCTGGACTTTAACTTCTCATTGCCTTTTGCTTTCTAGACACTGGTTCTCAAGCCCTGTGTGACCAGGAGCTATATGAAAATTACCTAATATCCTTGTTTAAAACAGTTAATTCCAAGGACTTCTCTGTGGGTCCAGTGGCTAAGACTCCATGCTCCCAGGGCAGCGGGCCCAGGTTCAATCCCTGGTCAGGGAACTAGATTTTATATGCTGCAACTAAAGAGGTCCTATACTGGCAATGAAGACTCAGTGCAGTCAAATAAAGAAAGAAAGAAAAACATATATGGGCTTCCCAGATGGTGCTAGTGGTAAAGAACCCACCTGCCAATGCAGGAGACGCAAGAGACTCCTGTTTGATCCCTGGATCAGGAATATCCCCTGGAATAGGAAATGGCAACCCTCTCCAGTATTCTTGCTTGGAGAATCCCATGGACAGAGGAGCCTGGTGGGCTACAGTCCACAGGGTTGCAAAGAGTGGGACATGACTGAGCATCTTAGCACAGCACAGCGCACCCCAGGACCTGCAGAATGAGGATCTCTAGGGTGACTGAGAATCTATATGCTTTACAAGTTCCCTGGCAGGATTCTGGTTAAAGCCAAAGTGGAACGCACTGGTGGCTCCAGTCTTCCTCTTGGTCCCTTGTCTGAACTTCTCAACCTGCAGTCTCCCCAGGCTTGCAAGGGCTGGGCCCCAGAACCCCCCACTCTCTTCCCAGTTTTATTTTTCTCTGTAGTGCTATCACCAGCTAACATTCCATTTATTTTACTTATTTTTCTCCTTTATTGTTCATTGTATAGCATGAAGCACAAGATGGGCACACAATAATGATTTGCTGGATGGATGGATGGATGGATGGATGGGGAATCATAGAATGTACAACTAAGATAAAAAGGAAACGAAAGGGAAAGAGTTTCATCTAAGAACAATTATGTAAGAGGATGCAGCCAGTTTTGGGCTCTCTCTTTAGAGGGTCTCAGGCCTACGCATGCAGAAATAGAGAAAGCAGATCACAGAGACACAGAGAGGGGAAGGAGGCTCACCGCAGGCCTGGGGTGGAGGAGATGGAAGAGAGGAGCTCGGGAACCCACAAGGAGCCATAATTCCACTCAGATGAGGGTATCTGACTCAGTTTTCCCAGAAATAGCTTTGAAATATCAATATAATCTCCAGTCCTTTCTGAATTTGTAAGTTGCTTTTGAACTTTTATTAGCAAACCTCAGAGTTTATTATTATCACTATTTTGCTGCACTGTGCAACAAACAGGGGCTTAGTTCCTTGACCAGGGATTGAACCCATGCCCCCTGCATCGGGAGTGCAGAGTCTTAACTACTGGACTGCCAGGGAAGCCCCACTTCCGTGTTTATTCTTGAAATAGAGATTTGTTTTCCCTTGAATTCTGAGGCCTTTCCCTTCAGCCCCTGGCCGCCTAAGTCCTTCACTTCCTGGGTCTGTGTCGTTAATATTCAAAAAGCTTTGGATGGCACTATCTTTATTTGTTGGACAATTAGGTTGCCATGGCCAACAAGGCTTGAAAGTTCTTTTAAAATCAGCATTCTTTCATGAATCCTTAGTTTTATTTAAAATAAAATTGGTTTTTGGTTTACATCTTACCAGGGATAATATAGAGAGATAGAGAAGGAGTGAAAATTTGATTGACGCACCCCTGGTTTCAGAAGAGACCATTGCAATCATGGTCCAGTGACAGACAAGTTATTGGGGTTTATATTAAAAGATGGCTGAGTGTTACTGTGAAAACAACTTTTTTTTTTAATTAGAGAAAATATTGTCTGGTTAGCCTGCCAGATTTTCACCCTAAAAGATTATTTTTTTTCAAAGGTGCAATGAGTAGATTTATGTGAATTTTTACAGACTCTTTCCTAGATTCTTTCCAAAGACTATTAATAAGTAACCCTGGGATTGTGTAAAAATTTATTATGGGTCAGGAAGTAAATAGATTTTTATAGTAAATAATTTTAAGGAACAAAACTGGGAATAAATTAATCCTTCTCTGAGGGAAATATATAAATAATAGGATTCACTGGGGACCCAGGTTAGTGCTAATTTTATTTTCAAATTTTATAACTCATCTGAGAGAGGGAGAACACCATGAAATTTATGCATTTATATATTTCTCCAAATTCTTCTGATGTGAAAAATATTAAATCAATTGGGATAAATTTCTAAGACTCTTCTAAGATTTGTAAGTCAGCATGAAAGCGACAGATAACCTTCAGTGTAAGCAAGAATAAAATAGTACATTTAGGACACAAGCATTTAAATAGTACTTATATGATGATGAACTCCAAGCTACCAAGGAGAAGGATTTGAAATCATTGAGGACTGGGAAGGCCCCATGGTCATCTAATTCAGCAAAATATTGCAAACCAGATTTCTCTATGAATAAGGGATTCACTATGCATATTAAAGACTTAGGGGAAAAAAACTGCAGTAAAGAAATATGTTTAATTTTGTTTATTCTGGGTTCAAATAAGTTTCTAATAAGTGAAAACAGGACTTAACATCAGAGTTGACTGTGGAAAGAAATGAGGCGTTGAGCACTGTGCCTTTGGAAGTAGATTCTACCAAGAACTCCATGACCAAGCACCTCTAGCGGAAGCCAAGCTCCAAATTAGCTGGACCATGGATCCAAACCAGTATGGCAGCTTGAATCTCATCTGTCCTTAAAGCCTAATAGAAGAGATGTGTATTTGCTCATCACCCAGATAACTAAGCCCATGGTGACCCACGGAGCAGATAGAAAGAGACTGGCAGCTCCATGCAGGAGAGCCTGAAGCTGGGTGTGTCACTCAAGAGTAAGAGCCAATCACGTGTCTGCACATGGAGGACTCGGTAAAGAAAAGTCAGACCTACAGGGAAGTGGCTGCGAATCTAGCTCCGATGCCTAATCGTTCACTTTCATCCAGATGTTCCCTGTCAGAAAGGCACCGTCAATAATGTATGAATCTCGAAGGCGGAGACAGATGCGGTTATTATTCCCTCTAGGCCTTTCCTGCCTTGGAGAAGACATATGACTCGGGAATGACTACAATTTAAAAAATTTAAGTTGATACCACCAGCTTATGAGTAAATGCGTAGCTCCCATCATTTCAGAGCAAACGTCTTTGCAGAATTCCAGTCATTGTCGCAGTTTAGTTTGGTCTGTAAATTTTCACAGTAAACGTTTCAGACAATAACACACAAGAGCTTCTCGAAGAGAACACAGCCTTCCTGTGGGGTTGGAGCAGGCAGCTTTCTCTGGGCTGCATCAGCCTCCAGAAGCCTATTTTTAATATTTGCTTTTATTTCTTAATCCTTCCAGACAATAAACATGAAAGTCATTTTAGCCAAGTGTGGCTGGGGTAATAAATACTTCAGAGTCCAAAAATACATGGTCCCTGCCTGACCAATTGCCCATTTTCCAGAAGGTCTAGGTATTTATCTAGCAGCAAGAGACCATTATCTTGCCACACAGTTTATTCCGCTGACACCTAATCTCCTAATTAAAATCGGTATAATGATGGACTGTTTAAATTCTGGTTAAACATGTTCCTTTTCCATTTGCATTCAAAAGAAAACACACTCCTCATCACGGGCACCCCATCCTGGGTTCTAATTTGGTTTTCCCTTGCCGGCATCATCATGGCACTCCGACTTGCTGCTGGTTAAATCTAAAAGAGCATCTAAATATGCCTCCCAGCTTGCCTGTTGCTTGGCAACACCAGCAGCCACCTCCTCATCAGGGTGAGTCCTAATTGGTCACAACTCTTGACCGGAGCCACTGACTTGTTAGAAATGACACTTGATTATTCACCTAGATGGCTAGAGTTAATATTTATCAGCAGGAAATTTTGTGTAAGATAAGTCAAGGATGTTTTTAATTATCTGGGTGGCAGAAGGAGGCCATAAGTTTCATTAACTGCTGTTAATTTTACATTTGTTAGTCACCAGTTTACAGTACTCTTAACATATTACTTTTTCCATTATCCAACAATATGTTTAAATAATATCTCCCTTCCCTTTTAGCTGACCCTTATTTATTCAGGAAATCCCCCTTCTGACATCTGTCCCCAAACAGCATTACAAACGGGTCTAAGAATGCCACACAGAAGGAAACATTGAATTCATACAATTCAACCAATACTTATCAGCTCCTGCTCCTAAGGGGTTTATCATATAGGAGGTGCAGAAATTCCTACACTGTTACAGATTGTGACAGAGCTCATGTCTTCTCTTGAGCACCAGAAGCTGCTTTAGGAGCACTGGGGGTGAGCAGCATTGCAACTGAGCCTTGATGCTCTTACCAAGTTTTGACGGAGGGAGAAAGTGCGTGGCAGGCGGAATGAGAGGCAGGAACAAAGACATCTAGACAGAAAGTACAGGGTGTCTTCAGGGACTGGAGGAGTACAAATGGGCTGGAACACAAAGTACGTGTAAGGGATTAGTGAGGGGAGACTGGAAGGAGGGGTGAAGTATGACTTTGGCTGTTCTATGCCAGGGCAAGGCTTGGTATGAACTTCAATGGAGAGTGAGGAGCTATTAAATCTTTGAAAGCAGGGGAGTGAGGAAAAGGAGCTTCCTCTTCAGCTGTTAAACCTCCAAGATGCCACCGTGGACCCTGGGTTGGAGGAGGGGCCACAGTCTATAGAGTCTCCACTGTGCTGTGGCCCCAGGCAAGAGACTCCCACGAGTGTGTTTGATCTGAGGGGTGTCCTCTGCTCAGGCTCTTCTCTGCATCCCTCTTCGTGGGTGGACACATGTGTCCCCTAGCCTACACACCATCTATGTGGGGGACATCTCAGTTGACACAGGAGGGACCCTCTCCTTCCCTTCCCTTGCTCAGGAATTGTGTCTTCCTTTGGGCTTCCCTGGTGGTGCAGAGGTTAAAGCGCCTGCCTGCAATGTGGGAGACCTGGGTTTGATCCCTGGGTCAGGAAAATCCCCTGGAGAAGGAAATGGCAACCCACTCCAGTATTCTTGCCTGGAGAATCCCATGGACGGAGGAGCCTGGTGGGCTACAGTCCAGGGGTCGCAAAGCAAAGAGTCGGACACAACTGAGCAACTTCACTTTCACTTTCACTTTAGCACTCAGACCTACTCCATTCGCCAAACTTCCAGGAGCTCCACAGGTGTCATGGTGTGTGTTTGTTTACTTTTCAAGTTCATGGCATCAGAGCTGCACTGAGCAAAATTATAACCTAGAAGTTAATTAGGGGAGGAGCAAAAGGAATGTGGATGCTGACTCTGGAGAAAAAGGCAACAAGCCAGGAGTCAGTGGATCTGGAATTCTAACTCTCACTTTTATTGAATTATTGAGCATAAATATAACCAGTTTCTTCCTTTTAGATCTTTATGTAATTCTGAAGTCAATGCATCAAAGAGATGTCAAAAGGCCCTCTTGATGATGTTGTTGTTGGAGACTTTGTTGGGCCCCACTAGGAAGCTGCCTGCTCTTTCCATGGTCCCCAAGCAACTGTCTCAGCTGCTGTTTAGTGACCTTGGAATCCTAGAATGTCCATGGAAAGGGACTCTGTAGCTTATTGCAATTAGCTCCTCACTTGGGAGTGAGGACTCAACTGCAGAGAGAGTCACAGGACTTGTCCACAGTAAGAGAGAAAACCAGCATGGGTATCAGGTCTTTCATTTAGGGCTGGCTCCCAGCAAACTGCACTACATCCTTGCTAGAATAGAAAGAACACTTCAATCTGTTAATGTTTCTTAGACTGCTTCTGTGTTAAAGCCCTTGAGGAACACTGGCATCATGTTCCAGGGAAGCCACTGAATGTGTTGCCTTGTGCTCCTTTCTAACAGAGCAAATACTAAAACCTTCAATCATACGTGACAACATACACTAGTTGCCAGAAGAGGGTGACACTGAAGGTGTGTTAGTTATCTCTTGCTGTGTAATAAATTACCCCCAAACTTAGTTTAAAACAACAACCTTTTAGTAGTTCATTGATTCTGTGAGTCAGCAATCTGCATGGCTTAGAGGGGTACCTCTGCATCAAGGTCAAATAGTCAAGTTGTTGGCCTGGGCTGTGATCTCATCTGAAGTCTTGACCAGGAGAAAATCTGTTTTCAAGCTTATTAACATGGTTATTGCCAATGTTCAGTTCTTAGCAGGCTTTGGAAAATAGGAAACTTGTTCTATGCCCTTCAATCAATGGGAATCTCCACAGAACCTCAGCAATACGTTGCTCAGATGACAAGTATTTTCAGAAGATCCAGCTGGTGACTGAATATAGGATAGATTGGAAAGTGAAAAGACATGAGGCATTTTCAAAAATTGCTTTCTTAGTATACCTATATCCCAGGCACGATACAAGGCATTCCGCGCTTAGTCGCTCAGTCGTGTCCGACTGTCTGTGATCCAGTGGACTGTAGCCCCACCAGGCTCCTCTGTCCATGAGATTCTCCAGGCAAGAATACTGGAGTGAGTTGCCATGCCCTCCTCCAATACAAGGCATTAGGACTATTAATATAAAGATGCTTAAGATACAGTTTTGTTTTCAAGAAGCAAATGTCAGCTCTGTTCCAAGTGATGAGTAGCAAAGCCTGAATCAGAGTGCTCACTGGGGAGATAAAAACAAAGAAACAGATGCCAGAACGGAAGTGATGTTAACATGGTGAGGAAAGAACAGGTGACTCCAAAAGGACTTTTCTGGGAGGAATAAGAGATGCCAGGCATCCAAACAGTCTGGGAGCATGGGACTGTTCCAGAGGAAGACACTTGGGGTACTCACTGCATTCTAAACCTTTTACACATTTTGTTCTTAATCTTTGACACAAGTTTTCAACAGAAATATCATTATTCCCATTCTGCAGATGAATAAATAGACTGACTAAGGTTAAATGATTTGCCCAAGGTCACACAATTAGAAAGGGCCAAGGAGAGGAAACCTATTCATTGGTTTTGAGTGTTTTCTCTCCCTAGGTCAAGTGTATTTAACAACTTCAGAGTCTTAGCCTCGAGAAGACCTCTCTACCTCTTGGGATTAACTCTGTGGTGCTCTGTCCACACCTTGAATCACAATTCCTCAGACTCAGTCCATAAAGATACCATTTGTTTTTAACTGGGCAATTGAATAATGCTGAAAACTCCAGATGAGCAAGGACTTCCTTCTTTGTGGAATTTCCTTCCCAGACTGACGATGGTGCTTTGCCCTTGATGACTACTAAGCTAAGCAGCCATACACTCAACATCACCTTATAATAAAGATAGCCAACGTGAGAGGTGAGAGAGGCAGAATGGGAAAATTTTCCCCAGGCTTGGCTGCTGGACGATAACCCTTCCCCCAAAAGCATTCTTTAAAAAATTAATAACATTAATATTTTATCTGATTGTAAATATAACATGTATGCTTTATGAAGAAATGTGGGATAAACAAAAGTAGGAAGCATTCATTATCCTACGAAGAAGAGGAAACAAACAGAACAAATGAGAGTCTTTTGTTCAGATCTGTGAGATGATAGCACTGTATGTTCCTCTGTGCCTGTGTGTTTGCACAAGCCACCTAGGCCTGCTTGTCTGCTAATCTAGGGAAAGAACTGAGGGGTTTGTGGATTGTATAAAGATGATTGCAAGCCCAGCAAAGAGAGCTTTTGTTTGTATGCAACTCATGTAAGAGTAAATATTCCATAACTGCTTGGGTACAAGGAAGAAAACCTGAAATGGTGGCTATTGGCGAACAGACAGATTATGCTCCACTGTCCTATAATATTTTCTCTGCACTGTTTTTTAAAACATTTTTCGTATTACATGCCCCATCTCATATCACATTAACCTAAATAAAAATGTCATTATCCATTCAGTTCGACAGACAGCAGGCAGAGTATGGTAGAAATTACAATCACGCCAGCTGACAACAAAGCATTCTAATCATGAGCACACAGAAGAACCGAGGGTGGGCATCCAGTCCAGCCCCCATTTTGCACTGTCCAGGCATGTGATTGTGGTCAATAAGGGGAGACCCTTCTTTATACACAGGACATGCTTCTGAAGAGTTGCGTGTAAATCAAATTTCATGTTGCATCCCAGTTTTGTGGCATTAAGGAAGCTTCTAGCTTGATATCTAAAGAGACTTCCTTTCAAATGGCATTTTTCTTTTTACCATGTTATTATTCCTTTGAAATAAATTGAAAAGATATTTTGACATATGAAATTATATTAAAGCACAGTTCATTTAAACTACTAATTTTATTAAAATAATGGAAGGAAAGGTGGTCAGTGAGCCAGTCATAGGAATGTGGCTTAGACAGTATTGAGTTCTCCAACATTAAGTAAGTCTGAGATTTACGGAGAGTACCAGCCTAGAGACTATTAGAAGTGACCCCTTGGCCCATACTTTTGTACTAATGGATTATTAAATTGATGGTTTGTGAAAATTTAGAAACGAATGCAGTAGTCAAAAGAGTCCACTCATAATTACCAAGATAGCAATTCAGGATAGTCATCCTCATTTCTTTTCTTCCTTTCTTTCTTTCTCTCTCACTCCTTTTTTTTTTTTCCTTTTGTTTAGTGGACTTCAGGATAGATAGATGAGACAAATTACATTTCTGTTTTGGCAAATCACTTGACAAAGTCTTCCTATGCTAACAACGATAAGATGGTGCCTGATAGAAGCTTTATTTAGATTCACGCACAGCTGGCCAAAGAGCTGGAAACAGTAACACTGACCAATTCCATGGCTGCTGAAAGAAGAGGGCCATAGCTCTGTGTCTGATCCTGCGTATACAGTGACAAACCAAAGGCTTACAAGGCACACTGACCAGCCTTCACATGGAACAAAGAAGGAATAGCCAAGGATACAGGAGATGAGTTTTGAATGTGTGAGTACACCCTTGGTCCACCCATGCCTGGTACAGTTAACCAGCACTCTAAGCCCTTATGACTTGATGAGCAGAAAATTCTTCCCTAGCTTTTGTCTACAAATGCTCCCTCCAAGAGTCTCTGCAGTAGGCAACACGGGAAGGGTCTCAGATACTCTGCCATCTCTCCACTGGGTGTGTAGGTGAGTTGTGCTTTAAATATCTACTCCTTGACCTGCTGCCCGGCTGCCCGCAGGTTCCCGCACTGAGGAACCCATGCAATCCTGAGCTCAGGCCAGCTCGTTGACTCTCACTCAACAGAGGTGCCCTTCTGCTTCTCTGACCATCCCCCACGGCCAACAGGGGACCCCTGGGGACACAGCACTTTCATTACACCCCAGACCACGTAGGGCTGGCTTGGAGGAAGTTACGGGAGTGAGGGGTCCAACAAGACTGTGTGCCCCTCGAACCTTGGGCAGCAGCAGCCCAGGCTGGCCCCGCTGCCAGGCCTCTCCAATCACCTGACTGTCTCAGGGCAGGGAAAAATGACTCTGCTCAGAACAGATGGTAGGACAACTTTCTACAGAGGTATATGTTAGGTAAATGTAAAGCCTTTCTAATGAATGGACACTCAAGCGTCAAAAAGCCAACGGCACATGATGATGACTCATGGAAAGAAAACTTGTGGTTTTCGTTGACTTGAACCTCAGTATTTGCTTGTGTTATGTGTCTTATCAAAAAGTCAACACATACCTGGCTTTGCAACTGACATGCAGGGAAGTGATCTCTGCCTTTCAGGAGTGATGCTGATTAAAGAGAGAGAGAGAGAGAGAAGTAAGAGTGGAGTGTGTAGGCAAACTATGTGGTACCCAGAGTAGCAGAAGGGCTAGAGAAGTTCGGTCCAGCAGATGCTGAAGGGTGGGAGGCAAAATTTGCTGTCTAGGTATCTGAAGCACCCATGTGGCTCAGTGGTAAAGAATCCACCTGCCAATGCAGGAGACTCAGGATCAGTCCCTGGGTTGGGATGATCCCACTGAGAAGGAAATGGCAACCCACTCCAGTAATCTTGCCGGGAAAGTCCCATGGACAAAGGAGCCTGATGGACTACAGTCCAAGTCCAAGTTCAGTTGCTCAGGCATGTCCAACTCTTTGTGACCCAATGGACTGAAGCATGCCAGGCTTCCCTGTCCATCACCAACTCCCGGAGCTGGCTCAAACTCATCTCCATCGAGTCGGTGATGTCATCCAACCATCTCATCCTCTGTCGTCCCCTTCTCCTCCAGTCCTCAACCTTTCCCAGCATCAGGGTCTTTTCCAATGAGTTAATTCTCCGCATCAGGTGGCCAAAGTATTGGAGTTTCAGCTTCAGCCTCAATCCTTCCAATGAATATTCAGGACTGATTTCCTTTAGGATGTACTGGTTGGCTCTCCTTGCATCCCAAGGGAGTCTCAAGAGTCTTCTCCAACACCACAGTTCAAAAGCATCAATTCTTCAGCACTCAGCTTTCTTTGTGGTCCAACTCTTGCATCCACACATGACTACTGGAAAAACCATAACTTTGACTAGATGGACCTTTGTTGGCAAAGTAACATCTCTGCTTTTTAATATGCTGTCTAGCATGGTCATAACTTATCTTCCAAGGAACAAGTGTCTTAATTTCATTGCTGAGGTCACCATCTGCAGTGATTTTGGAGCCCCCCAAAATAAAGTCTCTCATTGTTTCCCCACCTATTTGCCATGAAGTGATGGGACTGAATGCCATGATCTTAGTTTTCTGAATGTTGAGTTTTAAGCCAAGAGGCTCTTTGGTTCCTCTTCTCTTTCTGCCGTAAGGGTGGTGTCATCTGCATATCTGAGGTTATTGATATTTCTCCCAGAAATCTTGATTCCAGTTTGTGCTTCATCCAGCCCAGCATTGCGCATGATGTACTCTGCATATAAGTTAAATAAGCAGGGTGACCATATACAGCCTTGACGTACTCCTCTCCTGATTTGGAACCAGTCTGTTGTTCCCTGTCCAGTTCTAACTGTTGCTTCTTGACCTGCATACAGATTTCTCAGGAGGCAGGTCAGGTGGTCTGGGATTCCCGTCTCTTTAAGATGGGCTACAGTCCATGGGGTCACAGAGAGTCAGCCACAACAACGCACACGCACAGGGAAGCAGAAAGAAATGAAACCAGCCAGCAGGTGTTAGAGGGAATCAGATCCTGCCTCAGTACAACAATGTAACTTCTAACAAATAGATTAACGTTTTATAACCTTTCCCAGCGCCTCAAGCCTTAACTGAACAGTGGTCTTATGTAACCATTAAAACTCATTCATTCACTCAACGAATTACTATGTACCAAGTGCTGTTCGAAGTGCGGAGGATACAAAAATGAACAAACAGACAAAAGTCTCCCCCGATCGCAGAAACTGATGTTTTAGTGTCAAAAAAGTAAAATCTAAACATAAGCAACATTTCAAAGGAAGTTTTCCACAGGAAATACTCAAAACACTAGATCACAGCATGTTGCTTTAGCTATGGTGTCAGTCCTGATTGTGACCTGGTTCAAAGGATTTCCCCTGATGTTTCTAGCTTCGCTTTTCAAAAATACAGGAGAAAATAAGAGAGAGGTCATGTGGGTGACCATTGGGTTCCACAAAGAATTCCACTCACTGCAGTCAGACTTTTAGGGTCAACGTGGCAGGCAGCCAAAATGAGAACTAAATTTGTTGAAGCTAGATCATGGTTACATGAATGTTCATAATCCCAACCATTCTGTGTGTATGTTAGGTGTTTTCCATAAGAAAGATATTTTCTTATTCAAAAAAGAAATTCAGGGGAATTCCCTGGCGTTCCAGCAGCTGAGAATCCGCCTTCCAATGGAGGGGACGTGGGTTGGATTCCTAGTCTGGGAACCAAGACCCCACATGCTGCAAGGCACCTAAGCCCATGTGCTGTAACTGAAAGCCTGTTCACCGCAACGAAGACCCAACAGAGCCAAACAAATGAAAAAAACAGAAATTCAGCAGTAGTCCTGGATATCAAAGGCCTCTTGAAATCAAGGGTTCCCTATATTCGAAGTTTTAAACAGCTTAAGCAGAAATGAATAACCGTCCATCCACATGCTCTAAAAATGATTTTTGTATTGAATAAGCAGTAGAAAGGGATGAACCTTAGGTTCCTCTCAGTACTGAGATTCTACATTCTAGTGGAAGATCTAAAGTATAATTGGAATCAAGCAAACGTGGATTTGGGCTAATTCCTGAGTTAGTACATATGGATTGTGGTCTATTTACTCTCTAATGCTAACCAAATGTCAGAAAACTCAGTGCTGATTCTCATTTCTAAGCATGTAATGATCATTTTCATAATTATTTCACAGTATTTCCTCTAAATCCTTTCTTCCTTTTGCTTTCAAAAAAAAAAAAAAAAAACAGATTGTTTGAGCTAAAATAGGCATTTACAGCAATTGTATTTTACAATATTTGTGATTTTTAGATCTTATTCTCAGGTACACGAAAGTCACATCAAAATGATAACCATTTTCGCAGGAAGCAAGCACCATACATAACCTCTTCATTTGCTGCTAATTTAGGTGTGCTCTCTGCATGGTGTCCTAAATTGCACTTTGTTATCTGTTCTCAGATGACTCCTTTAATCAGCCAGGCCTGCGACGTGCTTCTGACTCACCTAGAGCATTACGCACAATCTGGAGAGGCTTTTGACATCCAGAGGTAAGGGCACTACGTGGCTATATTATAGATGAGAAATCATATTTTTGAACTGCTGCTTCTTGTAACTGTACATAATTGCTGAACAATTACCTTGGGACCAACAAACTGTGGAAATGCCTACAAGCTCCAAAAAGTGTGGGTAGACTGACTAAGAAGAAGAAATGAAACCCATGGAAAATGTGAAGCAAATACAAATGAAGCCCTGGGGTCTGTGACGTGTGCAGGGAACCCTGAGTGGACGTGTTTTGTGAGGGGACGTGCCCTCCGACCTCTGTAGACCCAGGAGGGGGCAAGATATGTCTGGGCAGAAAGGACAGGGTCTGGAGGGGCACAGTCCATGCAGTTTTAATTCAAGAAAAACTGTGCCCACCCCCCTCAGCCTGGAAGCCATAACTTAGTGGTGGAGCCTCAATTTAAACGACTGATTGTCTGGCTTTTTGCCTAATTGACCTCTGCTAAATTATGGTTTATATCAGATTAAGAGTCACACAGCAGATCAGCCAGAAGCCAACTCGCTCTCATTATCAATGTTAATAAAATCATAACATAATCATCACCAGCATTTACATTCTACCATATTGTTTACAAAATTGTCTCCTCTACATTCTCTCTGGTCATGACATGCATGAGCTGGGTGAGGGTATGGCTTCACCCAACTCACTGAGTTGGGTACTCAGTTGCTGAGCTCCTGCTCAGTTGGCCCAGCAGCCATAAAAGCAAAGTTAATAACTCTTAAAACCTTTTACATCGTCAATGTTTAGGATCAGATGAAATCGCATTCAGCAGTCACGTTGCTGTTTTTGCTGTCACCGGGAAATGTGTAATCAATTGTAGAGATGTTCTCAGTAAAAGAGGTCAAAATAAAACATATCATCTGAAGATGTCATGTAGTCCTTAATGATAAGTGGCTCTAGAATTTGTGAAGAAGAGGAACTAAGTGTATACCTACGTCAAGCCACAAAAATAGGCCCTTTTATTAGTAAAGGATATGAATTACCAGCTGTTAGCCTTTTTAGAAGCAACTTAACTACCCCTGCAAAGAAAACAAAAAAAGGTTATTCTCTTAGAGCTTAAAATGGCCATTTGAGGGGCAGGTTTCCTAGAGCCTAAGAGGTTAATTTTTCTGGAGCTACTGCCAGACACTTTTCCTTCTGTTTGTTTCTAAAGTGCAACGTGTGTTTCCTGTAATAATATACATATGTTCATGAAACCGCTCCCAAAGTTTGTCTTGTGTTTATTTGAGTGTAAAAGGGCCCTGGTTTTTTATTTGTTGCTCCAATGAAAACTGTAAAACCATTAGGAGGAAGAGGGAGACAGAGTTAATAAAACTAGACAATCAGCTTGCTATTAATAATTTCATCAATCACAACTTGCTCTATCTACATCAATCAGTCGTTAGACCTCGCCTTGGAAGGGCTCTGCACAACTTTGCAGTAAAGCACATAGACTCTGGGTCAAGTGTTTTCCCTCCTTCACGGGGAGGAAAAAGTAAAGTGTATTTCTTGGTATTTGACTTTGCCAGGATGACCCCATCTTTGTCTAGATCGGCTCCCTGTTATATATTTATGTCTTCCCTTGAATGGGCTTCCCAGGTGGCTCAGTGGATAAAGAATTTGTCCGCAATGCAGAAACCACAGGAGACCCGGATTCGATCCCTGGGTCGGGAAGATCCCCTGGAGAAGGGAATGGCTGCCCACTCCAGTACCCTTGCCTGGAGAATCCCATGGACAGAGGAGCCTGGCAGGCTACAGTCCATGGGGTTGTACAGCTGAACAGGACGGAAGTGACTGAGCACACACACACTCCCCTTGAATTCTGCTGTCGTCCTCCCAGGATCTCACCCCGATGTGATAGAGGGGAGGGTTCCTCTCCTACCACCCCACTACAGGTCTGCTGGAGCCCCCCTTTGAACAGGTAGATGGTGGAGTCGTGCACTCTGGGAGGAGGTAGATGGGGAGGCCAGCGGCCACCTCCTTCCTGAACACAAATGGTTCCCTCCCCTGTAGGACCTACTGCTGCTACACTACAGACGTGGTGGCCAGCGTCGCCTTCGGCACCGAAGTGGACTCCCAGGAGGCTCCTGAGCACCCCTTCGTGGAGCACTGCAGGCGCTTCTTTGCATCCTCCATCCCCAAACCTCTCCTGGTTTTACTCTGTAAGTGCAGCTCCTGCCAACAGGGGTAAACTGGGCACGTTGGGCAGACCCCGTGGTACCACACTTGGGGTGTCTCTGAGAGTCACCCTGTGGAGTCTGCCCTGCAGAGCCCTGGTTTCCCTGGAGATGCCCAGGCTCCTCTGCACCAACCTGGGGCCTCTTATCCACACAGGCAGGCCTGGCCCAGCTTACCGGCCCACAGTGAGCACGGTTGCGGTGCTGCACTGCCTTCACTAGTGCTTGTTTCCACCACGTGAGGAAGGCATTCTCCTCCCCACTTCACAGATGAGAAAACTGAGGCTGGAAAGGCTGAGTCAAGATGGGAACCTAAAACCTTTCATTTTCTAGAACATATGCCTCGCCTCCAGCAAAACCCTCTTTAGAACACTACTCTGCATGAAGCCCAACACATAGTGAACTGGAAACCATGTGATGGGTGACTAGCAGATTACCCAATGGTGAGACCAGTCCATTGATCTTAATTCTATTTTAGAAGTGAGTGTTTACCCTCTGGCCAATTCCGGTGTCTTCTTGCTTTTATGGAAGCACTGCAGTGTTGTTACTATGCTTATTGATTATTGCCATAATTCCAAACCATTCTGCTGGGCTGGTAAATTTTATTTCCTTCCTTGGTCAGTTTCATTCTCATTTCCGAGTCAATTTCTGTGGAAGCCCCTGTCATCTCCATCTGCTCTGCACTGACACTGTATAGCACTTGTCGCTATGGCAGTCAAACCACAGAGGGTCACCCCTCATCCTCTACACCGCAGGGGAACTGGTTCCCCTTGCCATCAACCACAGGGCATCCTGTGCACTGCAGGGCACGTGGGTCCACTTCCCATGGTGGCTGCCACTCCAAGCTCTCCCTCCCTGCTGTGTCATTTTGGTGCAGGCCCCTGCTCTTGAAAATGGGCAGAGCCTGCTGAGACAGGCATGGATCAGAAGGGTCCTCTCCCCCAGCTCCCGCATGTGCCTGTACACAGGAGACCCACTGTGAATGCTGAGAATCTGAACTGAGCCGCACTCCCCAGGGCCAGGCTTGGTCCCACAGTCCAGGCTATCATCCAGAAGGGAATAAGTGGCAGCTCTGGGGAAAGTGATCCAAAGGAAAAAAGAAAAAATGCAAATGACCAGAAAGTTAAAAAAGAAGATCGGCTTCCACCACTTGCTAAGACTTGAAACATGGCCTGCAATCTCTTCTTTCCTGATGAAATACAGAAATCTTGGACCCTCCTATCTAGGACTAGGGAAATTAACTTATAAACATGAGACTGGCTGCTTGAGGGCCAGATGGAAGTGGACCCTCAATTGAAGCCCCATTTCCATCGTATAGACGTTTATCAAGTGCTTACTTCGTGCAAAGAAGGGTGAGGAGTCCAGAGGTAGAATCCCGTTCTGAGCAGCGGTGATTCAGAGGGGGAAGACAAGCCTTCAAAAGACTAATTCAAGGCCAGGGTTTGCTTCCTGGCAACAGGCATCTAATAGCCCTGGTTTATTCTCACCCTCTTTTCAATGCCACTTTTGTTTTTCTCTTTCAAGTATCATTTCCATCCATAATGGTCCCACTGGCCCGGATTTTGCCCAATAAGAACCGAGATGAACTGAATGGCTTTTTTAACAAACTCATTAGGAATGTGATTGCCTTGCGGGACCAGCAAGCAGCCGAAGAGGTAACGTATTTTAATAGGACATGGTGTCGGAATGGAATAGAAGCTAATTTGGCATCGAGGTCTGCTTTCTCTCCCTCCCCTCCCAGCCCCACACACACATGCCATGCGGACAGCAGTGGCCTAGTGCTTAGAGCTTGCCACGGCAGCCAAGAGAGAGAAGGGGGGTGGAGGCGGGGAGGCTGAGGAGGAACAAATAAGGAGAGAGAGGTGAAAGCAGGCAGGAAGGACGGCAGGGAGCAGCAGCCCAGAGCAATCTGTCCACCCTCTGACCCAGGGGAGTAGAATTAAAGCTGCCCTCCCCTCAAGCTCACAGGCCGCCTTATTTCAAGCATCACCCCCAGCACAGGTTATGGCTGCCCCAGAGAATTTTCTAGATAAAGCTGCCCACACGTGCTTTTCATCAGTATATTCTTTATATTGAAAAACAGCAAGATGGAGCTTTACAGCATGAACAGCATCATTTTGAGAGGGGAGATCAGGCAGCTGTCACCAATCCCACAATCCCTCTCTGCACGGAGGGATGGAGGGTGTTACTGCAAAATGCATGGTTGAGGGCCCTCGCGTGCTTCACGGAGAACTAGAAATTTCTTTCCCCTTTGTGGATATGCCCTACACTTGGCACACAGTAGGAATCAAGTAAATATTTGTTGATTGCATTTGGCTGAGAATAGAAATAGGAATGTTCAGTGTTAAGGAAACTAGTTTCAATATTGGATATGCTCGTGCATGTATAATGCTATTCTTTGTGGGCCTTACCCTAGTCAAGGAAACGACTGAAAAGGGAAAAACAGGGCTGAAATGTCTCTTCCTGAATTGGCTTGCATAACATGTAGCTTTAAGTGTTTGCTCCGGCTTCCTGAGGCACTCAGTGATAAAGAATCCGCCAGCTAATGCAGGGGATGTGGGTTCGATCCCTGGTTTGGGAAGATTCCACATGCCATGGAGCAGCTCAGCCGGTGTGCCACAACTATCAAGCCTGTGCTCCAAAGCCTGGGAGCTGCAATTACTGAGCCCAAGTGCCTCAACTCCTGAAGCCCCTGTGCCCTAGAGCCTGTGCTCTGCAACAGAAGAAGGTGCCACAATGGGATACCTGCCTATCCCAACTAGAGAGTAACCTCTACTCTTGTAGTGAGCCTGCACTCACTATAACTAGAGAAAAGCCCACGCAGCAACAAAGACCCAGCACAACCAAAAATAAGAAGAAATAAACAGGGGCCTTCCCCGGTGGTCCATTGGTTAAGAATCTGCCTTCCAACGCAAAGGATGCAAATTTGAATCCTGCTCGAGGAACTAAGATCCCACATTCCACCTGACAACTAAGCCACAACTAAGACCTGACACAGCCAAATAAACAAACATTTTAAAACATAAATAAATTTTAAAAAATTTAAGTGTTTTCTCAAAGACTGGGCAGGTCAGAGAGATTACCAAGAGAAGATGTGTGGTCCAGTGTCGCCATGATGGCAGATGATGAGATCAAGGCAGATGCGGTCAGTTAGTGGCCAGCCGCAGGGAGTAGCCTCTACCTGCCCAGCTTCACATTCTGGACACTGTGAAGCAAAGGTGTCCTGTCCAGAAGGTGGGGGAAGGTGCAGACAAGCTTGCCCTTTGGCCCATACCACGGGGAACTCAACCTGCCACCCTTCGAGGTGTTAGAAGAATCAGTTCCTGGTGTCCTTGGCTCAGCTCTGCCATCTGAAAGGACAGAACATTCTTATCCAGGTCCATGCTCCTCCAGGGTGAGCCTGGAGGAGGGATGAGCAAAGTCCCATTTTCAAACCTTAATACTACGGTGAAGGCCTTCCTTCATGTGCATGAGGTTTGTCACACACCCTTCCTACCCCCCGCCTGAAACCCACTGGTGGAGGAATCAGGCTGAAAATTCTCAAACTGTTTGCACCAAATAGCTTGCTAAGAGGTGAAGGGTTATTAAAGATCCAATTACTAGGATTGCCTCAAGCTTTTCCTTTTTTAAACTCAAGAGCTATTTGTTTCAAACAACGAGTTGATCTGAGAAAAACCTCCCAACCATGAATCCAGGACTGCCCATGTCAAGACAGAGCTATATGGTTACTAAGAAAACTTGCTTTAAACCCATCTAAACTCCGTAGACATTCCATCAAGCAGATGTGTGTTTGCGCAGTGGAAAATGCAGCACAGATGTTAAAAGGTAAATATTTTTCTAAGCTCTCGCCAATGGGTGGATTAGACACCTACATCTATCAGGGTTCGTATTTTTCTTGGATATAACCATAAACCAGCACTGTTGCAGGCCTAAATGGGCAGTGTTCAAATAGCCTCTGTGATACAGTGCAAATAAAAGGAACCCATCAACACTAATGCTCCTCTCCAGCGCACAGGCCCCAGAGAGCCACCCTTTCCTCTGGCCTCTGGGGTTGGAGGTTAAGACAGATTTCTATAAGGCTCAGCGGCCCTGCAGCAGCCTGGCTGAGCCAGGATGAGAGGAAAGGATGCCAGCTGCAGCTCTGCCCCAGAGTAGATCCAATGAGGTGGATGTGGCTTCGCCCTCCCTCCCACCATTGTCCTCATGTGACTCCAGCAAAGCCACAAGCAAGCCTCAGGGATCGCGACCATTAGCATCTGAGGAGTTTCAAATGGGCGGGGCAAGAGATAGCCTGGGATGCTCTGGGGTCCCTGAATGTCATCTGGAAGCCAAGAGAGCTCACCTCCCACTCATGCCATCGTGCCCGGCCCTGGGACCAGGGTTAGAGTCTCAGATGTTGCCCAGGCAACAGGAAGGAAGCTGGGGAAAGTCAGCCCTTGTGGATGCTGTTTGGGAAGCAGATTGAGCAGGGCCAGGGTGGAAAGAGGGAGGCAAGGGCCATCCTCTCAGCCAATCCTATGCAAGCAGGCTAGCAGTATGTGGGGCCTTGCCTCCGTGAGTCTCAAGATTCTTGTGGCCCACAGGCTGAGCTGTGAGCCCCACTAGAATCTCCACAGAAGACACCTTCCAACCAGTAGAGCTGCAAGGGCTTCATGACCCAAGGGTCTCATGATTTAAGGAGGTCACGACCCAAGGGTCTCATGATCTAAGGGTCTCATGATCCAAGATTCCTGCTCCAAAGCATGCAGTTACAAGTAAATCCAACAGCCTTCTTCAAAATACACTTAGGACAAGGCAGGTTTATTAGTATTTGTGGAGTTGTTGATTGCAAACCTAACATGTGCTTGGCCCAATACAGGCATGGGGTGGGGTTGGGGGTGGGGCACAGGATTCTGCCCTGGAGATGCAAGCAACCCTGTGTGATCTGACAACCCTGTGTGCCCCAACACCTTTGTCGTTGTTGTTGTTTAGTCACTAAGTCGTATCTGACTCTTTGCGACCCCATGGACTGTAGCCCGCCAGGCTCCTTTGTTCATGGGATTTCCCAGGTGAGAATACTGGCATGGGTTGCCATTCAGTTCAGTTCAGTTCAGTTCAGTTCAGTCGCTCAGTCGTGTCCGACTCTTTGCGACCCCATGAATCGCAGCACGCCAGGCCTCCCTGTCCATCACCAATTTCTGGAGTTCACTCAGAGTCATGTCCATCGAGTCAGTGATGCCATCCAGCCATCTCATCCTTGGTCATGCCCTTCTCCTCCTGCCTCCAATCCCTCCCACCATCAGAGTCTTTTCCAATGAGTCAACTCTTCTCATGAGGTGGCCAAAGTACTGGAGTTTCAGCTTTAGCCTCATTCCTTCCAAAGAAATCCCAGGACTGATCTCCTTCAGAATGGACTGGTTGCATCTCCTTGCAGTCCAAGGGACTCTCAAGAGTCTTCTCCAACACCACAGTTCAAAAGCATCAATTCTTCGGCGCTCAGCCTTCTTCACAGTCCAATTCTCACATCCATACATGACCACAGGAAAAACCATAGCCTTGACTAGATGGACCTTAGTTGGCAAAGTAATGTCTCTGCTTTTGAATATGCTATCTAGGTTGGTCATAACTTTTCTTCCAAGGAGTAAGCGTCTTTTAATTTCATGGCTGCAGTCACCATCTGCAGTGATTTTGGAGCCCAAAAAATAAAGTCTAACACTGTTTCCAATGTTTCCCCATCTATTTCCCATGAAGTGATGGGACCGGATGCCATGATCTTTGTTTTCTGAATGTTGAGCTTTAGACCAACTTTTTCACTCTCCTCTTTCACTTTCATCAAGAGGCTTTTGAGTTCCTCTTCACTTTCTGCCATAAGGGTGGTGTCATCTGCATATCTGAGGTTATTGATATTTCTCCCGGCAATCTTGATTCCAGCTTGTGTTTCTTCCAGTCCAGCGTTCCTCATGATGTGCTCTGCATATAAGTTAAATAAGCAGGGTGACAATATACAGCCTTGACGTACTCCTTTTCCTATTTGGAACCAGTCTGTTGTTCTGTGTCCAGTTCTAACTGTTGCTTCCTGACCTGCATACAGATTTCTCAAGAGGCAGGTTAGGTGGTCTGGTATTCCCATCTCTTTCAGAATTTTCCACAGTTTCTTGTGATCCACACAGTCAAAGGCTTTGGCATAGTCAATAAAGCAGAAAGAGATGTTTTTCTGGAACTCTCTTGCTTTTTCCATGATCCAGCAGATGTTGGCAGTTTGATCTCTGGTTCCTCTGTCTTTTCTAAAACCAGCTTGAACATCAGGAAGTTCACGGTTCATGTATTGCTGAAGCCTGGCTTGGAGAATTTTGAGCATTACTTTACTAGCATGTGAGATGAGTGCAATTGTGCAGTAGTTTGAGCATTCTTTGCCATTGCCTTTCTTTGGAATTGGAATGAAAAGTGACCATTTCCAGTCCTGTGGCCACTGCTGAGTTTTCCAAATTTGCTGGCATATTGAGTGCAGCACTTTCACAGCATCATCTTTCAGGATTTGAAAGAGCTCAACTGGAATTCCATCACCTCCACTAGCTTGTTCGTAGCGATGCTTTTCAAGGCCCACTTGACTTCATATTCCAGGATGTCTGGCTCTAGATTAGTGATCACATCATCATGATTACAACCTCCTTAAAAGATGCTAATGTGTGTGACATAGATTACAGATTTGATAGTAATCCAGAAGCCAAAGGACTGAGAAAATGATGCAACAAGTCAAGAACTTTGAAATGATCATTTTTTCTCTTGGTGGTTCTAATACTCGCCCTTTTGGTGTTGAGTCCCATAGACCTCAGAACAGAGTAACCCATCAGTGGTCCTTCATCACATCCAAGAGCTATTCAAAGATGAGATGTATCAGGGACACACTTTGTCAGTGTTAAAGTGAAAGTCATTCAGTTGTGTCTGACTCTTTGAGACCCCATGGACTGAATTCTCCAGGCCAGAATACTGGAGTGGATAGCCATTCCCTTCTGCAGGGGACGTTACCAACCCAGGGATTGAACCCAGGGATGGAACCCAGGTCTTCTGCATTGCAGGCAGATTCTTTACCAGCTGAGCTACCAGCAGTGTCAGAGCTAAAGTAATCCATAAACACTCCATTGTTACACTTGTAAATGGGGTAGTGTAAATAGAGAGGATCTGCAAACTACTGATAAGGAAGGAGGGGGAAATGGTAAGAAAGCTCTAACTTAAGTGGGGCAGGAGATTATTGAGGATAGAAGGGACCCAACCTGAGGAGGATGAGCAAAATGCAGCCTGGAGACTTGGAAGGCAGGCTTCTTCAGATGAGTTCCCTCCCCGCCCCCAGGTCCTGTGAACTCCTTGCTGTAACAAAAACTAGACACAGAAGTCCACCCTGGAGGGTGGGATGTGAACAATGGAGCACTTACTTTGATTTATACTTTAAATATTTATTTATTTGGCTGCACCAGGGCAGGCGGGATCCTTAGTCGTGGCATGCAAACTCTTAGTCGCAGCATGTGGGATCTAGTTCCTTGACCAGGGATTGAACCCAGGCCTCCTGCACTGGGAGCACAGTCTTAGCCCCTGGACCACCAGGGAAGTCCCTAATTTAATTCTTTACGATGCTTGAATTGCTTTATTATCAGAAAAACCAACCAACCAATGATACAAACGCAGATGAAGGAAAATAATAAAAACCTCCCTGGTTTTCCCAGCTCCTTCAGCTCACCATGAACTGCTGGGTGAGTGAGTGAATGAAGTCGCTCAGTCGTGTCCGACTCTTTGTGACCCCATGGACTGTAGCCTACCAGGTTCCTCTGTCCATGAGATTTTCCAGGCAAGAATACTGGAGCGCGTTGCCATTTCCTTCTGCAGGAGATCTTCCCAACCCAGGGATTGAACCTGGGTTTCCCACATTGTAGGCAGACGCTTTACTGTCTGAGCCACCAGGGAACTGCTGGCTAGGATGTTGCTAAACATTTTCTACATGTGGACACATGTAATCACAGACATTGTCCAGGTGCCATTCTTACAGACATGAGGTTCTGCTATACACACTGTTCAGCAACTTGCTCTCTTTACTTACCAAAGTGGCTTAACATCTTCCTGAATGAGCCCAGCAAGAACAGCCTCATGCTGTACCGGCAGCAACACAGCCCGCTGATGGCTGCACTCAGTGCTGTAATGAGGAACGGTGGGAGGGGGTGGTCCCAGGCTCCCCCCATCTCAGACAATCCCGCAAAGAAAATCCTCTTTCCTATTAACTCTCTGAAAGCTGCATGTGCTTGTCTTCTTTTGTGCTGTGAGAGCACTCTCTTATGTGACTCTGAGGCCCAAATGTGTGTTTTCTTCTTTCCTCCCTTAGAGGAGGAGAGATTTCCTCCAAATGGTCCAGGATGTGCGCCATTCTGCCGCCACTGTGGGCGTGGAGAACTTTGACATCGTCCGTCAGGTCTTGTCTGCCACCAAATGCCCAGCAAACCCTTCCCGGCGACACCCACCCAGACCCCTGTCCAAGCCTTTGAGTGTGGATGAGGTGGTGGGCCAGGCCTTCATCTTCCTCATCGCCGGCTACGAGATTGTCACCAACACTCTCTCTTTCGCCACCTACCTCCTGGCCACCAACCCTGAGTGCCAAGAGAAGCTTCTGGAAGAGGTGGACCGTTTCAGCAAGAAACATGTGAGTACAGTCATCTGTGTAGCTTTGTGTTCATCAAAGTGAAACTTATTTTTGATAACCATCTTGCCAAAATCACATTCTAAGTGTATAAGCGTGCCGTGGCCCAACTTCTCCATCTCTCTGGGTTAACAAGTAAAATAGAGTACTCAGAACAACACGGAGGAAAAAGAAAAAAGAACTGTCGCATGCCTTCACTGCCTGGGATGGTCCATGAACCAAGCCTGGCTCAGGGAAAATGCAGAACCCCAGGCAGTCAGAAGTCAAAGGTAAGGGAAAGGGAAGGAGAGCTGGTTTCCCAACACTCTGTCTGCAGATTCTCCATGCTCAGGAAGGTAGGAGTCAGCCAGAAAATGGAGCCACGTGGAAGACAGAAGCAGGCCTAAGGATGGGCCAAGTCAACGCAGGAGTGGAGATGGGGAGAGTGCTAGGGAAGGGGTCTGGGAATGGAGTGACTGAAACAGGGCTGGATTCTAGATATTCCTTCTAGATGGGGCTCCTCATTGCTGGACCAGAAGCAAACTTTAGGGTGCAGAGCTTGGCTACTTCTTCACATCATTTTTTCCTGGATGCTTATGTGTACATTGCTTTAACTTATGAGCTGTTAAAGAAAGTAATTTAAAAAATCTGTGCTTTCAAAGGAAGACCACCATAATAGAATCCTTTCTAATACATTCTGATGATGTAAGGACTATTACATTCACAATGTTGGGAGGAGAGCTGTTCCATTATAAGAACTGTCAGAATTTTTTTTTCATATATTGAGTTGAAAACTGATTCCTAGGAAATTCCACTTCCTTATTCCACTGGGGAAAGTATTGGGTTGGCCAAAATGTTTGGGTTTTTTGATGCAAGGTTAGCTTTTCTTTTGAAAACTGCGTTAACTATGTTACTAGTTGCCTCAACTTCTGGCTCATTGAGAGCTTATGGTCAACTTAAAGTCCTGTAATGTTTTGACATCTGCCAAGCCAGGTTTCCCCTGGAGAAGGCAATGGCACACCACTCCAGTACTCTTGCCTAGAAAAATCCGATGGACAGAGGCTGCAGTCCATGGGGTCACTAAGAGTTGGACACGACTGAGCGACTTCACTTTCACTTTTCACTTTCATGCACTGGAGAAGGAAATGGCAACCCACTCCAGTGTTCTTGCCTGGAGAATCCCAGGGACAGGGGAGCCTGGTGGGCTGCCATCTATGGGGTCACACAGAGTTGGACACGACTGAAGCGACTTAGCAGCAGCAGAAGCAGCAAGCCAGGTTTCCCCAATCCATTGCTTGGACTATTGATTTTCTAAGCCTAGATGCAAGAGTTTATATTTATCCTTATTAGTCAGTCAAAATAATTTTGAATCTTGATTCTGGCATCTGTCATATTATAATTCCTCCAGCTTTGTGTCATCTGGGACTTGCTCAGCATGTCTCCTATTTCATCCAAGTCATTGATTAAAGTGTTGAACAGGACAAGTCTTCCCTCCAGGTTGACATTGATCTATTAATCAATATTCTTTGGGCAGGGAGTCTCAACAAGTCATGAATTCAAATAATCCTACCACCTCCTCTCATCACCCATCTCATCCTATTTCTTACGTAGTTGTGTTTTTGTTTTCAGTTGAGACGGGGATGGAGGAAGGAACAAAGATAGTTGGGGTTCATTACTGCAAGAGAAAAATGGGGAGCTGAAGGTATATTAGGATGCTGTTAGGGGCAGGTAACAAAACCCCAACCCAAACTGATTTAAGGACAAAAAAAAATAGGGAGATGCTTATGAATACAGATAATTGAGCAGCTTAGGAATAGATGTTGTTGTTTAGTCGCTGAGTTATATCCAACTCTTTGTAAGACCCCATGGACTGTAACCTGCCAGGCTCCTCTGTCCATGGGATTTTCCAGGCAAGAATACTGGAGTGGGTTGCCATTTCCTTCTCCAGGGGATCTTCCTGACCCAGGGATCAAACCTGCTTTTCCGGTATTGACAGGTAGATTCTTTGTCACTGAGCCACCAGGGAAGTCCAGTAATAGATGTGGCTTCAAACAAATCTTCACCTATGCTCAAAGATGGGCTCTGGTCCTAGTTTCTCCCCACTTCTTGGCTGAGCTCTTTTCATATTGGTCCCATTCTCAGGTGTTCCTTTCTCTTGCAACCCCAGGCAACCTCCTGAGAATATCTGGGAGACAGGCTCCCACTCATAACCAAAGGAGAAGAGTCTGTGACTCCAGATTCTCAGCAAGAGTCGTTAGGTTCACCCCAGTCAGAATGCTTAGGTGACTGCCCATTCTTGAACAGACTATTGTGGCCAAGAGAACAAGGGCATGGGTGGGCTTAAGTCAATCCATCCTACCCTCAGAGTCAACTGTAGTCAAGTCCTATGACTAAGAACTTGGGAGCAGACACTCCAGCAGTTACTCCAGGAGGTGATCAAGGCAAGAGAGGGAATTCGGCCCCCTGGTCTCAAATAAACCAGAAGGCAGGTCAAACTAAAGACTTTCAAGCATCTGGAGAGTGGTCAGCCATGTAGTGGACGTGGTGGTGGTTTGGAGAGGGGGCAACAGCTCTGAGAGGCAGAAGTCATGACTCACTTTCAGGGAATTTAATTGTCAATTAAAACAATAGTCTATGTCTATTACAACAGCACCTCCTTCCAAGTGAAATTCTCCAGGGCGACAGAAGGCAGCACTTGATCGAGTCTAGAATGAGTGATGTCATGCAGAGAGCTTGGGGCTCTAGGAGTCTGTCCCACCAGCTACTCTGTAATTCCATCTTGTTATGTTCATCCATCAGGAGGATACAGACCTGAATGCAGGTCTGAAAGCAGACACAGACCTGCATTCAGAGGCCTTACACACACAACCCCTTAACTCTGAGGTGGCCTAAACTGACCTTGACCTTGAGGAGGGCGATACTATCTCACTTTACCCTGCGCTCCTTCAAATCCCCTCAGCCTAGGATGGGGGCTTCTTTCCTCAGAGAACTACCTCCTATGGGACTGTGCAAAGTGTGTGCGTGTGTGTGTGTGTGTGTGTGCATGCATGTGCATTCATGCTCAGTCACGTCCAACTCTTTGTGACCTCCATGGACTGTAGCCCATCAGGTTCCTCTGTCCATGAAATTTTCCAGGCAAGAATAGTGGAGTGGTTTGCCATTTCCTTCTCCAGGGGAACTTCCCCACCCAGGGACAGAACCTGCATCTCTTGTGTCCCCTGAATGCTGCCAGTCAAATAAACAGATTTCAGGAGGTAAAGTTTCTCAAACTTTAGCGTACATAAAACCATCTAGGAAGTCTGTTAAGATATAGCGTCCAAAGCCCTTTACACAGAGATTCTCCTTTCGTAAGTCTGGCCAATGAACTGCCATTTTAAATACACGTCCCAGGCGATTTTCATGCAGACAGTCCTTGTTTCTACCTTGAGAATACAGCCTTTGTACCCAATGCCCTGGCCCAGCTGTGCAGGCTCCAAGGTCATTTTCTCTCTCCAGGTAACAGCTGGGACTGTCTCTGAAAAATGGGACTATATAGAACTGGTCTATAAATTAATTTGGCAGTCACAATAGTGTTAATAGTCGTATAGCCTTGCACATGGTATACGTGCAATAAATATTTTCAGGTTCTCTTTTTTTCTGTTCTTTTTTTTTTTCTATAATCAGAGTTCTGTTAATATGGGCCATCTGTCAGAACATGGAAATGCAGATTAGCTGTTCACACATTAGATATTTTCCTGAAAATATTCCTGAAAATTTGCATGTAAAGTATGACTTGTGATAATTTTCCTGCTGGTTTCCATTCAACAAATATTTTTTGAGTGCCAGTTAATGCCAGAGTCAGGCTCCAAACATTGCACCCAAGAATGTTCTGACCTAGTTCTTCCATAATATCCCTGAGACCCCCACACATCTCATTAGATGATCTTCTCTTGTATTTGTCAATGAGATCATTAGATTTGAGCTTTTGAGTTTCTCTTCCCTGAGCCATACCATTTTTTAGCAATGCCCTATGAGAACCCAATGAAAGCTATCTTTTCTTCCCATGAAAAAGCCTATGTGCACTGTGTCAGGATTCTTTCTGCTGATAGTGACAGAGAATTCAACCCAGGTTGGCTCAGGAAATTCATTTACCCATATAACTAAAAACTGTAGTGTAAATCTACCTTCAGGTATGGCTTGACACGGGGGCTCAAACTCTGTCACTGAGACCCAGGTTGTCCTCTCAGTTCCAATCTCAGCTCCAATCATGCTGGGCATAAGCCATTCTCACACAAGATCTCCCCTAATGGTCTCAAGACAGCTGTGTAACCAGTTTGTTCAATAGCCTGAACTAAGTGAAGTATTAATACAAACATGGAATCCTTTGGTGCTTTCCCCCCCAATTATTTCTTTTAAAAATGCTCTGATGAATCGCCTTCCCTCTCCTAGATGATATCTTGGACAGATTGCAAAGGTCTCAATTCCCTTTGGCACTAAATAGTTCAAAACAGTCTGGTCCAGTTTACAACTTCAGTCTCAGACCCAATTCAATGCCCTTAGCTCAGGATGACCTGTGGTCTGAGGAAGCTGTCTAGGGGAGGGGACTTGGTCTGTTCTTTCACCCTCTTTCCTCTCCTCCCTCTGATTCCTGGACCTCCATCTCCCCTCACGGGTGGGCTTCTAACAGATCCCCAAATCCTATCTAAAGGGGTCGTCTCTCAGCCCTTTCCCTGTGTTGCCTTCTGGTATGGAGTGGAAACAGGCTGTCTCCTGAGGCCACCCCTTCCCCACAGCTCCCTGACAGAAGAGGGGCTCCTGCCTCACAGCTTCTGGGTGCTGGGGTCTCCTGGTGGCAGCCAACCCTCTTAGTGCTGGCAAGATGGCTCCAGCTGACCCATGATACCTTGCACAGAATCTGAGTGGTCACACACCTTGGCTGTACCAACAGGGGCTGCTCCTTCTGCTGTCTCCTCTCTGAGCCCTGACGTCTCTCTCCCGTTACTCAGCCTTTGCTCAAATAAACAAAGGTCAAATGAACAACCGTGCTGCATGGGCAGGGGGCTCCCTGGAGAACCATAGCCAGACTCAGGCGGCTGCCCCACTCTCTAGGTACGGCTCTTTTGGACCCCCTTCCCCCCGCTGCCGTTTGACTCAGGACAGGAGAACTCTTCTCTAGGCTGAAGAATCCTTGCTCTGACAAGTCTTCCTTAAATCCCTCTCATTTTTTCATGGGCTGAGGATAGGGACAGTGGGAGAGCCCATTCAGCTCCAGTGTGAAGAGTCCCTTTCCTGGGGATCTCAGTGAAAGTATCGCGGCATCTCACTGACACAGATTGATTGGGTCATGTGTGCACCTCTCAGCCAATCACCTGGGCTCGGGGGAATACAACGCTTTGATTGGCTCAGACCTGGGTCACTCTCCTGGTCCCTGGACGAGGACTCAAACGGAGTCAGTCCCCAGATGCCCACTACAAGGAACCCACAGTTCCCTGACAGGGGAGGGGCTCCTGCCTCACACTTTAGAGTGGGGTGAATGGCTGCTGGGTGCCAGAAAACAGTGTCCATCCCTGTACCTAGAATCCATGGTTTCCGGATGAAGCTCCTCCTTTCAAATTACATGTTCTGCAATCACTCTCACCTTTGTGCTGAGGTTCTAAAAACTAGTTTTCCAGACTTGAAGGTACAAGTCCAACAGTGCTCAGTACTGCCAGCTCTTTTGCATTACTAAATAGTGTGTACTCCTAGCAAACGATGCGACCACTTCATACCAAGTGTCTGGTGATGTCCACAAAGCCAGCCAATGCTTCTTTATTGATTAGAATGACATCCAGGTTGGCAGTTGGCCTTGTAGCATCCTTTCCCAGTGAAGACGGGAAATTGTCCTTGGTAAGGTCACTGATGGAGAAGGCAATGGCAACCCACTCCAGTACTCTTGCCTGGAAAATCCCATGGACGGAGGAGCCTGATGGGCTGCAGTCCATGGGGTCGCACAGAGTCGGACACGACTGAAGCGACTTCGCAGCAGTAGCAGCAAGGTCACTGATACAGGGACTCTCCTTGAACAGATTGAACGTCTGGCAGATATAGGACTACTCCAAGGTCTTCCTTAATTATTGAGGATTATCTTAATACATGTTTTAAACCCACTTATTTAGTCTGGTAATACCTCACCTCTCACCATCCTTTTTGATTCAAGTGGCCTTGATTACTTCTCTCTTTTCAGGGCAGAGATCTTTGTTCCAGATGTCAAACAGCTATGTGTGTACTCAGTGGCTCCATCATGTCTGACTCTTTGGGACCCCGTGGATTGTAACTTGCCAGGCTCCTCTGTTCATGGGATTTCCCAGACAAGAATACTGGAATGGATTGCCATGTCCTATTGTAGGGGATCTTCCTGACCCATGGATTGAACCCCCGTCTTCTGCATTTCCTGCATTAGCAGGTGGACTCTCTACCACTGAGCCACCTGGGAAGCCATTCTCTAATGCATGCCTAGGGCTACTTCTTTATAGAACATGTATGTTTTCTCCAAAATCATCTGACATTGGAATTGTGTGTTTGGCTTCCCCTCCTTTCACAAAACCTTCTTTCTTAATTCACCAGTCTCTTGGAGAACTCTTGCTTTCCCCATGTGTTTCCTTATTCATCTTAAAGGGGAGGTACCTTCATTAAATTCAGTAGTGGAGGAGCAAGGAAAAATTTGTACCATTTGGCCCACTCATAAAATTGAGAAAACGTGCCAATTATTTAATAAGACCTCTGTACTGTGGATGCTTCATTGTGTTCTCCAATATCTAATTTTGACAGGGATGAGAGGAGGGGAAAAAAAGCTTCTTTCCATATAAATTGTTTTTGCTATAGCTTTAGCACTTTATGTTGAAATTATTGACTTTTGATCTGGCTAAACCATTCTCTTCTCTTCTTGTTGGTGCCGGACCGTGCCAGCCAAAATTTATGACCCATTTTCCTTCTGTTTAATTGTTGTTATAAATCTGCTGTGAAGAACCTAGTTGTAAATTTATCACAAATTGGACTAGATTGATATACAGCCTCTCTTTAGGATAATTTGAGCACAGTTATGCCTTAGAAGGAAGGCCAAATTCTTAACTTCTCTTGAGGAGCTGCTTTGTAACCATTATAAATACCTAATTAAAATACAACTTACTCTTTCTTTTTCTCTTAAGGATAAAAGAGCATTTCATGCTGGGTATTTCAGCTGATTAGCTCATACTGCTAATATGAGCAAGGCTGAAGATTTGTTCCTTGAAGTAGCCAGAGGATCTCAAAGGAAACAAAGCATATTCTGTGGCTAGACACACACACACACACACGCACACACATGCACACACACACACAGTCATTTCACTCCAACCACCTGTCCTTTGTCACAGAGGGTAGGATTGGTTTGGAAAAAAATGTGACTATCTTAACACAAATTCTTACTATGGAAAAAAAGTCTCCCAGTTTGCATTTCACTCAGGATTCTTGTCATAGGGAGTGTATGTTCAGTCACTCAGCTGTGTCTGACTCTTTGCGACCCCATGGACTATAGCCCACCAGGCTCCTCTGTCCATGGACGTTTTCAGGCAAGAGTGCGGGTTGCCATTTCCTTCTCCCAGGGTCTTCTCGACCAGGGACTGAACCCACATCTCCTGCCTCTTCTGCATCAGCAGGTGGATTCTTTACCACTGTGCCACCTGGGAAGCCCTCACGGGGAGTAGGTGACTTTACAATTCAAGTGAAAAACTGGAAATGGGTTTTTCCCCATTAAGAAGGTTTCCTGCCTTTGTCCAGGTCTGCTGGGGTCCTGCTGTTGGACACTTTAGAGGGAGTAAGCTGAGGTGTTCCCCACAGTTCAGTTACTCAGCCACACAGGGCTTAGTGTCTCTTCTGTAAGCTTCCTTTTCCGACACATCCCACAATAGTACAACAGAATGCAAAGCAACAGGGTACAGAGGAAAAGACATGAACAAAGAATAGCTTATGCCCCAAAGTCACACTATGAAACAGACGAGCACTGGGACTTCAGCAGGCTGAGGGTAGTGGTAGTAGATTGTGGTACCAGCCTCAGAGTCTCAGAGTATAATATACATCGGAATCCCCAGGGGCTCTTGCTAAACTGCAGCTTCCTGTGCAGTAGGTCTGGGGTGGGGCCTGAGATCCTGCATTTCCAACAAGTTCCCAGGCAATGCCAATGCTGGCAGTTCATGGCCCACACTCTGTGCAGCCAGGTTTTAAACCCTAAAGGCTTCTCTCCCTCTGTTGTAATGCACATAGCAAAAATTTATTCCCTGTGGTGGTTTAGTCGCTAAGTCATGTCTGACTCTTGCAACCCCATGGACTGTAGCCCACCAGGCTCCATGGGATTCTCCAGGCAAGAATACTGGAGTGGGTTGCCATTTCCTCCTCCATGGATCTTCCCAACCCAGGGATCGAACCCTCACCTCTTGAGTCTCCTGCATTGGCAGGCAGATTCTTTACTGAATCACCAGTTTCAGTCAGTAAAGAATAAGTAAATAAATAAATTCATTTATTCCTAATGATAGTTAAAGTACTGATGTTCTGCCAATGATTAACCTTTTGTTAATAAAGTAAAACAGATTCAAAATTCCCCAACAACAATGGTGGCACTCTCACTTGGTTGAGTGAGGGATAAAGTGATGCAGGAATTGCTCAGTCCTGGATGTGTCTTTAGTAGGGTATTACCCATAATCCTGGTGACTCAGCTGGCAAAGAATCTGCCTGAAATGTGGGAGACCTGGCTTCAATCCCTGGGTTGGGAAGATCCCTTGGAGAAGGGAAAGGCTACCCACTCCAGTATTCTGGTCTAAAAAATTCCATGGACTCTATAGTCCACGGGGATGCAAAAAGAGTCAGACACAACTGAGTGACTTTCACTTTCACCCATAATCCTAAAATCATCTCAGTTCTTTAAATACAGTTGACCCTTGAACAATGAAGGGGTTGGAGTTGCCAACACCCTGCACAGTCAAAAATCTGAGTAGAACTTTTGAATTCCCCCCGCCTCAAATTTAACTACTAAGAGCCTCCTGTTGACTAGAAGCCTTACTGATAACATAAGCAGTCAATTAACATATATTTTGTATGTTAGGTTATATACTATATTCTTACAGTAATCTAGAGAAAAGAAAATGTTAAGAAAATCATAAGATTTCTAATTATTTTCATAAGATTCATAAAAAATTTAATAATACTGTCCTGTATTTATCAATACTGCAAGTTTACTTCATCTGTTTAAAAGATGAATCATCTTCAATACCTACATCAATATTGTCTTACATGATACAAAACACTGTAGATGTTATAGGTACTGCTAACACTGTACCTATAGGAAAAGAAATTCAAATTTATTTACAGGTATAATGATTCATGCATTAATAATGAAGAAGTGAAAAAAAAATAATAATAATGAAGAAGTGGCAATATGCTTTCTGTATGGTAGCCTACCATAATCAATATGATTGCTTCACAGTTCAGTTCAGTGGCTCAGTTGTGTCCAATGCTATCACACTATGGACTGTGGCACGCCAGGCCTCCCTGTCCATCACCAACTCCCAGAGCCTGCTCAAACTCATGTCCATCAAGTCAGTGATGCCATTCCACCATCTCATCCTCTGTTGTCCCCTTCTCTTCCTGCCCTCAATCTTTCCCAGCATCAGGGTCTTTTCAAATGAGTCAGCTCTTCACATCAGGTGGCCAAAGTATTGGAGTTTCAGCTTCAGCCTCAGTCCTTCCAATGAATATTCAGGATTGATTTCCTTTAGGATTGACTAGTTTGATCTCCTTGCAGTCCAAATGACTCTCAAGAATCTTTTCTAACACCACAGTTCAAAAGCATCAGTTCTTTGGTGCTCAGCTTTCTTTATAGTCCAACTCACATCCATACATGACTATTGGAAAAACCATAGCTTTGACTAGACGGACCTTTGTTGGCAATGTAATGTCTCTGCTTCACAGCAGCCTAACCTGTGTACTAATCATTGTAAAGTTTTTTGATATATAGTATTACAGTCATATTCATAATACAGTATTGGAAACATTGTTACATTTTTGGAAAAACCACTGACCTGTGATGCTAGGCTGATACAGTGTTTTCAGTTATGGGAGAAACATACTATAGATAATGTAATTCTTCGAAAGCAAAGTTACAAAACAGCAAGAAGATAAGATTTTATATTAAATATCACCCTTATGACTATGGAAGAATAGACTAGTATCTATCCATCTATCTACTATCTATATATATTTTTGGGGGGGCAGTGCCATGCATCATGTGGGATCTTAGTTCCCTGACCAGGAATCAAACCTGTACCTGCTGTGTTGGAAGCACAGAGGCTTAACTACTAGACTGCCAGGGAAGTCCCAGTATCTACATATATTTCATGCATGTGTGAGATACCTTTTTCTTAATTTTTTCAATATTGCTAGGCTGTGTGGTTTTGAGTTTTTCAAATTGTCACAAATCTCCAAAAATTTTTTCCTAAAATATTTATTAGAAAAAAATCTGCTTATAAGTGGACCTGCACAGATCAAACCCGTGTTGTTGAAGGGTCATCTCTTCATTTCCTCCAGGGGGTATTTTGGAGGAGGGGTAGGTTTTGAGTTGATTTAAAGTTGTTTTCAAGGCAGATGAAGGTGGCCTTCTCTCTGGATGCATGTATAGACTGGGGACCTGTCACATCCAATAAGCACCCCTGCAGCAGCTGCACTTTTTGGGCGAGCACTATCTAGACCACAAACACCCCTTACCAGCCCTTGGTGTATACGGCAGCTCTGGGTGCCAATTAAGAGGCCATAGCAAAGGATCTTGGTCAAAGAGAATGTCCTTGATGCTCTCTCGCCAGGGGGCTATACTGTTTTCACTGCAGGAGCAGGAGCTGCAGTGAGGGACCCTGGGATATGTCCAACTTGCCCACTTCCTGTCCTTCTCTCTGGAAGTGTCTGACCCAGAGAAGCAGACTCTCTTACCCTCCCCTGGCATCCCAACAACCAATATCAGAGCAGAGCAGTCTTGACAGTCTCCCAGGTGTGTGCCTGGATCTCCATCTTGTTAATTAGGGTTTGTGGCTACTGCTTCCAAAGCACCAACTCTAGGAAGGAAGAAGGAAGACAGGATAGGAGGCATCTCTGTGCCCATCGTTAGACAACTCAAGAATCCCCAAAGCAAGGTGAATAGCCAACCTGGATTGGGGAGACAGAGGCCCCCGTTTTCAAGTTCTCAGATACATGCACCACCCAGGGCTCAAATGCTTCTGCACTGACTGAAGATGTCCAAAGACACAGCATGTGTCTTTACCATCTGATGGCCAAAGCGACCTGTGGGGAAACTGACCTGCCCTGACTTTAAACTGCCCCCAGGAACCTCAGCAATGGCAGCCACATCCCCAGGACTTGTGCCATCCAGAACTCAGAGACCTGGGCGGCTCCTTGGCCTCTTCCTCTCTTTCCAGTCCCTTCTCATCTACCCCATTTCTCTGTTTCCTCTCCTCTCTTCAATGTCTACAGCACCTCTTAGCCTTCTTGCTCTCTCTCTTTTCCTGAATCTTGTTCTGGCTCTCTTCCCGAGATCCAGAGAGATACAGAAGCTTTCCCACTCTACCCCATGACCCACTGCCCACTTGGGAGCCTCTGGCCATCCCAGAAGCCTGTAACCACATGGCAATGTCCCGCGTGCGTGCACTGTGGGTGGGCAAGTGGAAGGCTGACTGAGAGCCAGAAGGACTGGCAAGTGTGTTTTCTGGGCCGCCTGGCCAAGCGTGGCATGACAGCACAGTGAAGTGTGGTGAATTTTCAGCAGTTAATGCTCCAACTCCCACCTCCCCTGAGTCCCTGCAGAGCAGTTCCGTCTTGGCAGAGGAGAGGTGACCTGCAAAGAGATGCTTCCCCTGGGAATGGGCCACACCAGTCAGCACAGATTTTGGTGTCTTTCATGTGGCGACTCAGAGTATTTTATATTCAATATCTGGGCCTCTAGAGGGGCCAGGCTTTGCAAAGCAAATAAGCCAGTGGTGTTGGTCCACATCAATCCAGAAAAGCAAGAATTTAAAAATAAACTTGGGAAGGTGAACGCCACAGGTGAAGCTCAGTGTTCGGCAGGTCCACTTGGCATTGAACTGGATTCTCAACTGCACGGCTCATTTATTTAACTATTGCTCACATTATGGGCTTATAAGACATCAAAAGTCTGTGTTTTATTCCCAACAATTAGATTCTGAAATAATAAATAAACACACACTTAAAAAAACACACACACTTCAGTGAACTCTATTGGCCAGTGGTGGAGCAGGAACCTCAGAATGGTGACATCCTGGGCAAATGTAAAGACTTTCTTGATCCACCCATCACTGGGCATCACATTCTGCCATTAGGAGGTGCTTCCTTTGTCTCAATGCTTATCCCTTATTAAATGTGACTGCTCCTGGGAGGGGCGCTGTAATCAAGTCCCCACCAGGATGTTATTCCCATGATAGCAGGGGCTCTACTTGGCATGCTGGTGTATCCCAGGCACTCCAACAGTGCCTGGCATGCAGGAGGCTTGTGGCAAATAAATGTTGAATGAATGAATGTATGTTCATGTGTGAGTGCTTGCTTAGTTGTGTCTGACTCTTTGTGACCCCATGGACTGCGGCCCACCAGGCTCCTCTGTCCATGGGATTATCCTGGCAGGATAATGGAGTGGGTTGCCATTTTCTTCTCCAGGGGATCTTACCGACCCAGGGATCAAAAGCCCCTTCTCTTGAATCTCTGCAATGGCAGGTGGATTCTTTACCATTGAGCCTCCTGGGAAGCCCAGATGAATGTTTGCTCCTTTTCTAACTGGAGACTAACTGAAAGCAAACTTGAGGTGGGGAGGCACAGGGAGGTTCCTGCATGCTGGACGGAAGGAAGCAGACCAAAGTCAGAGAGAGAAGGCACTGCCGAGGGATATGCAGGCAATTGAGAGCAGCGCTCAAGGCCCCTGTAGACCTACAGTCTTGTTCCTGCAAGGCTCCCATGGGGCCCAGAGCCTGTCATGCCAAGGAAAGGACGAAACCTGAGCCCTTAGGCTGCAAGGGGACCTTAGAGGTTAGGTAGAACAGCCTCCCACCCAGGACTAATATCTGAGAGAAGATCATGCCCCTCTGCTTGAATGCTCCCAGGAACAGGGAACTCACTATCTATCATCTTCCCTTTAGCCTTGATAAAGCTCTTCCTTATAGAGGCTGAACTCTGCCTCGGCTGACAGCCTACCCACTAGCCCTTGTTCCACTTCTCTCTCAGTTCATGGTATTTGTCCACTAGCAGTCAGCAAATTAATAGTTTCTGCCAGGAGGTAACTTCCACACTCACAATAGCCAGTCACTGGGCATCTCAGAGACAGAAAGAGGAAGGAAAATTGAGAAATCAGTAGAGAATAAAGAGACCTTTCTAAAATGTTTGCTTGTGGTCCAGACATTCAATTTACTCTGTTTTCTGGTAAGACTGTTTTGCCCCAGGACTGTGGGCAGTATTGTGGGTTGCTTTTTTTTCAGCATTAAAGCTGAATATGGTATGTGTGAAAAATATCAACCACGTGAGCCTGTTACTCCAGGCATAGGAATATTCCAGATCACAGGGACTGTTTGGCTCCCCTAGGAATTGCAATGTGTAAGGTTTATAAAGTTAAGCACTTAAGAATTCTGTCTTTAAAATTTAAATATTTAGATTGGGTCTCTAGGACACAAAAGGCAATGCCGGTTTCTCGCTTGCTTAATTTGATTTCTTTTTTCTTCCTTTTTGGTAGCACAAGTTGTTTTTCAAAGCCTCATTCTTTGAATGTTCCCTATAGGAGGAATGTAATTAAACTCCACTGGCCTCCCCCTGCTGGGACCAAACTGGGGCCAGAGCTGTAGGAAGCATGAGGCAGATACCCTGCGAAAAGATGCCTTATTATAAAGATGAGAAGAGAATCACCTTCCCTCCGGTTATGAACAAGATGCTTTAGAAAGCCACCCAGGCTCCTTCTGCAGTGGGCTTAGTCTCCAAGACATTTTAATTAGTCATTTAAGACTGCAAGAAAGAGGATCAACTCCTCACCTCCTTAGCAGTAGACAGGGACTTCAGCTCCACGAGAAACTGGTTCAAGTGGCTGAGGAGATGGGAGGCCCGGTCGGAGGGGCTTCTCAACAAAGGACAGACTTCATGGAAACAGCACAGCTAGGTATCATGCCCTGTCATTCACTGTGTTTGAGGTCCCATTTGTTGAAGGTGGTTCTCAGCCTTCCTGGGGGACAGGCATCACCTTTTACTGGGACACCTAGAGGAGGCAGAGCCAAGAATCACTCTCTGAGAGAGGGGCTCCCGATCACACACAGACCAAACCTCAACTTCTCTCTGATCCAGGAGCAATGCCACTCCACCAGGAAGGGCTAGGCTCAGCCCTGCCCAGTGTCCACATGAAACACAGAGCTGCCACTTGCTGGCAGTGTGGTGTGGTGACTGGCATCATCTCTTTGTTCCTCAGTTTTTCATATCTGTGAGATAGGAATTGCAATAGTATATAGCTCATAAGGCTGTTGAAAGGGCTATTGGACCAAATCCATGTATGATTCTGGGCACAGTGTCTGGGTATGTATATGTGGGTATATGTGTGTGTGTGTGTTTATTGCTGTTGTTTAGTTGCTAGGGCATGTCCAACTCTGTAGCCCACCAGGCTTCTCTGTCCATGGGATTCTCCAGACAAGAATATGAGTGGATTGCCATTTCCTTATCCTGGGCATCTTCCCAAGCCAGGGATCGATCCCATGTCTCCTGCATTGCAGGCAGATTCTTTACCAGCTGAGCCCCCAGGGAAGCACCGTATTCTTTGGTGAAGAGCAGGAAACGAGCATCTGAGATGTTTGTCTTGCAGCCTCACTGCCAGTCTGCTCCCCACGCCCTCACCCTGTCTGTTAGTCCCCGGTGCTGCAGTGGAGAGGAGCACTGTCCTCTCTCTCCCTGGGTCTCTATTAGATGCTATTAGAGCATCTAGCCGATGCTCTCCCAGCTGCAGCCAATCGCCAACAGCTGCTGAGGCCATTCATTTTCATTTCAGTTAAGGAGAGTCCTTGGATGGTCAGGAGCCAGGGAACAGCCCTGCAGCCTGAGACTGGGGAGATACTGCCCTCCCTTCACCCAGAATGAGGCTCTTCTCATCTGACCCCTCCCTAACATCACCTCTGCATGTGGCTGCTCTCCTCGGAGGCCATCAGAGCAGGACCACCCCCTCCCCAAATTCCCAGAGCCTCTGACTGAAGTGGGCTGAGCCCTGGTGTTACAGAGCACAGCCCAGCCCACCTCTAGGCAGAATCGGACTTCCAGCAACTAGAGACTTCCTCACACTTCCTTCTCTTACTGATAGGGCAGCTCGGAGCAAGGACCCAGCGCAAATCATGGCCCAGGGGTATCCCACCTCACTGAGACTGTCCTAAAAAACTCACCTGCTGGGATCCACCTCCCAAGGTTCTGACTAGTTGGACCAGGCATCCCTTTCTTTAAAAGCCCCCAGGTGACTCTCAGATGCAGCCAGGTGAAGAGCCATTGCCACACTCCTGGGAGGTATATTTGTTGTTGTTCAGTCGCTCAGTCATGTCTGACTCTTTGCAACCCCATGGACTGCAGTACATCAGGCTTCCCTGTCCTTCACCAACTCCCAGAGTTTGCTCAAAGTCACATCCATTGAGTCAGTGATGCCATCCAACCAACTCATCCTCTGTCACCCCCTTCTCCTCCTGCCTTCAGTCTTTCCCAGCATCAGGGTCTTTTCCAATGAGTCGGCTCTTCACATCAGGTGGCCAAAGTATTGGAGCTTCAGCTTCAGCCTCAGTCCTTCCAATGAATATTCAGGGTTGATTTTTTTTTAGGATTTACTGGTTTGATCTCCTTGCTGTCCCAGGGATTCTCAAGAGTCTTCTCCAACACCACAGTTGGAAAGCATCAAATTTTTGGCATTCAGCCTTCTTTATGGTCCAATTCTCACATCCATACATGACTACTGGAAAAACCATAGCTTTGACTACACAGACCTTTGTCAGCAAGTGATGTCTCTGCTTTTTAACATGCTCTCTAGGTTTGTCATAGCTTTTCTTCCAAGCAGCAAGTGTCTACGCAAACTTAACTTTAATAGTGACCTTGGGTTGCTTTCTTAAGTATAAGACTAATTTTATAAATACAATGCATAATGACTGGAGCTGCTTTTTGTTTTTTAGATAAGTCACTCATTGGACCACCAGAAAGTAGTGGGTTTTCTGTGACTGTGCTGTCATTCAGATCCAGCCCATCTAGAGAGCAAAGAAACAAAGGCCATGCCGGGAGAGAACCACTCTGGTTGTTCTGAAATACTGAACAGACCAGCTTATTTGATCGCAGCTCCTAGCGTTACGGTCCTTGAATCTGGAGGCTAACAAACCCAAGAGGTCATCTGGTCTGTGCCCCACCTCCAGGGGCAGGATGGGCTATTTCTCCATCATACAGACAAGAGGACGGAGCCCCAGGGAGGTTCTCTCAGGCCACGTGTAATCTCTGAAATGAAAGGGGTGTGTTTCTGGCTGCTCTGAGCTTTCCCCTCCTGCCTCCTCTCACCTTTCCCTGAAAAGCTCCTTTAATGATTCCCCAGCCTGCGCTCACATTAGTGATTTGTAGACCTGCAAGATACTAATTACAGTGGACACCACCATCATCATCGTAACAGTAAACATTTATGGAGCACCATAATTATTCATCATAAATTTTACGTGGTAAATAAACCTGATCTAACTCTATAAAGAAAGAGGCTCTTACAAACTGAGAATACCACATTAATTAGAAAACTCCCAGAAGTTTTCTAACGCGTCAGGTTCCACGACACACGGAACACAGGGAATGCATCAGTTTCCATGACGCACGTACCTACCACTTGGCGGTTTTGTTTCTGGGCCTGATTTCCGGTGAGTCCCTTGTACGGTGTCAGGACCATCGGCCATCTTCCCTGCTCTCAGTCTGTGACCTGTGGCCAGTGGTAACCCTCTGCTGTTTATGTGAGCTGTGTTAAGGTCTGCTGCAGAAACACTCGTGGCCAACTTGTTTTTTTCTTTTCATTCATTCATGCTTGCGCTGGATCTCTGTGGCTGCACTGGGGCTTTCCCTAGCTGCGGAGAGCAGGGGCTACTCTCTGGTTGCAGCGTGAGGGCTTCTCAGTGCGGGGGAGCACAGGCCTTAGCAGCTGTGGTATGTGGGCTCAGTAGTTGTGGTGCACGGGCTTACTTGCTCCACGGAATGTGGAATCCTCCCAGTCCAGGGATCGAACTCACGTCTCCTGCATTGGCAGGTGGATTCCTATCCCCTGTACCACCAGGGAAATCCATCCAACTTGTTTCTATCCAGGAGTGATCCTTAGGGATCAAGTTTTCAATACTGACTAATATTGATCATAATTATGATGGAAATAAGAAGAATCACTATTCACTGGACACGCGCTCTGTGTCTGGTGCTGGGCCAAGCAATTCGAACAACCAGTTGGATAAATACAGAAAATAATTTCCATTTTAGAGATTAGGAAGCTGAAACTCGAAGATTAAGTGTCTCACTCAAAGTGGAAGCAGAATCCAGATCTGAACTCAGATCCATGGGCTCAGAATTTCTTGGTGCTGTCTTGGGAATGGCCACTTGGTCTGCAGGAGATTGTTCTATGAGAGCAGATGGTTGGCCAGAGTGGTTTAGCCACCTTTGGGACACATCTGTGACCATTTTACTAGCATCGTAACAGTGGGGTCTCTGCCAGGGTGTTCGGGAATCCCCAAAGTCATCCTCTCTTGGGTGTTCCCTCCCTCTGTCCTCTGCCAAGTACCTAAGGACATTATCAGAATAAATGCCTTTTTTACTTGGATCTTTGGCTTTGAGAAACTAAGAAATCCTAGTAAGTCAAGGTGTGTTGGTCTTTACCATAAAAACAAATAAATCAATTTACTTCAACAACAAATAAACAGATCAAACAACATAAAAATCCATAGCAAAAGAAAAGGGGGAAAAAACCCTAAGCCAAGAAGTACAATTTCTTTTTACTTAACATTTGACCAATTTATAATCTCATCTGCCCTTGGGTGTCTTAAAATAAAATTCTATTGATATCTCCACGTAAAAAATTTTTTCCATGTAAAATCTACTACATCATGAATCCCTCTATCATTCTGTCTCTTGAGTTTCAGAGAGACAGATTCTTCCTTTGGGAATAAGTCATGTGTCAAGATTGTCATTTATCACCATGTCTAGTAAAGTTTTTCTTCCTGTCCCTCAGATTTTAGCTTCAAGCCCACTTAATAATGTCTGTGAATATCCTGACAAACATCCTTCTTAGGTGCCATGAGATTTCTGGTCACACAGGCCATAATCTAGCAAAAAAAAAAAAAAATCCTATCCCTTGTTGGCATCAAAAGAGTATCCATGGATTTCCCTTGCAGTCCAGTGGTTTAGACTCCATCTTGCAATGTAGGGGATGAAGGTTTGATCCTTGGTCTGGGAATTACGGTCCTACAGGTATATACAAATAGTTGTTGTTCAGTTGCCTAGTCATGTCCAATTCTTTGTGACTCCATGGACTGCAGTACTCCAGGCTTCCCTGTCCTTCACTGTCTCCTGGAGTTTGCTCAAACTCACATCTATTGAGTCAGTGATGCCATCCAACCATCTCATCCTCTGTCAGCCCCTTCTCCTCCCACCTTCAATCTTTCCCAGCATCAGAGTCTTTTCTAATGAGTCGGCTCTTCGCATCAGGTGGCCAAAGTATTGGAGCTTCAGCATCAGTCCTCCAATGAATATTCAGGATTGATTTCCTTTAGGATACATGAATACTGGAAAGACCATAGCTTTGACTATATGAATGTTTGTTGGGAAAGTGGTCTCTGCTTTTTAATATGCTGGCTAGGTTTATCATAGCTTTTCTTCCAAGGAGCAAGTGTCTTTTAATTTCAGGGCTGCAGTCACATTCTGCTGCAGTTTTGGAGCGCAAGAAAATAAAGTTAGTTACTGTTTCCATTTTTTCCACGTCTATTTGCCATGAAGTGATGGGACTGGATACCATGATGTTAGTTTTCTGAATGTTGAGTTTTAAGCCAGCTTTTTAAAAATAAATAAAATAAAAATAGGAAAAAAAATTTAAAGAGTATCCTGTTACATGTCCATACTTACTTTCCTTTTCAACAACTGGAATAAGGATGAAAACATCACCCATGCCTGCAAATCTTTTTCCGACAACTTGAAAGCCTTGGAGATTACAATCACCTTTCTTCTGAAGAGGTCATTCATGTCCAGGTGAATCAGTTGAAGTGAGAAGTGGCCTATGGGTTTAATCCATCTCATCAGGTGCTCCCTCTTGAACAGAAATTTCTAGAAATCAGCATGTCCTAGCTGTCCAGGTTAGGTCATTAGAGGCCTCTCCCTCATCAACTGGGAAAACCAGTGATCAGAAAAACAACAGATTTCCCGCTTAGAACTTGTCCTCCTTAGTCATTTTCAGAAAGTCAGGAGTCAGCAACCTTAGAAGGAATTTCACACATCCTCCCCTTCCTCCTCCTCCTCTCATTTTCTTAGGCAGAATGACATGCTTCTGCTTGTTGACCCCTGGACAAGCTCAGCTGTTGACACCCTGAGTGCAAGGTCCTCTCCGTCCTTACCTCTGGGCACATGGTAGGTGCCCAGTGCTAGTTGAATGAATGAATGAAACCTAATGTGGAAAAAAAAACTTAGAAATCATTCAACCTAATCCCTTTATTTGCAGATGAGGAAACTGGAATAAAGGAAGTTAGGAAACTACCTATGCTATTTGGGAGAGGTTTCGAACTCCCAGGCCCGTCCTCATCTCCCCGTGCATTCTAATAGCCTGTTCTCTCCTAGGACAGAGTGTAGATGGATGCTGCACCCCTGTCCCTACCCCCACCACTGGGCAGAGAGAGTTGGCATTTGCAGTGGGGGAGTGAGAATGGCACAACCCCAGAACGCCAATTTGAGTCCTTCCTTGGCATCTGTATTTTCTCTTCTGGATGAACAAAGAAGAGAAAAATGAAAGTGTCATTTGCTCAGTTGTGTCCGACTTTTTGTGACTCCATAGACCATAGCCTGCCAGGCTCCTCTGTCTATCAGATTCTCCAGGCAAGAATATTGGAGTGGGTTGCCATTCCCTTCTCCAGGGGATCTTCCTGACCCAGGGATCAAACCCAGGTCTCCTGCATTGCAGGCAGATTCTTTACCATCTGAACCACCAGGGAAACTGTGAACTGAACAAAGAATCACTTTTAAATTGTATAGGCATCACCTGCCTTCCTCCTGTAATTTCTGCTGCAAAGAGCCTGCCTTCCAAGCCTGGCCTGGCCATCTTCAAAGATTCCTTAAGGCCATCTGGCTCCCTTGTCCTCCTGTAAGCTTCTGCTGTCAGGACCTCTTTGAGGGATGTAATGTACCCTTAGCAAGATTTTACCCCTCCTTTCCAGAACAGACACAGGCAACTCATCCACAAATAGTATTCCAAATTTAAAAAATAAAATTATAAATGTTAAAAAAGAAAAAACTGGTGGTATACCAGGAGCGTCCAAGAGGATGACAGTCATCAGGTAAAAAATTCAGCAAGTCAGCCTAAAGATAAGTCATATCTATTATGCTCTAAATATTAAATTAGCCAACTGGTGGCCATTTCTACAGTGATGCGATAGAAAGGAAACAGCAGAAATAGCTTCACCCCCCCACCCCGTGTATAATCACCTAGAAACATGAAGGCAGAGATTAAAAATGAAAAAAACTTTCCCTTCTTGCTTGTCCAGTCGTGCTACCTTCATAATGCACAGCGTTTATTGGCGCATGTGTGTGTTCAGCCACATCTGGCTCTTTGCAACCCCACAGACTGTAGCCCACCAAGCTCCTCTGTCCATGGGATTTTTCAGGCAAGAATACTGGAGTGGGTTGCATTACCCACTTTAGGGGATCGTTCCTACCCAGGGATCGAACCCTCATCTCTTGCGTCTGCTGCATTGGCAGGTGGATTCTTTACCACTGCACCACTGGGAAGCCTGGCAGTTCATTGGTGGGAAACCGCCAACTTCTAGGTGAGAGGCAGGGGTCTTCTGGCCTGTTATTTCACCATCAAACTGTGTTTTCTTCTGAAAGGCATTAGAATGGAGGGAAAACAACCACTGGCCACTCACTGGGGTTGTTCTCAAGGATTCTAGACACACTATAAGTAATTCAGTGAGTCACTCACAAAGACTCTGGCTCTGTGAGTTTGTGGCTGTCACATTCAGGCAAGCCAAAGGTAATCAGTGCCACCGAAATGCAATGCAATACTCTGATCAGAAGATGTCATTTTTCTCTAAATGTCATATATACAATTTTTATTGGAGCGTGATGACAGATAGTGAATAACTTAACATAAATTTGCATAATACAATACAGCTGTTAATTTATGAGCATATTAAAGCACAAAGTTTTGTAGTTTGGGGCACTTAAAAATCTTACTCTTTTGCAACTTTCTCTCCTGTTTGTTTTTTATTTATTACTTACTTAGGGTTGCTGGATAAAATACAGGTGTCTGGTTAAATTTAAATTTCTGATAAACAATGATTCATTTTTTTAGTATGAGTCTGCTTCATGCAGTATTTGGGACATACTTATATTAAAATATGATTCATTATAGATCTGAAATTCACATTTAATTAGATGCTTGTATTTTTATTTGATAAATCTGGTACCTTGATCCTGCTTCATGAACACCTTGGCCTCCATTGGCTCCTTGGCTGGCAGGGGAAGAGGGGCTGTTGTGGAGGAATCTCTGGGCCCTTAGTATCTTCATGCAGATTCAAAAGGATCAGGTTATAGAATAGCCAGTGCAAAGGGAGAAACTGAGGTAGGCAGACACCTATGCTTTTCTGGGAGTGCTAGGGGTGTTCATGCTATGTTTTTCAAACTTTTTTGACCACAGCCCATCATAAGAAATAGAATTTATTTTATTTAAGATAAATTTGTTAAATTTTAAGAAATATTTATTTATTTACTTGACTGTACCAGCTAGCTGCAGCATGCAGACTCATAGTTGTAACATGTGGGATCTAGGTTCCTAACCAAGGGTTGAACCTGGGCCCCCTGCAATGGGAGCATAGTATCTTAGCCACTGGACCACCAGGGAAGTCCATGGAAATACAATTTATAATTCATCCCAATACACACATAGCTTTGTCACTTAAAACTTTTATGAAGCAATAAGTAGTCTTCTGGTATCCCCCAGTGGCTCAGTGGTAAAGAACCTGCCTGTCAATGCAGGAGCCCTGGGTTCAATCCCTGGGTTGGGAAGATCTCCTGGAGGAGGAAATGTCAACCCACCCTAGTGTTCTTTCTGGGACAATCCCATAGACAGAGGAGCCTAGTAAGCTGGAGTCCATGGGATCATAAAGAGTCAGACACGACTGAACATGCACAAAAGCAGTTTTCTCTGTATGATAGACTCTGTCTTCTATTCTATTTCATTTTTTAAAATTCTGGTCTTAATCCTCTAAATTGAATTCATAATTCCCTAAAGGATCATAGCCCACATTTTGAAAAACACTGGGCTAGATGGTGACAGCCCAGGAAAGTGAATGAGGAGATTAAAAACTCCACTTTATGATGAGGAAACATGTCAGATCAATTAAGAGACCTTCCAAGTCATTTCACTGATTTGTGGCCAAACTAGGAATGAAGGTTATGCGTGCGTGTGTGCGTGCTCAGTCGCTGCAGTCGTGTCTAACTCTTTGTGACCCTATGGAATGCAGTCCGCCAGGCTCCTCTGTCCATGGGATTCTCTAGGCAAGTGTACTGGAGTGGGTTGCCATGCCCTTCTCTAGGGGTCTTCCTGACCCAGGGATCCAGCCTAAGTCTCCAGCATTGCAGGCTGATTCTTTTACCACTGAGCCACAGGAGAAGCCCAGGCATGAAACTTGGGTCTGCCAGCTCCCAAGCCTGTGTTTTGCTTTCATTCTATCACACTTTCTAGCATCCATTTTCTGATCTCCAGGTTATAATCCACATTCTGAGAGCCACATTTTTTTTGTTTTATTTTCTCTAATTATATTACATCTATACCATTTTGTTATGACTTCAGGTTCTAAAATTCCCAAGATTTATATCAATTTCTGATCTAAACTGACTACATCATTGCTTGAGACATCCATCTGACTTATATCGACATTTAAACTAATTCATCTTGGTACTTACCCTTTGATCTTTAGCATCTGCTGCCCTCCTCCCACACCGACCCCAACCTAGTCTAGTGAGAAAAATGTCTCAGGGCCTCTTTTCAGTGCATCTTCCCTGGCACCCCCGGCCCCGGGACTGGCACCGTCAGAGATGTGTGGTGTGTGGTTTAGTCGCTAAGTCGTGTCTGACTCTTGCAAGTCAAGGGACTGTAGCCAGCCAGGCTCCTCTGTCCACAGGATTCTCCAGGCAAGAATACTGGAATGGGTTGCCATTTCCTTCTCCAGGAGATCTTCCCAACCCAGGACTCAAACCCAGGTCTCCTGCATTGCAGGTAGATTCTTTACCTACTGAGCTATGAGGGAAGCCCAGCAGAGATGTAGAGAAAACATTAACTATTAGCTGTTGGCATTCGTTCTCCCTAATCGATGAAGTTGATAGACTATCTGTTATGAAAATCCCCTTTTACAGAGTTGAGACAACATTGGTTCAGCAAGGTTAAGTATCTTGCTCAGAGTCACACAGCAAATACAGAACTCAAGTTTTCTTGTTCTGACTCTTATGCTCTGTCATCAGGACATGGAGGTCTGCTAAGATCCCTGCAAACTGGCAGGAAAAAGACATCAGTCTAAGAGATGTCCATATATTGCATCTTTTTCTCACATGCTAAGTCTAGATATTGAAAGTACACACAGAAGTTTTCGCATCTTATTCAGTTTACTATCCTCTAGATCCTCTCCATGGCCACCCACCCCACACATTTTTTTTCCTAGTTATAGTAGACAAATTCCAGGGAAATGCATGGTTTCTGAAGCACTGCTCCCATTCCTCCTCTTGCAGCTCTGCAAGAGTACATCTTGGCTTGCAGAATTCAAATTCAGGGGCTCCTCCCAATATTTTTGTTAGCTCAGTAGTCAGTCAATTTACATAGGAAGTCAGTCTGGCACTCTCCCATCACGTGGAATGAGCTTGCCATTTGGCTCCTCTTGAGCTGCCAGTGGAGAAGGTGGTTCTGGGCAACCCCACAGGGCTCAGGGCAGGGAGCCTCAGCCATCCCTCCAGGGAGGTGCAAAGCAAGACCCACAGACAACATTCGGGAAGTCCCACTGCCCTTTCACCAACTGACCTTCACCCACCCTGGATGGAGCCAGGCTGACAGCTAAGAACACAAGCTCTAGGTCAGACTCTCTGTCTCAAACCCAGGCAGAGCCCGCAAGGCAGCCATGTGACCCTAAACCTGTCTCCTCAGCTGTAAAAGGGGATAATAATTGTATCTGATTAAGTGAGACAACATGTAAGTGCTCAGCACAGAGCCTGGCATCTAGGGTTCTCCAGAAACCCTCATTTCTATTTTCCTGTTGTTTCAAACCTTCCCATTATCCTCATCTTACAGATCGTTTCAGAAACCCTGCCTGTGTGCGTGCTCAGCCACTCAGTCGTGTCTGACTCTTTGCAACCCCATGGACTGTAGCCCACCAGGCTCCCCTGTCCATGGGATTCTCCAGGCAAGAATACTGCAGTGGGTTGCCATTTTCTCCTCCAGGGGTCTCTTCCCGACCCAGGGATCAAATCTGCATCTCCTATGTCTCCTGAATTGCGGGCAGATTCTTTACCTGCTGACCCATCATGGAAGCCTCAGAAACCCTAAGCTGTCACATGTCCCCTCCGAGTGTTTTCCCCACCCTACAGCCAAGCTGCTACTCCACTCAGGGTCTCAGAATCTGCTCCCCACCCCTGCCACTCCCAGGTCCCTCATGGCATGGTTCCTCTGAGTGCCTCTGCCCCCAACTACCACTTTCAGCTCAGAACATTTCTGCCCTCATTCTATTCCAACAAAACTCACTCTTTCAATACCCCAGTTGTCAAGACACTATTTTCCACTTGGACTTGGAAGGATTTCAGAGATCGCTGGTTGGTCCCAGACACCAGGCCCTGCAGGAGACTGATCCTCCAGCCACTTGCTCCAGGAATGCAGGCTCCCCTTTCTCATGTCACATGGCTGGACAAGACCATTAATCCATTGATCCATTTTCCTATAGCTTCCGATCATGGCTTCACACTCTGGGACCACATAGAACAGCCTTTTTAAAAGTTGGAGGCTACAGCCCCTCTGGCTTCTGCCCTGTTTCCCATGTGGTGAGCTTTCAAGCCCCCTGCCTACCTGAGGCCCCCACCAGCCTGACTGACTCTGTCCCTCTTGGGGGTGACACACTTGGAGTGGTGGTAGCCGCTTCCATGAGAGCTGTTTCCCAGGGCCAACGTGGCCCCATTAATAACCAACCATCTAGTTACCTCCCCTGAATTTATCAAAATCTATCTCAGTTATTGCAACCCTGTAGTTTAGTAAGTCCTGTAAGTTTAAAATACACTGGATGGAAAGCATAACTCCTTTTATTTGCTCCCCAAAGTTAACTCTTTCAAGCATTCTGTGCGCTCAGTCGCTTCAGCTGTGTCTGATGCTTTGTGATCCTACGGACTGTAGCCCACCAGGCTCCTCTGTCCATGGGGATTCTCCAAGCAAGAATACTGGAGAGGGTTGCCACGCCCCCCTCTGGGGGATCTTCCTAACCCAGGGATCGAACCCGCATGTTTCATGCATCCTGTGCTGGCAGGCGGGTTCTTTACCTCTAGCGCCACCTGGCAAGCCCTCACACGAAGCAGGGCAAACAATCGCACATTTTACCCTCCTCGGATCTTTTCTTCAAAACCCTTGGCTCCATTGTGGTTTTACATTTATCGACAGGATTGACGTCTCCTGCACCAGGCTGGGAGCGCCACGTAGGGAGGGACTCACTACAGCCAGCCCCCATGCAGCACAGGACGGGGGGCGCCCGGAGGACCCTGAGGAAAGAGCAGGGGAATCGTTCCTCTAGACTCTGATGAACTCTATCTGCTTCTGTCTTGTGTCCCAGACAGTCAGAGATGCAGCCAGTCTGAACCAAGTGGCTGAGGGGCAGAACTGAGGGGACCAGCCTAGATGCACCCAGGGAGGCCTTATAAGGCTACAGCTGCCGCAGCAACAAACGCTCACCAGGCCTGGGCAGCCCAGGCCACGTTAAGGGCTATCCATGAGCCAAGCTCTTGGCCGACCACGACTTGACGGAGGAGAGCTAGTACTGTCCCCGTTTTACCCGTGAGAAACCGAGGCTGGCGGTTAAGCTGACCACGGCTGCACAGCGGCGTGGTGGTGAGACACCAACTCAGACTCGGGCAGAATGATTCCTGTGTGCGTCTAAGTGCCGTGTGACCTTCTCCCAGGGTGGAAGTTTAAAGTAGGAAGCAGGGGTCAGGGCCTAGAAGAATTCCTCAGGCTCTCTGCACAGGGCTAGACTTCCTACCACGTTCCAGAAGCGGTGGGCTTGAGTAGTGCCCCAAGAGGTTACACGTACAGCCTTGAGCTTGGGTTTCTCTCAAGGCTTCCCTCCGGGACAGCACAGGGTCCCCAGTGATCCCGGGGTGAACCACTGTGGTGCTCTTTCCACAGCAGAGCCCAGAGGCCTGGGGGAGTCCACAACCCGGGTCTCACTTCCATCCCCCAACAGAAGCTAGTTTCAAATCCACACACACTGAGAGGCCAGAGTTACCGGCCCTGAAGGCTCACCAACAGTTCTGATAACCTGGGCCAGAGACTGGATGCATTTTCTTTCAACCATGTTTCACTCTTTCAATTCATGTGGCCATTATTCTCAGGGACCCCAGGACCGAAGGCCCCTTCCCTATATATAAAGCCTCACCTCATGCTTCCCAGTTTCACATGCCATAAGTCAGTTTTCAGGGCCTCTGAGCCTAAAACAGTCACCTAATTATAAAACACGTTTGATTATAACATGAGCCTTCTGCTAAGATCACTCATCAGAAAGGTAACCCACGTGGACATTAAGAGCTTTCTGAAATCAGTTCCAGACATTTTGACTTTAAATCCATGTCACTGTTGCCCTATTTTTAAGTTATCTTTTTACAAAGTCACTAGGAAAATAAGTAATCTGGGGGTCCCAAAGATCGGAGCAGGTTGACCAGGGCACTTTTTGCCTTGACCTAGAAGATTCTCTGGGTCACAGGCCCTCCTGGAGCTCTGAGGGTCGTGGCATTCATAAGGAATGGTGCTTTTCCTTCAGGCAGATTTTCCCAGTTTTACACAGTTCAACTCCAAAACCAGAAATCCAACTCTGCTTCCCATTTGGCTAGGTTTTTGGAAAGGACTCTCTTTTCTTCACTGGGGTGGCGCTCACGGCATCCTGTGGGCTAGGCCAAGCAAACAGATTTGAGCACAATTTCTGGGGAAGTTGATGGCTCCTTAGCGGGGTCCACAAGCCTTGAGAAGTTCCCAAGGGTGCCCCTCCTTTGGCTAGATTTAAGCCCATTTCCTCCTGCCGAGCCCTTAGCAGAAATTAAGAGCAGCTGGGCACCATGCTATTTTCAGTAAACTTTGCAAATAGGCTCACTGGTCTGGCCACGATCCTCAGGGGTGGCCCCTTTAGCCTCTTGTTCTTTGAGAAGACTAGTGGACAGTGCAATGGCTGCCTGAGGGCCCGGTGCCTCCCCAGACGCTCAGAGTGCTTAAAGGTCAAGTCCAAGGAAAGCAATAAGACAGGGACTCTCTAGATCTAACACTTGAGAGCAGCTGCCTGAGAAATTCTCTGTGGCTTCCTCTCCCTTCCCAGGAGCAGAGGGGTGAGACGGGGCCTCGCCAGCCAGAGCGCCCTGCCGGCACCCAGGGAACCAGGAGGTCTCTGTGAGGCCCCGTTTGCTCCTGGCCTGGGTTTGGGGACACTCAGGATGCGCCCAGGTCCTCCCACTTCCTGGCTTCTCCCAGCTGCCCCTCATGTGCTCCTGCTGGGTTTCTGTCCCTGCTTCTGAAGCATCCATCTCTGATCCCAGCTGCTCCTCCTCCTCCTCCAATGCCCTGCTGAATAAGGAAGGAAAAAGCCTGCCTTTCCCATTTGTCTTTTTTTTTAATTTTTTTTTTAAATTTGTGTATTTTTGTTTAAACCTTTTTATTTTGTGTTGGGGGATAGCTGATTAACAATGTTGTGATAGTTTTAAGTGAACAGTGAAGGGGCTCAGCTGTGCATATACATGTATCCCTTCTCTCCCAAACTCCCCTCCATCCAGGCTGCCTCATAACATAGTTTCTTGTTCCTGTTTGTCTTTACTTGGCCTTATTGTGGCCTCTGGAATTGAGTAGACGGGTCCTTCAGTGGGCCTATGAAAATGAAAGTGTGAGTCACTCAGTCTTAGCTGATTCTTTGCGACCCCGTGGACTGTAGCCTGCCAGGCTCCCCTGACCATGGGATTCTCCAGCAAGAATACTGGAGTGAGTTGCCATTCCCTTCTCCAGGGGATCTTCCTGACCTAGGGATGGAACCAGGGTCTCCTACATCATAGGCAGATTCTTTACCATCTGAGCCAATGAGCCCTATGAGCCCCTCTTTCTGTCAGGCTCCATCCCCTCTTTGCCTACTGACTTTCTGCACAAACCCCTCTGAGCCTCAGTTTTCTCAGCTGTAAAATAACAGCTCAGTGGGACTCCCCTGGTGGTCCAGTGGCTGGGACTGTGTGCTCCCTACGCAGGCGCCCTGGGTTCCATTCCTGGTTGGGAAGCTGGGTCCCACATGCCGCAACTAGGGATCCCTTGAGCCGCAACTGAAACCCAATGCAGCCAAATATATATTATATATATATATTTAATAACGGCTCAGTGAAATGATGCACTGAAACTCACCCTGTGCCCACCCCCAGAACTGGGTCAGGAATGCTGGGAGAAGCTGCTGGTCTCCCATCTCCCTCCCCAACCTTGCCTCCACATATCCCCGCTTCCCTGCCTTCACTCAGGGACTTGGCTCCAGTGGGAGACGGACCAGCTGCAAGGTCAAAGCTGGTGTCCAGGGGCTTGGAGGAGTGCTTTGCCTGGCCTGCCTCTCCTGCCTCATAACTGCACACATGGGTCTGGTGTTTATGGGCAGATTCACCAGCTCCAGCAGGAGAGCCTCCAGCAGCCTGGGCCTCCCGGAGCAAGTGGCAGCCTTGAGAGAAGAGAACTGGAGGTGGCAGCTGGCCCCCAGACCCATCACCATGAGGCACACGGCACTCAGGTGTCCTCCGGGGAGCCCAGCCTCCTTTGTCTGCTTCGAGGGCATCCTACCACCTCTGGTCCTGACCCTCCGGGGTTGCCAGGCTGTGAGGATCTCAGCCCAGGAGCTCCCAGGGGCCGCTCTGCCATCACCCAATCAAAGGTGATGTAAATGGCCTTGCCCGGCTCCCCTGTGCCCACCCTCTCAGGGCGGCTTCTCTGTCCCCCGGGCGTCCAAGTGTCCATCCCTGCCCTCACAAGGGTCCCCACCGGGTCTACAGCTGCGGTCTTGGCCCCAGGGCCCTCTGCACCTATGATCCCACAAAACCACTCCAGCCAGTTGGTCCTGTCTCTTTTGGGGCCTCATGTGTGACACTGTCACCTGGAGGGAACCCAGCCTGTCCTCACCCTAAGGTTAAGTCCCCCTTGAGAAGCCTCACTGCTGTGCAGGGGGAAAGGCAGTCAGGCCGTGAGGCTGGTGGAGACTGTCTGACATGAAGCAGCAGGCACGGAAGACAAAAGAAACAAACGATTCCTTAAGATCCACGGCCAAAACAAATTGCCGTAATTAACACGTGCCACTGCAACCAGCTAGTGGCTGAGCCGTGGCGGCGTGAGGCAGAGGCATGAGCCGCAGAGAGCACGCACTCCAGTAAAACGGCAATAAATGGTGCGGCTGTGATGGAACGCGTTTCAATTTGGTTCCAAAACCTTGCTTAAGTGCTTTTATTGTTTCTGTGTGAAAGAACAGAAAAGCTGTTTGGAAACGGCTGCTAAAGAAACTGCACCACCCCCATCTTTCTGACCCCCTAACCCCCACTCCGCGCAGGTTCTGTGGCCCCTAAGATGGCCCCTCCAAGTTCCCAGGGCACCCACACTCCCCTCAAACAGAGCCTTGGCACCCAGGTGTCCCCTGAGCTTCTCTGCCTCCGGGGACAGAGTGCTGCCCATCTGTGCCCCGGCCCCAGGACCCGCCCCCGGGGCCCTGCAGGATACACAGCAGGCACGAGGTGACAGCCAGCCCAGAAGAATGATGGTCACGGAAGCAGCCCTTTATAAACATCAAGGGGACCCCAGAGGTGGCTCAGGGGGCCCTGCAGGACCAGGGAAATTCCTTAATAGAAGGGATCTTATGAGAATGTTCCCTAAATTAACACTAAAAATAAAAGCAGAAACATAGGAACACGTGCAACACAATCTTATTTTCACGGGAGAAGGGATGGGAGGGGTGATTTGCCATCTTGTGGCCACAGTCACCCTTCTGGGGTTTGTTCCACATGGAAAGTATGGCCCAATAGCAGAGGTAAGAAAACCAAAACCGGATTGATAAGTGTGAGGCCAGGGTGGGGAGGGATGGAAGCCCCCCGGGTCTGGACAGCTCTGGGGGCAGAGCCGGGGACGGGGGCTCCTAACCCAAGCCTTCCTTGGATGCCTCCAAAAGGAGGCAAGGAGCGTGGGCTGGGAGCTGTTCTGTGAGATGCCACGCGCCCCCCACTCTCCCACCCGATTTCATGAGATGGAGCGCATGGCTCTCATTTTGGGGAAGCCATTCTGTGACCTTCTCTCCCTCCTGCAGGTGTGGTGGGCCACCTGAAGGGCAGAGGATGGAGTGTAGTAGCTGTCATCTGCCCCCATGCCCACCCTGGAGGGGTGAGCCCTCCACATCTGTAATGTGGTTAGAGTGGGTGGGTCTTCCAGGCCCCTCCTGAGGGGCCGGGTGCAGGGGCTAGCAGGGGGCCACCTGCAGGCCAGCTGGCAGGAGCCTGGCCATCTGGCCTCTGCAGACCCCCTCCACCTGGGGCCCCAGCCAGCACCCAGCAGACCAGAGCCGAGCACGAATGCCTTGGTCTCAGCTCGTCTGAAGAGCAGTCAGCTCTCAAGGCTCTAAGCACAAGCCATCTGTGATTTAGTAAGTCTCCTCCCACCCTAATTCAATTTAAAAGAAAAATAATTCCTTCCTATGGACCTCATTCTTATTTATCCAAACCTACTCCTCCAGCTCCCAGTAAAGGAGAGGGATGCGTTTCTGTGTACCTGGGCCCACAGCGGTGAGGATACTCGTGTCAGCTATTACTCTGGGACCCATTTTCATACACTTTGCCACTATCAAGGACATTCTTGGCAAGGCAGTGAAGTGAAAGTCGCTCAGTCGTGCCCGACTCTGCGACCCTATGGACTATACAGTCCATGGAATTATCCAGGCCAGAATACCGGAGTGGGTAGTCTTTCCCTTCTCCAGGGGATCTTCCAGGCCCAGGAATCGAACCAGGGTCTCTTGTACTGCAGGTGGATTCTTTACCAGCTGAGCTACCGGGAAAAGGAGCCTTTTCACTTAAAGCCACCTACCGCAGAAAAGGGGATATGGCTAAGCTCGCCTAGGGTGGAAGAGAGGAGGAGGTGGTAAGATGGTCCTCAGGAAACTCCAGCTCTCCCAGGGCCTGGCTGTGTGGCTCGGGGCAAGCTACCTGAGCTCCAGAAAGCCCAACTCCTCCGAAGAAAAGTAGGGTCTTCTGAGGACCCGTCAAGACGACGGGGAGGCCCTTGGCTTAGAGCTTGGCAGAGACAAGAGTTGAGAGGGGGGTTTCCAAGGATCAGCTGCAGCTCGGCTGTAGCCCCTGCTGCATCTTCTAGGATGTATCTTCCAGCCTCCTCTGATGAGAGGAATGGAGACTTCTCACCAGCCTCTCCCCTACTGCCCCGTAATTTCTTAATTCTCATCAGCATAGCTGTTTCCATGTCTCCTGAGATGACCCCAGGCTCACAGATACCACTCATAGGGTCGCGCATGTACCAAAGCAGGAGAGTTATAAACCCAACTTCTTAAGAATAAATCCTACAGGGCACTCATGAGGAATCCTCACTACAACCTTCAAGTGTGGTTTCTCCCCATTTTACAGATGAGCAAACTGGATGTTGACATAGCTTAATGACTTGCCAGCTGTCCTCCAGCTATGTCTAATGAATTCCACGTCTCTGCTCTTCCTGTTTATAATTCTGCCTGCCACTCACAAATTTCAAAATCTCAGGAGTTAATTGGGGTGAAAGTGTTAGTCGTTCAGTCATGTCTGACTCTCTGTGACCCCAAGGACTATAGCCTGCCAGGCTCCTCTGTCCATGGGATTCTCTAGGCAAGAATACTGGCGTGGGTTGCCATTCCCTTTTCCAAGGGATCTTCCCAATTCAGGAATGGAACCTGGGTCTCCCACATTGCAGGCAGATTCTTTACCATCTGAGCCAACAGGGAAGCCCTCAGGAGTTAATTATTATACAAATAAAACAAAACAAGCAAAAAACAGTAAATTGCAATTTAGACTTTTTTGCTACTTCAAAACTTATGCTTAACTAGGGTTGGGTTTCTATTAAAGCTGAGCTGGTCTAGCAGATCTTTTTAAAGAATAATAAGTGAGAATTTCTGTGTGGGCAAAAGTGAAGGCAGGTCCCCTCAGCTCTCCAGGCTGTGGCTGCTCATTGGAACAATGGAAAGGTTGAACTCGTTGCTTCTTAGTCTCTGATCTTTCCTCCCAGTCACGTGCCAGCTGAGAGTACTGGATGACTCTCCTTTCCCCTGATTCTCCTTAACTGGCCACCAGATAAGCCTCACTTCCAGCATTTGTTACAGTCTGGTACCAGATGCCACTTGGACCTCTGGACATAGTTCTTAGGAAAAGAGATTTTTTTTTTCTTTTTTTTTTTAAGTTCCAGCCTAGCTTTTCCCACTTACATCCTGAACTGTGAAAATGGACTGAGCAGGCAAGAGAGAATTTAAAATGAGCTGGGGGAAAAAAAAAAAGGCCTGCGACAATAAATCGCATCACAGTGGCGATCTCTATCTAACCAGAAAATTCTCAGCCCAGACAATGGCTCATTTATTTCCAACAATATTCAATACAGCGGAATTCCAGGCCCACAAAAGGATTTCTACAGATTCTTGGAGTTGCTTGCAAAGGGGTTTAACCTACATAGAAGAGAGCTGTTCAATTATAGATTCCCAGGCGTGAGGGAGACCTTTGTAAATAAATTGTAAGGTGGTCTGCTGAAAACGTGGCTTCTTCCCTGGGGTCGGGGGAGGGGGGCAGTGGGCATCTCACCTCCTGACGGTGCAAGGCAGAAGCACCAGGCCTCATCTGGGGAGGGTGTTTGGGTGAACATCTGGGTCCAGATGTCTGCTGGCAGGGTCGGGGGCAGAGCCCCTACCGGAGGATAGGAGCCCCCTCTCCCAGGCCCTCAGCTGATACATTTTATAAACATCCAGGCAGGGCAGCCTAGCAAGACTCTTGGGCTTTACAAATACATTTCAGATTCCACTGTCAGCCAGACCGTGTTCTGAGCATGGGCGGGAAAGAGGCGCAGGAAACAGGAGGGCAGGGAGGGTCTGAAAGCAGCCTTCTAAATTTAACATGCAGTTGCTTTTAGGCCAAGTGGAGGAAGAGTAAATTCCAGCGCTTAAAGCTCTTATCTTTGTTTACCATTTCTCCAAACAGTAAGTGACCTGGGCTCTGCTTTCAGCCTGAATTAGCAACCAAGATGCACACAGGAATGAGCGATGGGACGCTGGGGGCTGGGCCAGGGGGATAAACAAGGCAAGCTGACCACTCCCCACCTTGATGGGACATCTGCCCGCGTGACCTGACGTGACGTTGCAGGCCGTCCCTGGGCAGGCGAGGGTGCGGTCGTGATGCATCAGACCATCCCAGATGGGGGAGGACCATGGCGCCTTCCACCTCCTTGATAAGGGAGCCATAAGCATCCTGGAGCGACCTTTTCTGGTGCTCAATAACAGCTTCTCAACATCTCTCCAGCGGGCATGGAGCATGGCTGCTTTATTGCTAACTTCTAGCCATTTGAAAATCCCTCCGTGTATGCTGAGGCAAAATTTTTTCTCTCTGGGACTTACCACTGGGCTTGGTTCCCTCCTCAGTCACGGTAGGAGCAGCGTGTCCTTTTTGTCACACGCCTGCCACTCAGACAGGTGGCTGTGCCCTCACGTCTCCCCGTGGTTTGCTCTGTTCTCCTGAGTTCTCTGAGTGCCTCACTGAAGCAAGTCGGTCCACTTTACTCGTCCTGGTCCCAGCTCTCTCCCTGCCATCCCTCAGCCTCACAGATGCTGACTTTGGCCTCACCTTTCTCCCCAGATGATGGCCCAGTGGCCTTTCCAGCCCTCTGCCATCTTTGCCTGGACAGTCCTCACATTTCAGTCCTGGCTAGATGTCAGTCCGTGGTGCCCTGCTTTTCTCTCCTCCCTCCATACCAGTGGGCTTGTGCATGCACTGTGGGTTGGACTGGACACCATCCCCTGCTGGGGCCCCCAACGCTGCCCTCCCAAAGCCAAGATCTTCCTGCAAGAGGCAACCCCAGCTGGGGCCATTCCACTGCCCTCATTTTTTTTTTTTTTCAGCCACCCCGGGATGAAATCTGAAAATCACTTTTATCTCTTGGTTCCCTGACCCCTTATATCCAGAGACTTACCTGCCAGGCTAGTCATCCTTTGCACTAGTGACGCTGAGAATTACCGTAGGAGCTTTTAAAACCATATTAATTCATGCACCCAGTCCAGACCAATTAAAGTGGAATGTTTCTAAGTGGGGCTGGACATCAGCTGAGAACTGCCACGAGGGGGAGTCACTGCTAATATTCCTCCTGTTTCTACCCCGTTTCCTGTTCTGACAGCTGACAGTGTCCTCAGAGCTCATCGTCTCTGCCTGGACTCCCTCACAGTCTCCCGTTTTATTGCCTTACCCCCTCTCCTGCACCGACACTTCCAACTATCCCTCCATGTCATTATCAGGTCATAAGATATCATCTTCCGTGTGTCACCTCCACGCATCAAACACCTTCAGTGGCTCCCTAGTACCAAAATAACAAATCTTTGAACAAGGAGACCGATTCCTGAGCATATAGTAAGTGGCAGGTATGGGACTGTACCTCCACCCCCAACACTCTTCTAAGGGCAGGTCAGGTGCTCAATGTCTATCTGAGGGGAGAATGAACAACAAAAAAATATTTCTCTGCAAATTAATGCCATACCTCCCTCCGCAAGGGCAGAGAAAATGGGCTGGGTGTTTAACTGTCATTTACTACGGGGGTTATTTCTTTAAACATCACCTATAATCAACTGTGGACAATCCCTGCTAATGGAGAGAACCAAATCCTAAATATTACAACACAGCAGATAATTCAAAAACCTGAATCTGGTTGATCTGGGAATGTGTTTTACGCTTATGAGGGCTTGTGTCTGGTAACTGAGATGATTTTAAAATTAGGTAATTAGATGTGTCTTATTTGTTCCTCCGCCTATCCAGTCCCCATACACACTCTAGGAATAAACAGCTGAGCTTCCAAAATAATATGTTATTTTTTTTCTCTCAACCCTTTCCTGAAATAGAGATAGTGCTTACATTCCAGGGTCCTGAAGGGGGCAGACAGATGAAAGAAGGCAGAAACCCACAATGACAGTAAATAGAGGGGATGGGATGGGGGCCTGTCAACAGACTGCCCTTCAACTAATCCACTGTTAACCTGTAGCCAGTACACGCAACCAGCCTGAAAACTGTTCACAGTATCTACTAAAACTGACCACACACATCCCGTGACCCAGCAGTTCCACCCCTAGGTACATATCCAACAGAACTGTGACCTACGTTCACCAAAAGCCACATACAAGAGTGTCCCGCTTTCTTCATAATGGCCCCCAAACTGGAGCTGGAAGGATGAACAGATATGGAATGGACAAACAACTCCACACCCTACCACCAGTGAGTCTCAAAGACACAACAGTGAACACAAGAAAGCAGGCGCAAAAGCCGAGGTTCTGGATGTTCCATTTACGTAAAGTTTTTAAAAAGGCAAGATAACATCTTGTTTTAGAGGTCAGCATGATGGTTACTTTTTCTGGGGGGAGCAATGATGGGAAGGGGTCACCGAGGTACTTGGGAGTGTTGGAACTGTTCTGCATCCCGATCTGGATGCTGGTGACGCAGGTGCGCTTACTTTGTGAAAATTCACTAAGCGCTGTGCTTTGGTTTGCATTATATTGAATACTTTCCTGTGTGCATGTTATTCTTCCAGAAAATATACAAAGGAAAGCAAGGGAAGAAGGAGGGGAGGGGAGAGAGGATGAAAGGAGAGCAGGAGGGTGGCAATGCTTGAAGGTAAAATCCTTGGAATCTGAAGATCTGCGTTTAGTTCTCACTCTACCACGTGCTAGCTGTGTGACCTTGGACAAGCCACTAACCTCTCTGAGTCTTTTTTTTTTTCATCTATGAAATAGGAAACAAAAATGCCTACCTGCTTCACAGTGCAGTTGTGAGGACCAAATGATGTAAGGGATATAAAAATTCTTCAGAAGGCAGTAGAGTACTGCAGGAGAGGAGTACTATTATTGTCATAATAGAGCTCTGCAGACAGAATTCCTGCAGAGTGTCAGTACCATCAGTAAAGCTGAACCTAGGGCAGTCAGCGGGGAGGGCTGACATGGTGGCGGGGTGTGTGTGTGTGTGGATACAGGCAGGCTGGTTTATGGTCTTTCATTACATCTCATCTAATCCCTTAATGGCCTAGACCTCAGTGTACAAGAGCACCTGGAATAATCCCTGTGTTTATGTGAGATGGGTCTGTCTCATTCCTTTTAAAGCAGATAGAAATAGATGCCACACACACCCTCCTAATTACCTTTCCTAAGGTAGGACGCTTGTCTACTTCTAAACCTGCCAAATTCTTTAGATTAGCATATGCAGGACTGTCTGGGCATTAGGAAGGCAAGCCAGCCATGTAGAAGAACCCCACCCCCACCCCCAACAGCTTTCCCCCCATTACTTCTTGCTCCAGGCCTGAAACAGCTCTCTCAGAATATCTATGGATGTCAAAGTTGAGCCAGAAGAACCCCAGCACTCCAGTTTAAGTGGGCCATGAGGAACCCAGGCCTGGGCTCAGCCTCGCCCTGGGGACTCAGCACTCTGCCTGGAGACTATGGGTTTTCTTCTGGGTCGGGGGCAAAAGGGCAAAGTGAGAGTTGCCACATTTTCCCTGGGAGGATTCTATCTCGTGGTCCACGTCCCTTGGAGAATGAGCGCAAGTGGAAACCTTAAGTCTTCCTGGGTCTCTGTCGTTCCTTCTGTCCCTAGGCTTGAACTCCCTAGGCCTTATTTTACGGGACACCGGGGTCCCAGCTTCTAGTGGGTGGGGCCTGACCTGACCCCACCCACTGCTTGCAACACCAAGTCTGGTGCATGTGTGTGAGCATTTAGCAAAACTGTCTGATGCTGGTACTTCTTGGGAGGAACAAATTGAGGCCTCCCCGCTTCTATTTCCTTTAGAAAAATAAGAAAACATAAATTTTTCTATTAGATCCCTGAGCCTCCAGGAAAAATCTTTTTGAAAGCAATGACATTTTAATTTTCTTTTTATCATTCTATGCCACATGGTATCAGCACATACCCAGAGTGAGGTGTACATGTAGGTGTGAGTGACTCAGAGTGTGTGTGTGTAACTTGCAGAGAAAATGGTACACAAAAATCCAAATGTAGCAAAGTGAGGTTAACAGGCAAGGATAGTATTTCCCACTGAAAATTATTTATCAATAGAATTTCCCATAGAGTTCCCTTGTGTTGCTTGTTCTCAGTCATGTCTGATACTTTGTGACCCATGGACTGTAGCCCGCCAGGCTCCTCTGTCCATGGGATTTCCCAGGCAAAAATACTAGAATGGGTTGCCATTTCCTCCTCCAGGGATCTTCTAGACCCAGGGATTGAACTCACATGTCTTGCATCTCCTGCTTTGACAGGTAGATTCTTTACCACTGTGTCACCTATCAGATTTAGCTACCACATTTAAATATTGGTTTGCAGAGCCTAAACTAAATGATAGAAAGACCAAGAGACTGAGCAACTTAGACATAAAAGTAGCAGTTACTGTCCATGGAAAAATCAAATATAGATAAAAACATCTCTCTGAAAATGAAAGAACTCTGGATTGAGAATGCAAACCATAAGGCAAAGATTCCACTCACATTTTTGTTTCTATTTTCCCCCAATATTTAAGATTTAATCAATATTTCCCAATAATAAATGTTAGTAAATATTTATTTTCAACCATCTAAGAGTATGTGTGTGTATGCTAAGTCCCTTCAGTCATGTCTGACTCTTTGCAACCCTATGGCCTATAGCCCTCCAGGCTCCTCTGTCCATGGGAGTCTCCAAGTTAGCATACTCGAGTGGGTTGCCATGCCCTCCTCCAGGGGATCTTCCCAACCCAGGGATTGAACCCAGGTCTCTTATGTCTCCTGCATTGGCAGGCGGGTTCTTTACCACTAGCGCCACCTGGGAAGCCCATCTAAGAGTACAGTGACTTGTTTTGCAGAACTGGTGCCAGCTGAATGGGATTCTGTAAGATTGTAGAATGGCTTTCCTCCTTGACACATCCTTCCAGGGTAGTTTAACATGGAGAACAGAGGGCCTCATGATGAAATGTGCTCCTGGCCTCTGAATATTATGTTTAAACAGAAGTCCTGTCTGCCTGTTTGGTACCTTAGTTTCCAGAGACCTTTCACCTTTACCATCTCGTTGGCTCTGCAACATCATGACCTGAAACGCAGAGACCAGGGGGCCTGTTGGTGTTGCCTTGGTGACTGGCCCAAGGCCAGGGCTGCAGGGCAGAACCCCTGGCGGGACATGATGACCACCCCGAGGCCTGGCCCAGGCCAGCCAGAGAGGCTGCAGGGGCATCCTCATGGGGTGAGAGGCAGATTGATTGTAAGGGCTCTCCCAATGCTTAATTCTGGTAACCTGGCCTGTGTTACAGGCTTTGAGGGGAGTGGGTACCCTTGGGGATCCAATTTTAACATTATCTCTTGGAAACCCAGATGCTTGAAGTGCTTCCTGGCTTAAAATACTCTGCTCAGATCCCACTCCCCGCAAGTGCCCCAACACTCCAGGCCAAGCAGACCCCCTCAGCCCTTGCCAGCGCAGACAGAGGGTCTGAGCCGGCCGAGGGGGACAGCCCAGGGCTGACTAGTGCAAATCTCAGCCCCAGCTCCCCAGGCTCTTCCCTGCAAGGCCTTCGCTTCTATTTAAACATCTGGGCCGAGCTCACCAACTTTTTCTTCCAAGGAAAAGCACTTCCTTGACTAAACTTTCCTTTCTTTCTCTTTTACTTCAAATAAATTCTACTCTCACCCCCATTTTAAAAAATATTTTTATTTATTTGGCTGCCCAGGGTCTTAGTTGAGACATGTGGGACCTAGTTCCCTGACTAGGGATCAAGCCTGGAACTCCTGTGTTGGGAGCGTGGAGTCTTAGCCACTAGACCACCAGGGAAGTCCCCCACCCCCATTTTTTTAATGTGTCCATTTTTTTTTCTAGATGGCAAAGAAAAACATGCCACCTCTTCCATTTCATTTCCCCCACCATGATCCATGCCTGCTGCATTTTGTTCACGTCCGCCCCAGACCTGGGTGCCCTGCACAGAGGCCCTTCTCTCTTCTGTGCTAGAGCTCTGCTCTCTAGCCTCCAAGACATCCCAGAATAGCCTCTCTTCCACTCAGCCAGCCTAACACAACCATTTCAGATTCTTTCACGCATCTCAGTCTTCTATTGTTATTTAAATTTCTATCTACTACCTTAATTTCTTACGAAGGAAAACTTTAAGCTATGTAAGTTGGAAGAATAGCTGAGTGAACCCCTGTGTACCCATCGCTCAGCTTCAACAAGTGTCAACGGCGGTCACTTTGCTTCCCCCGCCCTCCCCTACTCTGCCATTTTCTTTTTTGATTTTTAATCCCGGACGTCGTCTCTATTGTGAAGAATTTGGATTCAAGACTGCCGAGGTCCTTTTGGGTTCAGTTTGAGCAGAAGCACAGGTTCCCTCCCGGGGAGTCCCCATTTGCCATACGCTTGCTGCCCTCTGCTGGCCGGGCCGGCTCAGGACACCTCTGCCCCAAGGAGGTGCGGCGCGGGGGGTGGGGAGAGGGTGGGCGGTGGTGCGGCGCGGGGACCGGGTTATAAGGGGTGAAGGGGAGTCTGAGTGGGTGGGTGGGGACTGCCTCGCCTGGGTTTGGTTAAAACGCTGAGACCTGAGCGCCCCCCTTCAACCACATCCGTACATCCATGCAGCAAAGATCACTAGGGCAGGTCAGACAGTCTGCAGCGGTCTCACCCCCTCGGCTGCACAAAACCAGCATCCAGGCCCCACCCTGGACCAACAGTCAAACCCCTGAGGGGCCAGGGATCAAACATCCTTATACACTAAAAGCCCCCAGGCTGCCTCTAACGTTCAAGCAGGTCAAGAACTGCTGGCCCAACACGCTGATGTTGGTATGCATCTTGAGCCCAAAGCTAAGAAGTAGTGATTAAAAAAAAAAAAAAAAAAAAAGCTCATGGGGAAAAGAATAAATGAAGACTTGACCTCACAATACAAATTACCCTTGGCCTATCTTAAAAAGTTCCCTTCCGAGCGCTGACAGCTTCCGGCCAGACACTTTTGGTTGAGTAACCAATACCATGGACTCGCTAGGGATGCTACTCCTAAATCTGGTTTCCTTTCCTTTTTTGAGATATAGTTCTACATTTGGGTGAACAGTACCACTGTTCTGGTCTGGTTTTTACATGTCTGCACTTGTTAAGACTCCTTTCTTTGCAATTAACAGAATTCGGCTGTCACTAAGTTAGGTCAAAAATGAGAACTTGCTGGAAGGGTACTGAGACGCCACCCGCAGGGCTCCTTGCCAGGAGCAGATGGCAAACAGGACACAAGGAAATGGACTCTGTCCTTTGCCTTTGGTTCTCTGCACATCTAATTCATTGCTTCTTTCTCATGGCAAACGTGTTTACTGCTCATTAATCCGCATGGCAGTACATGGCCACCAACAGATCATGACTCACCTGTGTTCAGCTTCCAGCTGCTGGAGAAAAACTCCTTTTTCCTCTGCGTAGGTCCAAAAGTCCAGGCAAACACTTTCACGTCAGAGCCCCACTCGTGAGCCAATCAATGGTGGCCTGCAGGGCTGACTATGTAATTTGTCCAACCTGACGCCAAATGGAAAAAATCAACGGAAAGTGCCATTAACAGTACATAGAAAGGTTCTTCCTTTCTTCTCCCATCTCTCAAATTATCACAGTGTATTTTATTTTCTATTTAACACCAGTCTAAGTAAAGAAAACTCTAAATTTTAAATTATCAGTGTGAATTTTACCACTCATCTCTGGATCACGCAATGCCACTTTTAAATGGTAATATCAGAGCATTTAACTCACATGCAGAACCACTGAAATTACATAACTAGTATTTTGTGACTCATGGGCCAGAAGAGATAAAGACAAACCAAAGTCCTCAAGATTGGAAGGAAGATGAGGGGGTGCGCCAGGTTCCCCCAGAGTGTGGGGGCACAGGATGAGTTGAGAGAGTCAGGAGCCTGGGATCTCTGCCCCCCTTCCAGCCACCAAGCCCGCCTGCAGGATGGCACCCCGAGACCCCGGGGCAGGGTCTAGGCAAGATGAGCCAGGTGTCCCCCCTTCCGAGATCCCGCCCTCAGACCCACAATAGTCTGTCACTCGCCGAAGATCTTTAAACTCCTGTGCCAGGAAACATGCAGTATTAGACCAGGAGTGGGCAGAGGCTTGCCCAGGCCAACACACAGCCACAATGCTGCCTGCCAAGGGCAGGGATGGCCAACACCATGCCCACTCCAAGATGCTTCGGGGTGAAAGCACCCCATGCCTACCTTCACACCTGAGCCTAGGCCCCTGAGGAATGGAGGGCAATGGTGGTCAAAGGGAAAGCAGAGAAGGGTGGCCAGGCTGGGCCCAGGGCACCAGGGGCAGGAGAGCAGACAGCTGAGAACCCGCCCTGGGGAAGAAGCCAAGGTGGGAGCCTTCATGGGTGAGGCTCCAGGCCCCAGTGCCCGTTCCAGTGTCCCCTCCGACTCTGCTCCCTAAACATAAATTCAAAGATTGACGACTAAGAATCTCCACAGGGGACTCCCCGGCAGTCCAGGGTTAAGACTTCACCTTCCAGCGCAGGGGGTGTGGGTTCCCTCCCTGGTCTGGAAGCTAAGATCCCACATGCCTCAACAGCCAAAAAAATCAAAATATAAAATAGAAATAGTATTGTGACAAATTCAATAAAAATTAAAAAAAAAAAAGAAGTATATCCACTTGGCAACCACAGAGCATTAAACCCCAATTAGAGCCCCTTTCCCCAGTCATGTGTTTATCAGGCGGCCCTGGTGGCCTGGGATGGAGGTGGAAGTGTGGGGTCAGGAGATAACCTTCTGAAGAAACAGTTCTCAGAAATGAAGACAGAGAATGCTGGGAAAGCCAACTGTTTTCATTTTTGCCTTTAAAATTTGTAAACATTAGGCTGCACATGTTTTCAGCAACTTGACTTTGCATGTGTGTGTGTGTGTGTGTGTGTGTGTGTACGTTAGTCACCCAGTTGTGTCCAACTCTATGTGATCCTGTGGACTGTAGCCCGCCCAGCTCCTCTGTCCATGGAATTCTCCAGGCAAGAATACTGGAATGGGTTGCTATCTCTTCTACCGGGGATCTTCCTGACCCAGGGATCCAATAGGGGTCTCCCTTGTTGCAGACAGATTCTTCACCATCTCAGCCACCACGGACATTTTTCACTCAGCAGTATTTTATGCACTAATGGCTACCTTATATTGAACAGCTATAGTCTTTAACAGATTAGCTAAGGTATTTACCATGGGCTTCAGAACTGCACATGTTCTGGCCCATCACTCTCCCCTCTGCCTGTCTGCCCCTCACACACTAAGCATTTAGTGCTTACGCATTTGCTCCTGCCAGCGTGGTCCCCTCCCTCATGGGGACAGCCTATTGGCCTTACCTTAGAATTTTGCTTCTGTCCTGGTGTGTGATACTACCCAAGGACAGGTGTTTCTAAGGCAACCCTGATGTTGCTGATCCAGGGAGTTCTCTCTTACAATCACTGGTTTAGATCCCATGCAAGGCGGCCGCTGAAGGCTTGTGAGCAGCTCCCAGGGGTAAGATGGGGCCTGCAGAATCGACTTGCCCCAATTGCTGCCCCCTGCTGTCCTGAGAGGGGAAGACAGAAGCAAGCCAAAGAGGAGAAGAAAAGTCCTCCCAAATTGAGGACTTCTCTTTGAACATCAATAACTGATTTACAACTTCCCAGGTAGCACGAGTTGTAAAGAACCCACCTGCCAATGTAGGAAGCATGGGATATGTGGGTTTGATCCCTGTGTCAGGAAGATCCCCTAGAGGAGGAAATGGTAACCCATTCCAGTATTCCCATGGATAGATGAAGGAGCCTGGTGGGCTACAGTCCATGGGGTCACAAAGAATCTGACCAGAGTCAAACACAGCTTAGCTACTGAGCATGCCCGCAACTAATTTAAAAAGATGAGACTGTCATCAAGCAGGTAACTTCGCTCAAGCACTGTAGGGAGTAGACAGACAGGATAGGAGAAATGGCGGGGGGGATATCCTCCAATTAGCACAGCAGCTAACAAACTTCTATAACCCTGCCCTAACTCATCCCACCCACAGGGGTGCCTACACCTAGCTTCTCAACATCCCACCAATTCACCATCACCCCTTCCTCACATCATGGGGTGACGGCAGAGAGTGACAGTGTCGCCTGTGGAAGTCATCCAGGGGATGTTAGGGTTCCCCAACACTGGGTGCTGGAGTTGTGCTTCTCCACACCTTTGCCCTAATCAATATTTTCCAGCTTTTTATAATCTGATGAGTGAAAACCGAATCTCATGCTATCAATTTGTATTTTTCATCAAGGCAACTCATACTTGTTGCCTCTTCATTTCTCTTGACCACTTTTCTGATGAGTTTCTTTTCTTACTTCTTTACTGTAGCTCTTGGAGTTTTGGGGCTTCCCGCATAGCTCAGTTGGTAAAGAATCTGCCAGCAAAGCTGGAGACCTGGGTTTGATTCCTGGGTTGGGAAGATCCCCTGGAGAAGGAAATGGCAACCCACTCCCATATTCCGGCTTGGAAAATCCAAGGACAGAGGAGCCCGGCAGGCTACAGTCCATAGGTCGCAAGAGTCGGACATGACTTAGCACTATCTTTCTTTTAGAATTTTTGTTGCCATTGATCCTTTCTAGACGTAGCCGTTGTTTTTGTTTTGCTATTTTACTATTTGTCTTTTAACTTTATGATGTATCCATTACTACTCTGTGGCAACCTCCCTGAGATTTACTAGAGGACAAGTGTTGACAAAAATAATCAATATATGATCACTAATAAGAATAGAAAAGTTTTATTTAAGCCAAACTAGTCCAGAAGCCTGCTTCCCAGATTACTCTGAGAAACTGCTCTGGAGAAGTAGGGTTTTCAGCCCAGTTTTATATCTCATCAGAACAAAGAACATTAAACAAGTCAGGGTTACATTTCTTCAAGGTTTCAAAAAAAAACAAAAAGACCAGTGCATACATAGCAAGTCAACATGGCCTTGGCACCTGGGAAGGGAGTCTTATCATCAAAGGAGAACCAGCATTGGCTTCCCAGGAAGAAAGGCATTTAATCTTTATTTTTAACACAGACATTCTTTACTCCTGGTCAATGTGCTGGTTTCTTTAATAATTGAAGCAGCTGTACAGTGTATGTTTGACAGGCCACAAAGGGGCTACTTTAGTTAGCGTAAAATTCAAGTGAACTCATGTATAAAGCCAGAATGACTTCCCTATATCTTGATATGAAAAAATTTCTTTTATCATAAGGGAGTGTGTACACTACGTAGCCTGCCACATCATCCATTCTCAATCATCGTTAGCAGGGCAGCCGCCGCCGTTGTTTTATAACACATGTCTGACACCCAGAGGCCCTGCAGTCCTAGGCCTGCTGGTCTTCAGTAACGCGCAGCACCGTGACACCAGTGTAATAGCATATGTAGACTGTTCTGTGGAGTGCTAATCTAATGCCATTTGGATGGGATCATGTTTCACCTCGTGGGGTTTCCATGTAAGTGTTGAGCATTGAAGCTGGGCTCTAAAGTTAGTGGGAAAGACTGAAAGCTGTGTGGCGTGATCTAACTCAGCATTCCTCCTTTGTCACCACCCCTCCATCAGCCAGCCCCTGAGTACTGCAGCCTCCAGGAAGGTCTGCCCTACTTGGACATGGTGATTAAAGAGACCTTGAGGATGTACCCACCGGCTTTCAGGTAAGCCTGCACCGCAGGTCTTCAGTCTGTCACCACCTGTGTTGTGAAGAATGCTGGACCCAAGCTCCTGCAGGAGAAGGTCTGAGTATTGGGGGTCATCTCCGGGGGGCACTGGACACCATGCCTGACACACGGTCACCATGGAAGTAAATGTCCGGCCTATATTCCTATATGTTAACTATCTTTTCAAAGCGTCATTGCTGTTTTCTTAACACGACCTTCCTCCCCAACCCAAGCCAATCTCTTTGGCCTCCTAGCCTCAGATGACTTTTGCTCTTTCCTTGGCCTGTTGTTATGCATTCATTCACCAGCTACTTACTAAGCATCTACTTTATGTCACACGTTGGGTAATCAGCCAAAACAGATAAAGCGTCTGCCTTTGGAGTTGACAGCCCAGAGGGGAGCATCCAAGGCCTGGGATGCTCCTTCATTCTCTCCAACGATCCACACCCCACCATCCTCAGAGCTCCCACCCAGGACTTAGTGTTCCAGGAGGTCTGACTCAGCCAGCCTCACCTGTTCCCCACTGGCTCTCTCCCCACCACAGCACTCTGCACACTGACTCTACTTCATATTATATTTTTGGACACTTTTCAACTGCTCTGCAACATTTTACCAAAGAGCATCCAGCCACACCAACCTGTAAATGCCTTGAAAGCAGGAATCAGGTCTTCTGCTTCTTTCAAATTCCCCCTAAATGAGATGCTACCAAATTCCAGGCTCATTCGCCCCAAGCACAGTAAGCCAAGAGCTGAGATGTTGAGGTTTTTAGCAGAGAACAGACACGTTCACAAGGCAGCCAAGCGTGGAGACAGAACAAATCTCCAGGCTGCCTCTCCCACGTCAAGTAGCCCAGGTATTCATGGGATAAAGCAGCAGCTGAAGAGCATGGGGAAAGGTAATGACTGGAGATGAGAAGAAGGTGAGGCAATTGTAGTTCTAAGCAGGTGCAAGGAAGCTATAGGTGTCCCCATGGGAAGCAAGTTCAGAATACGGCAGCCTTAGCATCAAAACAAAAGATAGTTTTGAGCCCTCTGAGGTCAAAATGTCAGCAAGAAGCCACTTGCACATGCCCAGTTGGAGCGTCAGAGGTCTTAACCAGTCTTAACTGGCTCAAGCTCCAACTAGACAGAGCTGTCTCCAAGTTCCTGAAAAAAAAAAAAACAACTTGGGAAAATACCTTACTGTTGAAGCTGCCTGGTCCTTACAGTACGTGCAGGTTGTTGTGTAGCAACAATTAAAGCAAGCTTCATCAGTGAAGGCAAGCTGAATGGATCTAACTGAGGACTACCCTGAGTTTCAGAGGTGGCCCATGGAGCACAGGGTCTTAACTTGAGTCTCCAGACCCTCAGAGAGTGAAACATTGCCAGAGCTCAGGCTCTAGGAACAGAGGCAACCCAAAGCATGTAACTTATAAATTCTACTCTGCATCTCTAGGAAGCATTGTACCACATAAACCATATGGAGGTAACTTTTGCCATTTTAAAAAGAGAAAATGTGGATGATGTGAAGGTATCTCAGAATTATATTCCAAACCGAAAATATCCTAGCGAGTGTGATTGTAGATATTGTCCAAAATGTTCAGACCCAGAGCCAAGAGAGAATTCCCAGGGTGTGAGTCAAATCACATCCTTCTCAAGCACACATGCTTTCAGTCTCCTGGTCCAGGAGCAGACAGGAACGCCAGGGCTCGCCTCGTTGCTCTGCTGACACCAGTATTAAGACCTGATCCTGGGACTTCTCTGGTGGTCCAGTGGTTAAGACTCTGCGATTCCACCACAGGGGGCACAGGTTCGATCCCTTGTTGGGAAACTAACAGTCTGCATGCTGAGTGGCCAAAAAAAATAAAAGACCCAATTTCACAGGCCTTATCTTACTTCCTTGGGAGCCTCAGAGCAAACTCATCTGGCCTATTTTTTGTTTTTGTTTTTGTTTTTTAATGATTTATACCAGCTTCCTTCCAAGGGAACTATGGGCAGCTGCTATACACATGAAATTCAAAATAAGACATTCAGTGATATAACAGATCAAAGACTGTTCAGAGGAAAGAATCCTTGACAGGACACCAGAGATGGTGACAACTGGGGTCAGGCTTGGTGGCTGAGGCTCCCAGGAGAGAGGAAAACTGGTGGAGTTGAACCATCCTGTTCTCTATTGGGAGGGAAGTGTAGAAACTGATCAAAGACACATCATTTCCCGGATCTAACGTCAATCAAGCATTCATCACATGAGGCCTTGCATAGATGACATGTTGAGCGACAAAGTCCACAGTCTCTTCAGCACTAAAATTCTGCAGGCAATTCTCCTCCTGATCGTTTATAAGTAGCAAAGTGTAAAAGGAAGTCAGTGAAGGCATTGTTCTAGGGAACCAGGATGCTGCGATCTCACCTGAGGGCAGGACAGAACCCAGAGTATCTAGATGGATTTGTTAAAATTCCCACCATATAAAAAAAATAGATCCAGGTTTCCCTAATGACAGAGCCAGTCTGGACGGAAAGTCAGGACAGTCTCGGTCCTGCCAATAGTTTACTGTGTGATCTTGGGTAAGTTCCGGGCTGTGCTGGGCTTCTGTTTCCTGTGCCTTTAGAGGGCACGCGACACCCGCTCTGCCTACTCTGGCAGTGTTGGGAAGTGAGACAGCAGACGGAAACACAGTACCCCTGCAGGCAGGGTGTCGTGCAAGGTATGAAGTAAAGAGCAAGAAGCATTTGAGTTGAATGGCCTCCACCCAGTCCGGCTCCAGTCTCAGGCAAGCCATGGTCTCCCTTCCTCCAGACCTACTCCACTGGTGGTTTAAACCCAATCACTGTTCACTTCTGTCATCAAACAACAGAAGTGAAAGAGGCAGACAAGAGGCCCATTTGCTTTAGCCCAGGCATAGGATTTGTGGGGTGAACATAGAATTTTGCTTTTTAATTTTATTTTACTTTATTATTTTCATCTCAGAAAAACGCTTGACTTTTCCCAAGCACTGACACATTTGACTGATACCCTTATTCCTAAAAAAATAAACCCTCAAAATTGCCTTTGTGGAAAATTTAACAATTCTCTTTGAAGAATTATTAATGTCGATCCAGGAATCTATGCAGTATAATTCAGCAGATTCTGGCCTGGTATGCAGCACCGATATTTTGGCCACCTGATGCAAAGAGTCGACTCATTGGAAAAGACCCTAATGCTGGGAAAGATTGAGGGCAGGAGGAGAAGGGGACAATAGAGGACAAGATGCTTGGATGGCATCACCAACTCAATGGACATGAGTTTGAGCAAGCTCCGGGAGACAGGAAAGGATAGGGAAACCTGGTGTGCTGCAGTTCTTGGGGTCACAGAGCTGGACATGACCTAGCAACTGAACAAACAAAAAATTCCACCTAGTCTAGCCAGATAGGAGGCCAGATGATGTACAGAAGGGAAGGCCCCCTTTTCTGGCTTTTAGCGGGTATTGCCTCTAGATCCAAGCTCTTTCTGGTAACTGAAAAGGAAGGAGGTTGGGGTATACCCTTATCTGCTCCCCTAGGACTGAGGGTGCACACATCGGAGCCCCCGCCTGCTCTGATTAGAGCAAGAGTGTTTTGTGGCCAGTTCCGAGCACACGATAATTGCATTCGTTGCTTAGGAGTCTCACAGCCTTGGCCTTTCACGTTCCTGATACAGCGAAGGCTCGTGACAGAGTGGCAAATGCAGCAGGGAGCCACGAGTTACTCTTAATTTCTTTTACAAGCAGGAACGGGGTACAGCAGTGATTTGTGTAATAACTTTATCTCCTCTGAGATATTTAGGGAAACCTAGTTCTGCAACCTGAAGTAAAAGCCAGCATAAATTATTTTTAATTTTTAAAATTACCAAAATAAAATTGCTTATACTTAAGAATGAAGAAATACAGAGGATCCAAAGAAAAAGTCAGCCCCCTCTGGTCCCCCACCATCCTCCGCCCTAGCACCACCCCTTACGGGAGGTCATGGTAGAAGTTTAGGTATTCTTCCGTAAACATTATGTTCATAGGCAGACACATATGGTCTAGCTTTTTCAAATAAGACGTAAATGGTATTAAGCCTTTGTCATTTGGCAAAAGAAACAATCTGATCAAGATGCTTTCCTCTCCAGTAGAAGTTCTCCATAGCCACACAGACAATGAAGGGGAACAGATGTGCAAACCCAAATTTCCTGTAGGTAAAGCAAGGGTGTGGCCCCAACAGGAATGGGAAGAAGAAGGCATGGTGGCTGGGGGATGATCCCTGCACGGCTTCCAATACCGAGGCTCTCATGAACCCCAACACCAGGCATAAGACAGGTTCTTCAGGCTGAAGGAAGGGATGGATGAACCTAGAGACCGCAGGGTCCAGAGCAACATAGGGTTAATAGCCAAAGCTGGGGTGGGGTTGGGGTGAGGGTTGGTCCCTGTCCGGGTCACCCCAGGAAGAAGGCTGGACCTCCCATCCGCCAGCCCCCTCCCACACTGCAGACCTGAGCCCCAGCACAGCCGCCCCCCCCCCCGGGCTCTCCATCTCATCTCTGCTCTGCCTCAAGGCGGGGGTGACCTGTGTGTCCCCGCAGGTTCACGCGGGTGGCGGCACAGGACTGCGAAGTGCTGGGCCAGTACATCCCCGCGGGCGCCGTGCTGGAGACGGCCGTGGGCCCCCTGCACTATGACCCCGAGCACTGGCCAAACCCCGAGAACTTCAGCCCCGAAAGGTGAGTACTGCCCTCCCAAGAGGGCTGGTGGGGGAAGTGAGTGTGAGGATTGGAGGCAGCTGCCAGGAGACAGAGATTTAGTGAAGTGCCCCCAAAGTCAAAAGCTGCGGCAATCAGAGAGAAGTTTTTGAGGCATAATTTCTAAAGGAACTAAGTGTACCATTTTTGAAGAGCTCAAAACACAATCCAGAGGTTTAGCCATTTCCACAGCACTGCGTGCAAGTAACAAGGCACTTTCAGGTGGGTGTCCACTGTTTGTTCACACCAAGAAACAGGACACCTTTCAGAAACACGTTAAGATGTAGCAGGCTATCACTTCCTTTTTTAAAAAATGAATACCTGCTCCAAAACAAGAGTATCAACAATTTCTTCAGGAATTCATGAAGCCCGGCTATGCTAACATGGTAGACCTGAATACTTCCCTTCTGTCCCCCGCATGGATTTGGTCCATTGTCTAAATTTCATTTCCAGACTCCCAATTTAAAATGTCTGAGCAGGCATCTGCACTTCCTCCTCATGAGAGTGGATGCATGCCGCCTCCTGGTTGATCTGGCAAGTGAGGGGCTGGCCAGCTGGCAGCTGTGTTTCCACCGTTAGTGGCTCCATCTTCCTGTTAACGCAGCCCTGACTCTACAACCCCGGTCCCTAGGAAACCATGGCAGTAGCACCCAGATAAGCAACACTGTGCTGCTCAGCAGCTCCTGGAAGTACGGTAGAGATCCAGACACATAAACAGCAGATGCAGGGTTTACAGCATCACCTTTGAAAACAAATGGCCTTGAAACAAAAAGGGCTTCCCTGGTGGCTCAGGCAGTAAAGAGTCCCGCCCACAGTGCAGGAGGCCTGAGTTGGATCCCGGCATCGGGAAGATCCCCTGGAGAAGGAAATGGCAATCCACTCCAGTATCCTTGCCTGGAGAATTCCATGGACCTAGGAGGCTACAGGAGAATTCCAAGGAGCCTAGCAGGCTACAGTCCATGCGATCGCAAGGAGTCAGATATGATTGAGTGACTTCACTTGGAAACAAAAAGTGCCTTAACATGAAAAGTGGGTCAAAGATTCTTGGGCCCATAAGTTCCAGAGGCAGTAATAAGTGAGCTGGCCACTATTACAAAATAGTGGTTGTCACCTAGCGTTACTGTCATGGAACACATGTGGCAAATGTTGTCATTTGGAGCTGAAGAAGAGCTTCCAGTGAGTCAAATAGTGCCACCTGCAGAGGTTCAAGTTGCGTTCTTGAACCAGAAAGGCAAATGTGGGCAGGGAGACAGCTCCCATTATGGCATCAGCAGACAAACTGGTAGGACAAGGCCGTCAGAGGGGGCTGGTGCCCAGGGACTCTGCTTAGGAAGTGGATGCCGGCCGGCTAGGGTCACCCTCTGGGTGCTGGGGAAACTGGAGCCACAGGTGAAGCTAGGGCTGTGGTTTCTTGGAGACTTTCACCCCGGATTCTAGTGAGTCTGCTGGCACATTAACCACGCAGTGAATTCATAAGGAGAGGCAGAGAGGCCAAAGTTGATGTTCCCGTTGATTCTTTGAATTCAACAGTGTCTGGAGGGCTTGGCAGGACAGGAGGAGCGGAGCCCGGACTGCACCATGTGGAAGGGTGGCCACCTGCTCCGGAGCCTTGGGGACTGACGGGTCAAGCAAAAACCGATCCTGCAGACCCCGTGGGGCGGGGCGCGGGGCGCAGAGGGGTGGAGGGTTGAGGCCCCACCTGCCTGGTAGGAGGAGCGTGAAGCTCTGTGTAGGGTGATGGTGTTCCGGGCCCATCCTGATCGTGCTGCCCTGCAGGTTCACGGCCGAGGCGCGACAGCACCGGCGGCCCTACACGTACCTGCCGTTCGGGGCGGGCCCCCGGAGCTGCCTCGGGGTGCGGCTGGGGCTCCTGGAGCTCAAGCTGACGCTGCTCCACGTCCTGCGCAAGTTCCGGTTCCAAGCCTGTCCCGAGACGCAGGTGAGCCCCGCCTGCTGCTCCAGGCGCAGGGGTACCCACTGCACCCCAACTTCCCACTCCAAGAGCCTTCCACCCGCCGCACCTCCTGCTTGCTCAGGCCGCTTCCCTTTCCGGAATGCCATCCCTCCCCCTTCTCCACCCCGTCTAATCCCATCCTCCGAATCCAGACTGGTGTTCCCTCAGACCCCAAAGTGGCCCCTGAGAAGTCCTGCGCACAAGGCGTCTCCCATTCCTAGCCCTACCCCAGATGCCAGTTCCTCCAGGAAGCCCTCCCGACGACTTTGCCAGCCACAGCAGACGGCTACTTCTTTTGAAGTCGTTTCAAGTGTGCACCATACCTGCACTGTCTGGTATTACAGCCACTAGCCACACTTTGCTATTTATGTTATTAATCAACACAATTAAAAATTCAGCCCCTCATTTGCATTAACCACAGTTCAAGCACTCAGTACCCACTTTCACTAGTGGCTGCCACAGGGGATAGGACAAGTCTAGATCATCTTGTTTCTTGAGCCTCTAACTGGTCTTCCATCAGGACTCAAAGACATCGATCAGAAAGCCTGCCTGCCCCCAGCACTAAGGCCTGGTGACACTTCTCTCCCTGGAGGTCCCATGGTAGCCACTGAACAGTCCTTTCACATGCAGCTATAGAGAATACCCTACTTCTAGAGTAATTCTGTGGCTTTTCTTCCAAATCTCCATCCCACCATCGATCTGCCTAAATTGGACATAAGGAAAGCCTTCTGAATGGCAGCGGACTTTCAGCAGGGAGCTCTCCCTAAGCCCCTGAGAAAGGGAGAGGGGGTCCTACTCAGTTTCTGGCTGGGCCCCAGGGTGAGAGATGAGAGATGAGGAAGGTCTGGGGTTTCTTTCACCACTTGGCACTCTGTGCCCTTGGGCAGGTCGGGTGGCCTCCCTGAACCTGTATGTTTTCATTTGCAGTGCTCTGCTCCCACCTTACAAGCAGGCTTGTTAGAAGGATAACTGGGGGACCCCTCCTCTGCGAGATTCCCTGGTAGCTCAGCTGGTAAAGAATCCACCTGCAATGGCGGAGACCCCTGTTTGATTCCTAGGTCAGGAAAATTCCCTGAGGAGGTACAGGCTACCCACTCCAGTATTTTGAGACCTCCCTGGTGGCTCAGTTGGTAAAGAATTCACCTGCAAGGTGCAATACCTAGGTTCAATCCCTAGGTTGGGAAGATCTCCTGAAGAAAGGAATGGCCACCCACTCCAGTATTCTAGCCTGGGGAATTCCATGGACAGAGGAGCCTGGCAGGCTACAGTCCATGGAGTTGCAATGAGTCAGACACAACTAAGCAACTTTCACTTTCCTCTGCAGGATGTTATTAACATAGGAAAGGGGTGAGTCCCTGTCCAAAACCAGGCCCAAGACATGACTCTGTGGCCTCTCAGAGTCCCCCTGGGGAGGCCACTTTGCTCACTCTCAGACCTGCCCTCCCTCAGCCCACAGCCCAATTCCCACAACCTGCCTCAGGCCCATTCCCAGGGAACTTTCTCATCAATAGGGTTAATTCTGATAGATATCTTAATTTCCTCTATTTTAGGTACCACTGCAGCTAGAATCCAAATCTGCCCTAGGTCCAAAAAATGGTGTCTACATCAGAATCGTCTCCCGCTGACACCACCTTCTCATCCAAAGAAAATCCTCGTGTGGAAATGTGGATTTTTGTTAGAACACCAAAGAAGCAGTTGAAAGCATGCCTGGCCTATGAATATAAAAGTGGTCATTTATGTAACATTTTCTAAATGCTTAATAAATGTGTGTTGTACTTAGTTTCAGAGAAGGCGATGGCACCCCACTCCAGTACTCTTGCCCGGAAAATCCTGATGGAGCCTGGTGGGCTGCAGTCCACAGGGTCTCGAAGAGTCAGACACGACTGAGCGACGTCACTTTCACTTTTCACTTTCATGCACTGGAGAAGGAAATGGCAACCCACTCCAGTGTTCTTGCCTGGAGAATCCCAGGCACGGGGGAGCGTGAAGTGACTTAGCAGCAGCAGCACTTAGTTTTGACTTTGCTAATGGTGTTTAAAAAACATCCTCCTCTCAATAAAGGACTGGTGCTAAATGAGTTAAAACACAGTTTGGACAAAATGACTGAGAACTTGGGGTTTTGGAAGAAATTCCGGCCTCAGGATGGAATACCCTCCTCTATAGGGTAGGAGACACACAGATGCTCAAGTGGTCCTGATGGCCCAAGTATGGGGGTCTTTTCAGTGTCTGGTGCATTGTGATGTTTAACTTAAGAGAATAATGTTGACCAGAAGCTCAACTTTAAAAGTGGTTCAAAAGCTTTATTATGCTTTGATTTTTCTAGGTAGAGTACTACCAACATTCTAAGTTTCAATGCACAGAAGAGTGGTAAGAGGCCAAAATGTACTTTTTCTTTTAAAGAACATCCTATCTTAATGCTCTGTGGTGACCTGAATGGGAAGGAAGTTAAAAAGGGAGAGGTTATATGTATATATATAGCTGATTTAATTTTGCTGTACAGTAGAAACTAACACAACATTGTAAAGCAACTGCTGTTGCTGATCAGTCGCTCAGTCATGTCCGACTCTTTGTGACCCCATGGACTGAAGCACACCAGGCTTCCTTGTCCTTCACTGTCTCCCGGAACTTGCTCAAACTCATGTCCATTGAGTCAGTGATGCCATCCAACCATCTCATCCTCTGTCGTCCCCTTCTCTTCCTGCCTTCAATCTTTCCCAGCATCAGGGTGTTTTCCAATGAGTCAGCTCTTCGCATCAGGTGGCCAAAGTACTAGAGCTTCAGCATCAGTCCTTCCAATGAATATTCAGGACTGATTTCCTTTAGGATGGACTGTTTGGATCTCCTTGCAGTCCAAGGGACTCTCAAGAGTCTTCTCCAACATCACAGTTCAAAAGCATCAATTCTTCAGTGCTTAGCTTTCTTTCTGGTCCAACTCTCACATCCACACATGACTACTGGAAAAACCATAGCTTTGACTATACAGACATTTGTTGGCAAAGTCATGTCTCTGCTTTTTAATATGCCATCTAGGTTTGTCATAGCTTTTCTTCCAAGGAGCAAGCCTCTTTTAATTTCATGGCTGCAATCACCATCTGCAGTGATTTTGGAGCCCCCAAAAATAAAAGTCTGCCACTGTTTCTTTCCATTTTTCCCCATCTATTTGCCATGAAGTGATGGGACCAGATGCCATGATCTTAGATTTTTTTAATGTTGAGTTTTAAGCCAGCTTTTCCACTCTTCTTTCACCTTCATCAAGAGGCTCTTTAACTCCTCTTTGCTTTCTGCCATAAGGGTGTATCATCTGCACACCTGAGGTTATTGATATTTCTCCCATCAATCTTAATTCCAGCTTGTTATTCATGCAGCCCAGCATTTCACATGATGTACTCTGCATATAAGTTAAATAAACAGGGTAACAATATATAGCCCTGACATACTCCTTTCCCAATCTGGAACCAGTCTGTTGTTCCATGTCCAATTCTAACTGTTGCTTCCTGACATGCATACAGGTTTCTCAGGAGGCAGGTTAAAGTGGTCTGGTATTCCCATCTCTTTAAGAATTATCCAGTTTGTTGTGATCCACACAGTCAAAGGCTCTAGCATAGTCAATGAAGCAGAAGTAGATGTTTTTCTGGAACTCTCTTGCTTTTTCTGTGATCTGACGGATGTTGGGAATTCGATCTCTGGTTCCTCTGCAACTATACTCCAAAATTTTAAAAAGAGCATTATAATTTTGTTTCTGGCTATGCTAGGTCTTTGTAGCTGTGTGTGCCATGGGCTTTCTTTAGTTGCAATGAGTGGGTACATGGCCTTCTCTTGTTGCAGAGCACAGGCTCAGTAGTTAGGACATGCAGGTTTAGTTGCTGAGAGCCATGTGGGATCTTCCTGGATCAGGGATCAAACCCGTGGCCCTTGCGTTGGCAGGCAGGTTCTTAACCACTGTACCAGCAGGGAGGTCCCCATCCTATCATAATTTTGATCAAAGAATCAAAATACAGAGCTGAATTTATTAAAAGTAATTATTGTGTTGCTGAGAAGTTCAAATGTAACAAACAACTTGCAAACTGAAACTCAGATCTGCTGCCAGCAGCCGTGTGGTCTTTTTACCTCTGTGCCGTTTTCCTCATGTATAAAACGAGGACGCTGACCTAGATCACCAGCCCCCTCCTCTGTGCAACACCTGAGCAGCATCACAGGGCTGATGTTGTATAGGCAACAGAGCAGGAATCTGCAAGGATGTGATACCGAGGCTGACCCTCCAGTACGAAGTGCAGGCTGTTGCAGGAGAGCCTCCCCCTGTCCACCGTTGTGACTGCGGCTTCTGCTGTTTTTTCTCCCTGCCTCCCGCCCCCAGCACCCCATGCTTCCCCCAAAGTGGCCCACCTGCGGAGTTCCCTTCCCTGTCTGGTCTCTTAGAATATAAGCAGCCAGCCTCATGACTATTTGTCGTCAGTCTCTCTCTCACACACACACATAAGCATGCTCTGCATCCCACTACCTCTTTGCATGGGAATTCTGAGAGGTCTTTTTGACTTCTTCCCATCACAATGCCCCCTCTCCTCCCATGCCCACAGGAATGGCTGCCCTCCACTCCCACCCACAATCCAGCTTCATGGACCCCAGCCCTTTCCTCAATGTCCAGTCCAGGTAGGTGGCAATGTGCTTTCTCACATGTCAGCAAGGGTAGAGACCTTGGCAGACTCCACAGCTCACTTGCCTTTTCTGGAGCATTTGATCACCTGCTGTGCTCCTCACCATACCCCCAAGGACCACTCAGCTCCTAGCAGTCTCAGATCTGAGAACCGCAGGCAGAGGCACTGTGTGCAAACTGGACACACCGTATCAGGAGGCTGGGGGATGGAAAGGAAGGGTGCAGGGGAAGGACTGAACCGAGGCCAGCGGGCACAGCCACCCAAGAGGGGGTGGAGGGCCTCAAGAGGTGGAGCCATCCTGCCAGCCCCTCCAGCCCCAGTCAGAGACCCTACCAACCGCTGTGTGTGCAGGAGACACAGAACACACCACCTACTCCATGTCCAGAACATAGTGCATAATAGTGGATCTGGGTTTTGTGGGGCTTGAAATCTGAATTGAGGGAAAGAAAAAGAAACAAATATGTAACTTTCAAGTTTAACCAAAATGTATGATCATGCAGCCAGGTAGCAGTGGTTCCCCTTGAGGGCTGTAGAAGGAGCCCCAGTAAATGAGGGGCTGTGAAGCTTCAGCTTCATCACCTTCATGATAAAACCATGCACAGCCCTCCTCGAGGCCAGATACAGGGGCTCTGTTTTATCCTGACACCCAGAAAAGTGACTTACCCCACAGGTGCCCAATAAACAGACACTGAAAAATGAACTGCAGCTGTCACCCATGTCAGATAAGTATTTTTTTTATTCCCAGACTCTGCTGTGACACTGCAGCACAGGTATTCAGATCTCATGGGGACATAAAAGCCTTATTCAGAGAGTGTTCTGTGCAGGTGCAGAGGCAGGGGCAGGCATTCACACGCCAGGCCAGGTCTTAGGGGAGCCACTCATTCCTGTCACCTGCCACGACTAAGGGAAACCAACAGGGACTCAATGACACTACACAGTAGCCACTGGTCTAACAACTGGTCTAGCCACTAGTCTAACATGGGCCAATTTCAAGGCCAGAAGCCCAGAAGCAGCAGCAGAAATGGTGCCCGGATTAGACATACCGCAACAGACACGATGACTGTGCCCTGCCAGGCCCACAACCCAGGACTTCCTGTACCAATGGCTACTGTGTCATTCTGACAAAAACAACTCCAGGTGCCACAAAGACCCTGAAATGTCAAACCAATGAAGAGACAGAAATTGTTGCAAATTAAAACTAATCCATAAAATAGTGTCTGGAAACTCTGTGCCTGATGCCAATCTGCAGCAAAGTCAACAAAGAGTAAAAAATAAAACTTTAACACCTGAATAAAAAGCAATAATGGATTCGTCTACCATCATTACTGGCGAGTCCAAAAGTGATTTAAAAGTGAAAATATTATCATCAGCCAGAGATTAAGAATCTTCATAACTTCATCATGAAACAATGTTAAATGAACAGTTCATTAAAAGTTTTTTTTGTTTAAAAAAAAGCTTTCCCTAAATAGCTATTTCAAGTAAGATAAGCCAGAAAGGCATAAAACCATCGGGGTGCTCACTGCTGGAAGCTGAAGAAAGAAGCCAAGGAGAAGAGGGCGGGGGTGGTGGCCGGGGGCTTGGTGGAGGCAGTGTACTGGATGACGTACTCCGGGTAGGCCTGGTGCTTCTCGAAGATCACGAAGATGGAGGGTTCAGACATGCTGTTCACGCAGCTGTCGTACAGGATGTTGCCTTGGGCCTCCTTGATTGGGGGGCGGACGTAGGCGGTGCTGCCCCGGACGAACTCGCCCACCAGCACCCGAGCCAAGAACATGGTGTGGGTGTTGCTGTCGGTTTTGCTGTAGTGGTGGGAGTATGCAGCATCCCGGGCAAAGTAGCTCCCTACAAGGACACCAGCGTCAGCCTGTGGCCAGAAAAGGCGTGCCCACTTCCTGCCAACAGGGCAAGACCTATAGCCTCTACCCTCCCTCTGCTCCTGTTTTTACAGCTTCTTCCTTATGAAGGGCTTCAGAGGGATCATGAAACTCTGAGATGGAAAACTCCTTTCAAGTAACATCTGTCACTCCAACTCTAAAGGTCTCTGGGCCCCTCACTACTGACTCCCTCCCCAAGAAGGTCAGCTTCCTGAGCCATAAAATGGGGCTGTGGCCCAACTTCGCAGGGTTAGTGTGGAAAAACACCAAGACCCCACCCATAAAACAGGCTGCAGACACCCACCGCCCAATACACAGATTCATGGATAAAAATCTGAGTTGGAAGCTGCTGCCTGCACATTCAGATTTACAACCTACCACCAGCTCCCATGCACCCTGACCCCAAAGCTGTCAGACTGAAGCTAATGGACAGACCTGACTGAGAAGCTGCTGACTACAGATCACACCACGAGGTTCTCTCAATTTAGCAACCACTGAAGGGGAGAGGAGAATGTTCCTGTTCTCAGGAGGTGTTTAAGGGTAAAGTGGTATGATACATGCCACCTACTTCCAAATGGTTCAGAAATAAGAGACAGGGTGATAAATCCAATGTGAAGTGTTAAAGCTGATGAACTGGTAAAATTTATGTGGGAGGGTTTTTTAAATATTATTCCTCCACCTTTCCTGTGAGTTAGAAATTATTTTCAAATAAAGTTTAAAAATAACTAAGAGACAAAACCAGGTAACATGTTATAGCAAGAATGACATGTTTACCTGAGCGTATCTGAGCGTTCAGATTTTTACTCTAAGGTAACAGCATGGACAGGTGGGGACCTGACTCAGGGCTGGGAAGGCGGCTCTGTCTCCTCTTCCCACTTCCCAACAGAGATGCAGGTTCATCTCCCAGGGAAGCCAAACCCCAGCCTAAGCAGGGGGTCAGGCCTGAGGCTGCACACAGCGGGGAGGGAGAGTCAGGTGTTGACAGCTGGGTCCCCCACATCCCGGCCCGTCCTCCCCGAGTCTGAACTACTGGTGCAACTCATGCTGGTTCCCCCCATGCCCTCTGTCAATTTGTTTTAAGGTGGTTTCTGGGTCTTGGACAGTGAGGCCAAGATGATTCTGCCAGCAGGGGTGCTTACCTTTGCCGTAGGAAGTACCGTGGAGACCACTGACCCGCCAGTCAAAGTTCTGCTGGCAGATGGCATCGACAAAACCAGTGCTGGTGCCGTGGAACAGCTGCCTTTCATCCACCATCTTGCCACCGTTCCTCTTCTGCATCTGCTCTTTTTGCCTAGAATCACGAAGTGAACATGTGCTGGAGGGAGAGGGCACTTGCCACCAAACACAGGCTGCCCAACCCAAGAAAACATGTCTTATTAGAAGTGCCTTAAGACCAGGAGCCATGAGACTCCAGTAACGGGCCAGGAGCCTGGAAAGCTGAGAGTAGGACCTGGGTGAGAGCAGAGGGAAGCCCTCCCTCCTGGGCTCCAGGCCTCCACGGCTCCTTGAACCCCCAAACAAGATGGATGAGCCCTTAGAAGGCAGGCTGCTTCTTCCCAGTATCCTGCTCCCGCCTGGAGCCTAGCCAAGGGAGCTGGAAGATGCTGGACAGTGGGGGCATCCTCCTCCCTCTCCTCTAAGTTCCCTGATCTCATCACCGGGCTGGAGTTCAGATGACCCTGCTCCAGCCTCTTGTGGGAAAAGGGGAGCAGGACCCCAGGCCCACCACGGGGACCTGCTGTGGATTTCCTTCCCACATGGACATGTCAGTCCTTGGGCACAAAAAGGAGGCCCCTGCCCTCTGGCTGCCAGGACAATAGCTTTACATTCCCCAGGGTGAGGGGTGACTTCTATGGACCCTCCCCTGTTGATCTCCAGGGAGCCAGAGTGTCTACTGCAGGAGCTGGCTTTGTCCCTGGGGAAGCCACAGCACCCGCCCCCCACTCCACTCCGTCTCTGGAGGGACATGCTAGCACTGAGTTGTACAGATGAGGCGGGCACAGAAGAGGGACGCAGCTCCTGATCCCTGTGGCCTGGGGCAAGCAGCAGCTGCTGTAGCGGATTGTTGCTGCTGCACCGGCATGTCTGGGAAGCAGCTGTCTGAGGGAACAAGGGACTAGCCCACCAAGAGCGAGCCCCGGACACACCACTGATAGACTTCCCAGAGGGCGGGGTTCTGGACCCGTTCAATCTTCTGAATGGAGTAGAGAGGCATCGTACAGGTGAAGAGGTTCCAGACCTTCTGAAACTCTTCTGAGGACGAAGGGACGGTGATCCTCTGTAACAGACAAACATTTTTACTCTTATCGTCAAAGTGTAAAATACAGCTCTCTTCCCAAGGCTGCTCATGAAACGCCAGAACCACAAGCAAACACAGACATCTTTCTGTGTCTCAGAGTAAAGGGGAGCATTTTCCTCACTCCCCTTAACTCCAAGGGGCAATCTCTCCAGGCTCAGATGTGTGCAATTTGTGGTCACTTCCCTCCTTTCCCTGGCAAAGCCAGCCAGCATGAAGGACAGGCAGGCATTGCTATGTCAGTACCACCCCGGGAGTTCAAGCACAGTCCCTGCTCTTCTCCCGACCCCACTCAGGGCCAACTACAGGGTCTACGAGACACAGAGCTGGTGCCGGTGAATGTAGAACACACATGACTGGCAGAGAAGGGGCAAATCCTGCCACAGGCAGCGATGCGGCATGAGGCCATGCATGACACGTGCTGAGGGAAAGGCCAGGCTGGCGGACAGCACACAGCAGCTCAGGAGCTCAGTGAGACCAGAAGCACCCGCTCCCTCGCAGAGGCGCCCGCCTCTCCCCTAGCATCTGGCTCTAGGAAACCACTCTTGATGAGTCCACAAAGGCCCCTGATTGTCACACAGAGGGACAACGCACAAATCCCTGCTCCTGCTGTCTGGACCCCAACGAGCTTACCTGTTTCCAGGTCCACGAGGCTGGGCTCAGCTACCCTGTTCCAGGATCACTGGGGATTCTCTCTGCATCATCCTTTCCTCCACCCAAGTGCAGCCTTAAAATAACCATCTCAGCCCCCACAGACCCTGAATTATCAGGGCTGTGTGTGAACATCCATGGCTCTCTGCAACCTACAATCTGACTCTGGTTTCCCTGCTCCTGTCTCTCTGGAGGCCACCATGCCTTCTCCCACAAGCCTGCCCTCCCAGCCCAGAGCCCAACAAGGACTCCCACACCTGTCACAGCTCAGCCCCTTGACCAGGGCACTCCACAGCAGGGCCTGACTTCCCTCTCCTGCACCCCCACATTTATGCATGCCCTCCACCCGAGACACTTCGTGTCCTGTCTTAGGTTCCTTCCCCATCCAGTTCGCATCCACCAGCATGTTCCTCCCCACCCTCTCCCGTGTAAGCGCCAGCCGTCACCAGGTATGGACCTAGTAAGGCCTTCCGGGATCCCTGAAATACAGCCGCCTGGTCCCTGGTGGCCAAGTACTGCATCTGCAGTCTCCCAGCCCTCCAATGTCCTACCGGTGTCCAGGTGTGCTTCGTGCGTCTCCCAGGCAGGGGCTGTCAAGTTGGAAAAGCCAGTCTGCACAGTGCTTGCCGGGTCAGAGGCCAGAAGCTCCACGTACACCTGGCGTCACCAGACCCCGGCCTGAGCTCTCTACCCAACTCAGCACAGCGCCCACTGCAAGCTGCTAAACAGAGTGTTCATTCTCTTGTCTTCCAGTAAGTTCCTAGTATCTGCCTCCCAACTGCAACTCTTCTTTTAGATGGCTCTCATCACACTGAACCATCTCCTGGCTTCTCTCCCTTTTCTTCTTAGTAAAACTTTTATCAGCTAAGCAGCTTATTTATGCCCTTCCTAGAAAATTTCCAGTTCATCTTCCTCCCTCCACCATACATCCTTCTCCCCTCAGGCCACAGCCACCTACCTGAGTAGTCATTTAGCTGTAAATAAGCCCCAAGATCTGAAAGACACTAAACTTAGGACTCACCTCTCAGCGGCAGAGGACAAAGCATGGTCTGCTCACACTTACCTGTGTCTAAGAACACCCTCCTCCCAGCCTAGGGCTGTGCCAGTCTCATACCTTAAAGCCGGTGTCCGGCAGGGCCGAGCGATCCCAATGGTCAGGAATGTTCTTTAGGCCTTGAGAACTGATGCTGCTACAAAATGTAAAGAAAAACACTTAGTCTGTTCTTAGACATAAGTAGGCCTCTCAGAGGTGCCTCTAGCAGCCTAGGCCATCAGTCTTGAGTCTCAGCATATCATCTATAAAGTCAGGGAGGAGGCAAGGAAACACATAAGCACACTCTCCACCACGGGACAGCACTTCCATCTTGGCCTGTGTGGTCAAAACCAATTGGGCACAAAGGATCTGTTTCTCACCTGCACCCTAACTCTGCCACATAAGGGAGAGAGCATTATGACTAAGGCTGTACACATAAACCCTCCCCATAATTTTATAAAATTCAAAGAGCCTTGAAACTTTCATTAAAAACAGCCTCAAGGCTTCCCTGGTGGTGCAGTTAAGAGTCTGCCTTGCAATGCAGGGAACATTGGTTTGACTGCCAGTCCAAGAAGATTCCAAATGCCATGGAACAATGAAGCCTGTGTCCCACAACTAATGAGCCCATACACCTCAACTACTGAAGCATTTGGGTCCTAGAGCCTGCACTCCACAAGAGAAGCCATTACAATGAGAAACCCGCGCACAGAGGAGCCCCAGCTTGCTACAAAGAGAAAAAGCCCACACAGCAACAAAGACCCAGCAGAGCCAAAATTAACTAAATAATTTTTTTAAAAAACAGCCTCAGTGAAACTAACACAACACTATAAATTAACTATACTCGAATAAAAAACAAATTAAGTTTAAAAAAACTCAGCTTCAATGATGTATAGTTGGCAGAACTATATATGTTTATATAAACATATGTAATATTTAAAAACATTTTTTAAAAATATAAAATTGATGTCAAAATTCACTTGGCAGTAGAAATTTGACTTGAACTGCTAAGAGGCTACTTGTGGTCTCTCTCTTCCCTTCTTAAAGTAACTATGCAAAAATATTAACATGTTTCATTGCATGGGTCACATAATATAAGCAGCACATGCTCTTTTTAAAAATGAAATAAAAACTGAGTTCTGAAAAACATGTGGACCAAAGGGTTTAGAAATAAGGACTGTGAAACTAACTCCAAATCATTCCTAGTCAGTTTCAGAAGGCTCTGTTCTTCCCACAATAGATCTACCTTCTGTTTCTGCTGGCATGAGATATGTACCTTCTTCCTAAGCCTCAAAGAACTCCCACAAATAACTTTCCTAGGAAAATGGCACAGTTTAAAAATAACTTAAAAAGGTCCCACAAGCAAGAATCAGCCAGAAACAGATCCATGTAGATGTAAGATGTTAAAATTAGCAGGCAGGTTATAAAACAACTGCCCGCTAATTTCTTTCTATGTTTAAAGAAATTTAAGACAAACTTTAAAAACATATGCAAAGAACAGAAAACTATAAATAGGCCTGGAGGATTTGGAAAAAAAACTGTAGAAATGAAAAAAAAATCTTTGAAGTTCAATGGATAGGCTTATTAGCAGATCAGACAATCTAAAGAGAGGTGAGCTGAAAGTTAAGGGCAGTGAAATTATCCAGAATGTGGGGCAGAGCAGTAAGAAGATGAGCAAGGAGAGGAAGAAGCCAAGATGTGGAGAACACAGTGAGAAGGCCTGAATCTGGTCACAGCCAAACTGAAGCTCCAAAAAGACAATATCGAGAACAGAGTGAAGGCAATTTTCAAAGAGAACTAATGAGACACAACAACCTAGAGATTTAAGAAGCACAAAGAATCTTCAACAGGACAAATAAAAATGCATATCTAGACACACCAGAGTGAGAGTGTATGATACAAAGACAAATGGAAAATCTTAAAAGCAGCCAGAAGGGGAAGAAAAAAAGTGATTCCGGCAAAAAGCTTCGGTTAGACCAACAGCTGACTTATCAGAAACAGCAACAGAAACCAAAGGACAGTGGAGTGATATCTTCAATGTTCCAAGAGACAAAGAAACAAGTAAAACATCTATACTTGCATAGATCCAATGTGGAAATCATATTCTGTGACCCCACTAACTGTGTAAATAAAGCATTTCTTTCTAAAACCCACCCACACTAGAGTCCCAGTGGCCGTGGCGGACCAAGCAGACTCACTTGCTGGAGTCATGACCACCAGCTTCCGTCACACAGGATAGAGGGAAGCACCATGCCCTTTCCTGCATCAACATGTGCAAGAGAGCAGGAGGATCCAATCCCTCGTGTTATTTCTGACATATGTGTCTTAGTCTGAATCTCACCAAAATGACCACTCTTATTTCTGACATATGGTGTCTGCCACGGTCCCCTGAAAACAAAGTAGAGTGAGGACAAAAGAGACCCAGTTTCAGAAAAGAGACAGGTTTTTCTAAACTGTACCAGGGGTAGGCTCTGGATAGGGAAGGAAAGAAAAAAAGATGTCCAGGACTTCCCTGGTGGTCCAGTGGTTAAGAATTCACCTTCCAATGCAGGAGACATGGGTTAGATCCCTGGTCGGGGAACTAAGTTCCCATATGCTTTGGGGCAACTAAACCCACGTGCCACAACTACTAGGCCTGTACACCATAATCAAAGATTCCACATGCTGCAACTAAGACCTGACAGTCAAGTAAAACAAATATTTTAGAAAAATGATATCCAGAAGTAGGATCACTCATAATCAACCAAAACTAAATCCAGAAGCAATCCAAAGAGAAGATACAGATACATTTAACTAAATGATAAATATTTCTGCATGGTAAAATACTTCATAGACAAAGCCAAAAGGCAAACAACAAGCAAAGAAAAAATACTGCAACTTACATGACAAACTAAGGGCTGATCTCCCCAACAGAAAGAAGACTCAATGTTTAAGAAACATACCAAAATGCTGGCTGAAGAATGAACAAAAAGACAAATAGTCCCCAGAAAAAGAAATGCAAATGGCCCTTACATGTTAGGAAAGAATATTAAACCTCACTCAGAAAGAGAATTAAATACACTGAAATATCCTTTCCCACCTTTACTGAAGAGCTTGATGACTTCTGTTTTCAAGGCTGAAGGAAACAGGCACCTCACACATTCTGGGGTGAGTGTACATGGTTAAACCCACAAACAGGAACTTGCATTTACCATCTAGGACTCCAACCTGATGGCTCACCTCCACAACTAACAAATAGCACATACAGCAGACATTCTTTGTGGTATCATACTCATACTAGCAGATCACAAAAAGGCAAGCATTCCTCAAAAGGGGACAGATTAAACCATGGCAAATACACATGATGGAGAATCATGAAGACAGAAACAGAATTCAGAAGACTTCAATTAACTGAAAAAGAGTAATTTCTTTTTCCCCCAAATCTGTATAATACTCTAAGTGAAGCTTTTCTGGTGGTTCAGACGGTGAAGAATCTGCCTGCAATGCAGGACACTGGGTTTGATCCCTGAGTCAGCCCTAGAGAAGGAAATCCGCAATCCACTCTGGTATTTTTGGCTGGAGAATTTCATGGACAGAGGAGCCTGGAGGGCTACAGTCCACGGGGTTGCAAAGAGTTGGACAAGACTGAGCAAGCAATACACATACTGAAGTGATCACCACAGTTAAGTCTAGTAATGAAGTATTAAGTGAAAAACAAAAGGTACAGAATAGTATAGATAGAACGCTACCGTTTATTCAACAAAAGAAGACACTTTTATGTACACTCATTTGCTCATTTTTGCAAAGAGAAACACAGTAAAGATAAACCAAAATTGATGAAAATGGTTGCCCGCTAAGGAAACAGTACAGAGATATAGAGAGGAGAATTCTAACTATTGAGTAGATCTTTTCACAGTTTTGACTTCTAAATCATGTTTTACACATAGCCAAAAATAAATTTTATTAAGAAAGGGAGGAAAGAAGGCACAGCTGGCTTAGAGGAAACAGGGAGGGGCAACTCCAGGAGGTTACTCTGTTAGACTTACAGGCACTCTATCTGCTTGGATTGATAATACCTTTTCCCTCTAGCTTCTTTAAATGACCTTGCCATTCTCCACAAGTACAACCACTGAAGTCCATATGTGACATCTTAAAATAAGAAACGGAACCACTCTCGGTCCTCTGTGAAACAGAAATGAGCCAGATTTCTCCAGCTAATGGAAGAGGCAGTCCGCTTGACAGCAGCGCTGGCTACAGTCCTGGCCTGGGCTGTCACACATCAAACTAATGGGCACTGTGTTACCTCTCGCCATCTAAGCCACCATCCCCCAGTAACTGGCAATGGGGGTTGGAGAGAACTGACCCCTCCCCTAGCTCCAATCCCAGCCCACACGCCTCATACCTAAAACTACCAATTCAGAGTTGTCTAATCAGTTCAGAGCTCACAAATTTGTCCCCATCAGCAGCAGGAGGGCCCTGCTCCTAAATGGTCTTAAGGCCAGGCACAGCCCTACTGGCTTCTGGTAGTCTGATATGTAAGGGAGCTCACTCTGGGGATGAATTTGGCCCACTTGTGCCTGCAGCATCTGCTTTTGGTATTTTTAATATTCCATGATATTCAAGTATTAAAATAATAAGAGTTTTGGAGGCGTATTCCATTATTTCAACATTTACAAAAATTCAAGTCTGTGATTTAATTATTCACTTGAAAAGACAACCTGATAAGCTAGCTTCAAGTCTAGACTGGCCTGCAGATCACAACAAGCAGCCTTGTAGTCAGCTATCCCAACACTGCTACCCATAAGGATAATTCTTTCTCTGGTCCAATGCCTTTGCAACTAGTGGAATACGTATGTCAGTAATCAAACTGCTCTAGATGACTCTGAAGTGGAATTGCCATTCATACATAACACAACTGGAGGACAAAGAGGAACTTTAAATGCTTTGTCAGAAACAAAAACCACAGTGTGCTACCAGTGGGGAAAAAAACCAGCCCTGAAAAACAGTATTGATGAACCTATTTGCAGGAGAGGAACAGAGACACAGAAGTAGAAAACAGACTTGTAGACACAAGGATGGAAAGACAGGGTGGGACGAAATGAGAGAGTAGCACTGACATGTATATACTACCATGTGTAAAATAGATCACTAGTGAGAATCCGCTGTGGAGCACAGGGAGCTCAGCTCTGGGCACTGTAATGACCTAGAGGGGTGGAATGGGTGTGGAAGGAGGCTCAGGAGAGAAGGGGTGTAAGTACACATACAGCTGATTCAAGCTGTTGTACAGCAGAAACCAAGACAATGTTGTAAAGCAATTATATTCCAATTAAAAAATCAAAACAAACATACAAACAGAAAAACCCAGAGCTGTTCAAACAGATATCTTCCAAGTCATAAAGCAAAAGATACAATCACTTGAAAATGGAACCAGAAAATTATCAGAGTTTGATTATTATTTCTCCACATTCTCTAAGTCTAAACTAAGTAAGAACTTTCTGGTTTCTGGAAAAATCTGCACAAGAATACCTTCATGTCACAGTAACACCAATGGCAATCTTAAAGGTAAAACATCTAATTAAGTGATTTGGGGAATATCTTTTCCTATGTGTTTGGCTTATCATTTAATGCTTTGTTAATTGTATCTGTATCATCATTAAAACAACTATACATCAAGCATTTACCTTTTTATAACTTTGTTAAATATTATATCTTTATAATACATTTTTACTTGAAGTATGGTAAATATACAGATTTTTGCATTTCATGAAGCCTCAACCTTCTTACAGATCACTCATATAAACAGCAGCACTTTGGTATTAAGTGAAAAGTAAAGTGGCTCAGTCATGTCCGACTCTTTGCGACCCCATGAACTATACAGTCGATGCAATTCTCCAGGCCAGAATACTGAAGTGGGGAGCCTTTCCCTGGGATCGAACCTAGGTCTCCTGCACTGCAGGCAGATCCTTTACAAGCTGAGCCACAAGGTAAGCCCGGTATTAAGTGAAGGAAAGTACAAATATACTCAGAGGGCAAGGCATAGGAAATAGAGACAGAGTGCCAGGGCATAAGATTGCAAGCCAGCTAACCCTCTTGATGCTATAGCCAGTCTGAGTAGGTTTAGTATCTGCAGTTGGGCACATATCAGCTGATACACATATTACATAACAAATTCCCCAAATGCCACCTACCAGGTTTGCTTCATCTTCACATCTTGGGGAGACACATATTTGGGTCTTCGGCAAACCTTTCTAACTGTGCCATAGATCACGTTTTTCTGAATGAAGGCTGGTGGAAAAAAACACAAATAAACATACAGGACAGCAATGCTTTATAAACACAAACTAAACAGGTTGTAAAGCTAATTCAAATGTTAAAGCCCACAATCAGTCTGTTAAAAACAAGGCAGTTTTACACATTTCAAATATTCATAATAGGTATCTGTAGGAGACTGGATTTAATGAATAGATGAATGATTAGTAATTGACATATCAATTATACATGAGTGCTTTTAAATTGTTCCTTCCAATCTTGTTTAAACTATTATTTTGCTCAGCAATTTTTCCCAGCTTGGATATATCAGCCCAGCCTGAGACCAAATTACCACATCTTGAGCCAGTGGGTTTTAGAGTTAATATAATAATTTTACGAGTAAAGTTTTTCTTAGTTTGACTAAACTTACTCAACAGCAATATTTCTCAACCTTTTAAAACCTGTATCATCTTTAATAAATGAAATTCTTACTCTATGCCAACCCCCAAGATTCTTATATTCATCCTGAGGGCAGAGACGGGGACCTGTCTTTCAGGCTGAAAAGTCATGAAACCTATAGATTACATGTCCCAACCACCAGGAAATCTCTGTCAAGTCTTACTTTCTGCACATAAACAATTTATTTGACTTGAAAAACTAATTCACCCTACTGCATTTGAGCATCTACCCTGTGATCACCTAGGCGTGTGTCCCTCATGCCAGAGTCCAGGTAGTCAAGAATGGGCACTCCCGGGCAGTCCCCAACATTCTGATCGGGAGACCATACTCCAGACATGGCTACCACAACCTCTTCAGTTACCCATCACTCTGCCTCTCACCAATACTCTGCTAATTAGCTTAAACAGGTTTTTCACTGGTCTGTTGACTAGCATTGCAATGACTCTTAAATAATATTTTATCAGTTCAGTTCAGTCGCTCAGTCACGTCCAACTCTTTGTGACCCCGTGAATCACAGCACACCAGGCTTCCCTGTCCATCACCAACTCCCAGAGTCCACCCAAACCCATGACCATCAAGTCAATGATGCCATCTGACCATCTCATCCTCTGTCATCCCCTTCTCCTCCTGCCCTCAATCTTTCCCAGCATCAGGGTCTTTTCCAATGAATCACCTCTTCACATCAGGTAGCCAAAGTATTAGAGTAGCTTCAACATCAGTCCTGCCAATGAACACCCAGGACTGATCTCCTTTAGGATGGACTGGTTGGATCTCCTTGCAGTCCAAGGGACTCTCAAGAGTCTTCTCCAACACCACAGCTCAAGAGCATCAATTCTTCAGCACTTGGCTTTCTTTACAGTACAACTCTCACATCCACACAGTTCAGTTCAATCGCTCAGTCGTGTCCGACTCTTTGCGACCCCATGAATCGCAGCATGCCAGGCCTCCCTGTCCATCACCAACTCCCGGAGTTCACTCAAACTCAAGTCCATCGAGTCAGTGATGCCATCCAGCCATCTCATCCTCTGTCATCCCCTTCTCCTCCTGCCTCCAATCCCTCCCAGCATCAGTTTTTTCCAAAGAGTCAACTCTTCACATGAGGTGGCCAAAGTACTGGAGTTTCAGCTTTAGCATCATTCCTTCCAAAGAAATCCCAGGACTGGTCTCCTTCAGAATGGACTGGTTGGATCTCCTTGCAGTCCAAGGGACTCTCAAGAGTCTTCTCCAATACCACAATTCAAAAGCATCAATTCTTTGGCGCTCAGCCTTCTTCTCAGTCCAACTCTCACATCCATACATGACCACTGGAAAAACCATAGCCCTGACTAGACGGACCTTAGTCAGCAAAGTAATGTCTCTGCTTTTGAATATGCTATCTAGGTTGGTCATAACTTTCCTTCCAAGGAGTAAGCGTCTTTTAATTTCATGGCTGCAATCACCATCTGCAGTGATTTTGGAGCCCCCAAAAATAAAGTCTGACACTGTTTCCACTGTTTCCCCATCTATTTGCCATGAAGTGATGGGACCGGATGCCATGATCTTCATTTTCTGAATGTTGAGCTTTAAGCCAACTTTTTCACTCTCCTCTTTCACTTTCATCAAGAGGCTTTTTAGCTCCTCTTCACTTTCTGCATAAGGGTGGTGTCATCTGCATATCTGAGGTTATTGATATGTCTCCCGGCAATCTTGATTCCAGCTTGTGCTTCTTCCAGTCCAGCGTTTCTCGTGATGTACTCTGCATAGAAGTTAAATAAGCAGGGTGACAATAGGCAGCCTTGACGTACTCCTTTTCCTATTTGGAACCAGTCTGTTGTTCCATGTCCAGTTCTAACTGTTGCTTCCTGACCTGCATATAGGTTTCTCAAGAGGCAGGTCTGGTGCTCTGGTATACCCATCTCTTTCAGAATTTTCCACAATTTATTGTGAGCCACACAATCAAAGGTTTTTATAGGTTAAATTAAAAGGTATTCAAGATACGTGAATGGGCTAAGTATTTGTGAGACCTGTTCCCTACATCCCTCGAACAGAGTAAAGCATGAGGCTGTCTCCCTAATTTACCATTAAAGAGGATACACTAGGCGAAGTCCTAAACAAGCCCTGACCATGGGGATTCTGCCAACCGATACTAGCTAACAGACATCAGACATCAGGATTCTGCCTCTGGAGCCTTGGCATTTGCCTTCAGTGACTGTTCTATGACAGGGGTCCCTGAAAGGACAGAGTCAAGTCTTACCTGATGCTACAGAACTAGTCATTCGGCCTGCTGTGTGTGTCTGTGAAACGAACTTGCTTCCTAATAAATATTTAGTAAATAAATCTGAGTGGCAGACTGCCGTCTGAGACTTGCTTTTACTCTGCTGAGTAGTGACATTATGGAGGGAAAAGTTAAGTCACCTGAAACTTCTGTGGCTACTGTCATCTACCAACACACAGACCAAAGAGTTTTGCCCACCACGTGAGCTTGGGGCAGTCTGCAAGAAATATGCTTTTTTTGAGTTTGCAGTAAACTCAGTGTGTGTTCTTCCCCACCCTCATCTTGACTATTCTGTCCCCTGGGGCAGCTGCCTGTGTTGAGAGGCTGCATCTGACATTTCTGATTTGTTTTGATAGTGTTCAGATACTTTAAAGAAATATTTCAAACTGTGATCAGCAGCAGTCAGATGGGTGCTAGTTGTACAGACTTGATCTTCAGGCCAGTCCCAACTTATTATTCCATAGATTTCTCATGATCCCCTTGAGTGCACTTGTGTTTTATCAGACTGTGGATTGTAAAACCACCTCACACATGACTGATGTTTCCCAGCAGATACTGAAAGCTGTAAGCAGTTCTCACTGTAGAGTAGAAGAAACTTTAAGGCTCTTTGCACAGGCACATCAAGGGAGCAGCGATTCTACCTTAACTAAAATTACAAGTACTTACAAAACCAGAAGCAAAACTAACTGGATAAAAGTAGGCAGATAGAGTGGACTTAGGATAATTCACCAAAGACAGTTTGCTGCCCTCCAAATAGATGGTCCACAAAAGTAAACAATAAACAGTGCTTAAAGTGCTGTTTAAAAGTACTTAAAAGGAGGTCCACTTAATTTCCTATTAAAAAAAAAAAAAGGCTGAAAACTCATGAGGATTCAGAGATTAAAATGTAAACTTAAAGGCAAAACTGAATTGATCATGGATGAACTGATAAATCCATGTGAAAATGGCTTGAAAGAAGCCACAAGAAACTGAAACTAAAGGGAAAAAAAAACACCACACCTCACAAATAAGTCACTGGAAGACCTGACCAAAGGGTGTTTGGTCTGCTTCTGTCTATCTGTCAAGGCAAGGAGAACAAGCCATTAAGGCCTGTACTCAGGATACCACAAGCAGAGCACCTGATAATCCGCTTCACAGCAATTTTCAGCTGATGTGTGTGTCTACCATGTGTTTCCAGCCAGCCACCAGTGCTGAAGGCGCCTACAGAAAAGCTGACATGGACTCTGCAGCTGGGGGCAGGAGGAGGAGCGGCACAGCAGAGCCACTGTGACGCGTGCCAGTGACTAAAGTTAATCCACGGACACAGGAACTTGCCCATGCCCACAGGACCCTGCTCCAGTGCTGCCTACACCGCCACTGCCACAGGCTGATGCTACCTGACCCTCCACATGGGGTTCCCGTCACGTGCCATCAACCCCAGGCAGCTCCCCCTGCATCCTGCTGGCTGGCTCATTTGTTGACAGGTCTATTCTCCCTTCTAGATCCACAGCACTTCAGAACAGGGACCACTGCATCCTTCTCTTTCCTGGCCCTCAACGTGTGTGCGGAGTTTCTCCACGGTTAAGATGGAAAAGGCAGAGCCAGCAGATGATAAGGCCCTACTGGGTGAGTGCGGTGGATCAAGAAATACCTTCTCCCAACCCCACCCTGGACATGCCGCACAGCTTGTGGGATCTCAGTTTCCTGACCAGGGACTGAATACAGGCCAAGCAGTGAAAGCCCAGACTCCTAATCAGTAGGCCACGGGGGAAAACCAGGAAGTACCTTTGAAGTCTAACTCATATGTGTGCTTTCCTGCCTGGAACCTCAGGGTGGCTGCTTGGGGGTTAGACCCCGGGGCACAGTACGCCAGGTAGGCCTTCTCCAAATCACTGCTGGTGACGCTGGTCACAGGGTGATCCATGCCCTGTGAAGGGAAAGCCAGATAGATATATGGTGAAGGCAAGAAGAAAGACACTGGGGGCCATCCACACACCCTGCAGACAAGCCCACAGTGGATGTCCATGTCCTGGGGGAGGCAGACGCGAGGAGATGGGGGTGGGGCTGTGGTAGGAGAGAGAGGAACAGAACAGGAGCCAATAGGACTGCCTGCTGTAAGCTGCTCAGGAAAATGGAAGACAGCCCACATAGGCCCAACTAACCTGGATAACCGTGACGGGAGCAATGGAAGAGAGGGTGTTCAATTACTTGTAATGGATAACACAACCCTTCAAGTGCAAATGAACTCACAAACGCTATTTCACTGAGGGCCTGAGCACCTCAGCCTCTTCTGTCCATTGTTTCAGCCTCATCCCGCCCACTCCTGACAAAACCCAGAGCCACACTAGAGAGGCTTCCTGAACAAATCCAGGGAAGATGGAAGAAATCCCAGGATGCTCAGGGGGAGGCAGGTGGGGAGTGAAGAAGACGGATGGAGCAGTGATGCAGGAAGGCTGGCACTGGAAGAAGAGGGAAGGAAGAGGGCACAAGTCATCTGCTGAGAGTGCCCACGTCCACCTGGCCAGCGGGTACAGACTGGCAATACCTCTGTGTTTCAACTGGCCAATGTCCTTCTCCTGAGGGCCTGCTATGCGCAAACACTGTCCTCAGCCCGGGGGCACGTCAGTGGCCAAAGCCCCCACAAAGCTTACATTACAGAGTTTCCAGAGAAAAAAACATTTCAAATGCAGTCAAGAGCATGAAACTAAAGCTTTAATATAGCCTCTCACAACCCAGAAAAATACAAATGTCTATTAGACCACATAGCCCAACTGTCATTTGGGAGAAGCTGTCACTATAGAAATGATGACCTCCCTACACATGTATCTCTACAGATAACCGGGGCGGGGTTGGGGAGCTCCCTCTAATCTTGATTCATCTATGAACATCTCTGAATAGTTGACAGCAGCAGTTACTTGACCCAGATACCAAATCAATAGCTGAAACAAGTTAATTTCATAGACTTGTCCACCTTTTGTAAAGTGACTACTATAGATAAAGCAAAAAGCCAGCTCTGAAAAGCCTTAAGCTTTATTCCACAGCTACACAACCACTCCTGCACACCCAGGCACTCGCTCTGGAGCTACCTGTTCAACAGTAAGAGAGACATTTTTCTACCCCTATTTAACAAACTATGATATCACTACAACCAAAGTTACTCAGTTCTCATGAACTAACAGATAGCTAACTGTTCCAAGATGTGACCTCATACAAATGAACTCTAAATTATCCAGTTCTGCCATAATTCCCCCAAAGCAAGCGAGTCATAAGGGGACCTGGGGATCTTTGGCTTTGTCAAGGGCTCCCTGGAGCAGTCCTTGTGCCCATGTTTGGAAAGACTCCTCCATCACGGACCCACAGGAAGAAACACTCACACTCTTTCTGTGACACTTACTTGTCGTCCATATTCCTGCCAAGAGCCAAACTCATCAGTCCAGTACCAAACCCAGTTGGTGGTGAGGATGAAGTGTGGAGGTTTGGTGACCGAGGAGGTTGTGGAGAGACGGCGAGCCCGGGTGGCACCAAACTTCATGGTGTCAAAGTTCAGAAAACCAATGAGAAAGCTACTGGATGTCTCAGTGCACGTGACCCTGCAAAAGAACACAAGTAGTAAACTGAAAGTCCAGCCACATGAACATGGGCCCCTCAGCTTCTCTCGTGGTCTCTGAGTCACTCAGCTGAAATATGTGAACATACATGGGAACTGCAAATTTAAAACAATGCGTCAGGGTGGGAGGGGACTTGCTTTAAGATCCATTTTGCTGTGTGAAAATAATAAAATCACAATATTATGGAAAAGAGCCCCTGGAAGAGACAATGGCACAATACTGGAGTGGCAACCCACTCCAGTATTATTGCCTGGGAAATGCCATGGACAGAAGAGGCTGGCAGGCTACAGTCCATGGGGTTGCAAAGAGTCAGACACAACTGAGCAACTAAGCGGACAAACACACACACACTATGGAGAACCTGTTATCATGACATTCCTTTCATTACACAAAAATGCTAGGTAAAACAGCTTTTTAAAAAAATGCATTGCTGAGCCGACAAGAAACAAAAATCCTTTGAAGCCAAAAATAGTTAATATAGACTGAATGCATGTGGGCTGGGCCAGTCCCCCTACTAAGTACTTTATACATTTTAAGGGATTAAGTCTTCATTGTACCAAAGCTGCGACTTATCCCCATTTTCACAGATGTGAAAATAGAAGCCCAGGGAGGTTCAGAAACCTGTTCAAAGTTAAACTGCTAATAGACGGCAAAGATGGGGTTTAAGTTAAACAGTTTGGCAGAACAGCCTGCACTCTGAGCCACCACGATCTACTAGCTTTCCAAATGCCGTACTACCCCAGAGCAAAGGGAAGGTCTGGAACTAGTGACGTGAATGAAAACTAAAGCCAGTGGCTGTCCAAAGGCAATATCAGTGACTAATGACAAACAGCCCTATTTTTAGTGGCAATGAGGAAACAGGAAACAAATGTAGGATCTGAATATGGTCAAGGGTTAAATCTCCAAAGAGATATTTCAGCATAAAATCATGATTCTAAAAGACTATACATCCTTAGTGAAGGGAGCTGGGAAAGGAATCTGCTTTGCAAAGAAGTCAGCAAGGAAATTTGCCTATGTCAGAGTTGGCTTTGGAAGGAAAGGAAGAAAACTTCCACTGAGAACTCATAAACTGCTCACACCTCAAGGAAGTTAAGTTGATTCACACTTCTTTTGTGAGAATTAAATTTAGAGACCCACAGTGGCAGTTCCCGTAGAAGCAAACACAAATCCTCTCTGGAAGGAATTCACCTTCAACTCAGGCCTCAAAAGAATTTCTATAATGCTGAAGAGGGTATAAAGAGAAGCGAACTCTCCTATACTGTTGGTGGGAATTTAAATTGGTATAGCCACTATGGAGAACAGTATGGAAGTTCCTTAAAAAACTAAAAATAGAGCTACTATATGATCCTGCAATCCCACTCCTGGGTATGTATCTGGAGAAAAACATGATCCAAAAGGACACATGAACCCCAATAGTCATTGCTTCACTGTTTGTAATAGCCAATACATGGAAGCAACCTAAATGTCCATCGACAAGAATGAATAAAGAAGATATGGTGCATATATATATAGATATATATGAATATTACTCAGCCATTAAAAAGAAATAATGCCATTTGCAATATGGCATTATTCTGGGTGGATGGACCCACAGTGTCATTCTGAGTGAAGTCAGTCAGACAGAAGGAGAAACATCGTATGACATCCCTTATATGTGGTATCTAAAAAGAAATGACACAAATGAACTTAAAGAACAGAAAAAGACTCACAGACTTAGAAATCAAATTTATGGTTGCTGGAGGAAAGGGACAGTTAGGGACTTTGGGAAGGTCATGGACATTGCTGTGTTTAAAATGGATAACCAACAAGGATCTACTGCACAGCACATGGAACTCTACTCAATGTTATGCGCTAGTCTGGATGGGAGGTGCCTTTGGAGGAGAATGGATACGTGTGTGTGTGTGTATATATATATATATATATACACATACACACACATATATATGGCTGAGTCCCTTTGCTGTTCACCTGAAACTACAATGTTAGTCAGCTATACCCCAATACATAATAAAAGATTTAAACTTTTAAAAATTTCTACAGATAAAGTTTCAGCAAACATGAGCTTGTAATCAAATAAACCAGAAACGAGACACCGTAAGCAAAATCCAGCAAAAACGGTCCGCTAAAGACAATAAATATTAAGAGTTGTTGGATATAAATATACAATATGAATAAAGTGTTTTTTAAAGTTAATATTGAGTATCAAAAGTATGAGTACGGATTAAGAAACTATAAGAGTTAAGCAGATAAAATTTGAAGGAAAAAACAGAATCTTTAGAAGTAAATAATTATAACCTTAAAATCACAGTAGACAGGACACACTTCATCTCAGACAAGGCTGAACTGATGAACTAGGTAACCAAGTGAAGAAATTTCCCTGCATACAGCACAAAGGATGACATGAGAGAGAAGTCAAAAGACATAAAAAATAGAGTAAGAAGATCTTAATATATGTCTAATTAGAAGTCCAGAGAAGCAATATTTTTGAGGAACTTTCAGAACTGATTAAATATAAAACCTTCCACTCAAAAAGAATGAATTATAAATAGACTAAATAAAAATAAATCCACATATAGACAAATCTTAGTGAAACTACAGCACCAGAGGCTGACTGTATATTTAGGCGGAGAGAAAAAAAACAGATTACCTACTGTAATGTATTGAACTGTATCCTCACTCGTGGCAGCTGAAATGTGACCTCACTAGGAAATAAGGTCTTCTCAGATATAATTAAGATGAGGTCATACTCAAGTAGGGTAAGCCCTAATCCCATGACTTGGTGTCCTCATAAACAGAGAAATTTGGACACAAAGACACATAGGAGAAAGCCACGAGACAAAAAAAGAAAGAGATTAGAGTAACACAGCTATAAACCAAGGAATGCCAAGGAATATGAAGGATTGCCAACAACCACCAGGAGCTAGGAAGAGGCAAGAAAGATCTTCCCCTGGTGTCTACAGACAGAGCATAGCCTTGCTGACACCTTGACTTTGGAATTCTAGCCTCCAGAAACATAAGAATAAATTCTTGCTCCTAAGACACCAAGTTTGCGGTCATCTGTTATGGCAGCACCCCAGCCTCAGGCCAAACAATGTATTTATACTGATAACTAACTTCTAAATAAGCAATGGAAGCCAGAAAACAATGGAATACTCTTTGAAGAATTGAGAGAAAATACCCAATAAAACTATTTTTCAAGAATGAAGATAAACACTTTCAGACAAACAAAAAATACATCTTCCACCAGACTCTCACTAAACCAACTTCTAAAAGATGAATTTAAAAGAAAATGATCCACAAGGAAACATATGAACAAAGGATTGTGTGCAAAAATCCAAAATGATAAATGTCTAAATTTAAACAAATACTGACTATATAAAACGATGTTAAGTTCTAACTCCTGGGATTAAGAAAATAATAGAGCAATTTTATACAACACATTTTATATGCCTGGCATTGTTCTGAGCGTTTTACCCATTAATTCTTTTAATTCTCAAAATAATTAATCCTTTAATGTAGGAACTATTATTTTTATATACTTGACATAAGGAAAAACTGGGGCACAAGAAGACTAAATAATTTGCCCAAATTCACACAGTGGTAAATGAGTTTGAATGGAACTAGTCAGAATTCAAGTGTTCAAGGCTCTTTTATTCTTCGAGAGAATGATAAAATGTATTGATTAGCTTAAGTTGTTAAGCTAAACTTTAAGTTAAAGGGTCTGTTTTCCAGAGTAACCACTAAAAGAACAGAAAGTCACTATATAACTTCCAAATTAATAGATGAGGGGGGAAAAAAATCAAATGAGGAAACATCTAAGAGAAGACCAAAAAGAGAAAAGAGAAACAGAAAAAGCAAGTCAAACAGCAAAAACAGACAGTAGAAATAAATTCAAATATAATCACAATGTGTAAATAGGCAATCCCAACAAATGAATAAACCACTATTAAAAAAAAGATTAAAAAACAAAGATTGTCAAATTGAAAAATTATCCAGTTTTGTGATGTTTACAGGAACTATATCTAAAATAGAAACAAAAGAGCTTGAGAGTAAAATAGTGAAGCGTGGCTAAAAGAAAGCGGGCATAGTTATACTAAAATCAAATGAAACAAGACTTACAGCAGAAAAAGCATTACTAGAAATATTAATAAAAAGCATTCATTTTATAGTACTACCAGGTTCAATTTACTGGGAAGATAAAACTTTTAACTTCTATATACTTCATAATAGTTTTTAAAATATAAAATAAAAATTGATGGGATTACAAGGAAAAACCAACAAATTCATAGTGAATTGTTAACATATCTTTATGGCTAACATACAAGAAGCAGACAAAGAAATCATTAAAGATACAAAAGATTAGAGTCATACAATTTACACCCATCTAACACCACATACAAAACACTTTGTATACACAGAACTTTTACCAAAATTAATGATGTACTAGCTTCCCTGATAGCTCAGTTGGTAAAGAATCCCCCTGCAGTGCAGAAGACCCCAGGTCAATTCCTGGGTCAGGAAGATCCCCTGGAGAAGGGATAGGCTACCTACTCCAGTATTCTTTGGTTTTCCTTGTGGTTCAGCTGGTAAAGAATCCGCCTGCAATGCAGCAGACCTGGGTTCACTGTCTGAGTTGGAAAGATCCCCTGGAGAAGGGAAAGGCTACCCACTCCAGTATTCTGGCCTGGAGAATTCCATGTGATCACAAAGAGTCAGACGCAACTGAGCAACTTTCACTTTCACAACAAAATTCAAAGTATCTGTTACTATATAGCTTGACCACAATGCAATTCATTTAAATTTAAATCTAAAAATTAATTTTAAAATATACTTAGAAATAAACCATAGGTCATCTAATCTATGGGGTCAAAAAAGGACAAAAGTCTGTTCCTCTAAAAAAGAAAAAAATGAGTAATAAATCTCTGCAAAACTGATGAAGAAAAAAGGAAGGGGAGAAAAAAAGATTAAAAGTGTAAACGGGGACAAAATTAAAGATGGCACAGACACTAACAGGGATATTACAAGTAACTTTATGACAGTAAATTTTAAAATAAATAAAATGACCAAACTCCTAGAAAAAATATCAACTTACCAAGTGACTCAAGGAAAAACTGAAAACCTGACTGGTCCTATAATAATTATAATTGGGTCAATAGTTTAAAATCTTCCCAAGAATTAAACATCAAGACTAGAAACTTTTAGATGCATAATCAGTCAGGAAAAAAATAACTCTAATTTCACATGGCCTTTTGAGAATAGAAAAAATATCCATCCCAATCTCATTTTTATGAAGCTAGTAATTTCATAAGATAAAAACCAGGCATCGTTATACTGTGCATCTGTAACTTACATAATACTGTACATCAACTATACTTCAATTTTAAAAAACAGGCAAAGACAACAGGAAACAATTATAGACGAACCTTATTCAAACATAAATTCAAAAATCTTAAACCAAAGAGTGGCAATTCAAATTCACCATTGTGTGTGTGTGTACGTGTGTGTCTACATATGCACAGGCATGACTTAGGCCTGGGAATGAAATGGACTTAACATTATAAAATTAATGTAAATCACTGCATTAACAAGCAAAACAGAACAAAACATAGGTTCTTAATGCAGAAATTGCACTCAATAAAATTTAATTTCCATACACAAAGAAAAACTCCTGGCATATTAGGCATAAAATCAGAATTGATTAGCAATGGTAAAGGTTCCAAACATTCACATATACTTAAGGGAAAACATTTTTAAGTTACTCCTTTTAAAATCAGGAAAAAAAAGAATAATCTTCCTGTTATTATCACTTCTGTTCAGCATGAGGAGTCTTAACCACTATAATAAGGCAATCAAAAGAAATAAAATTTTTAAGAATTAAAAAGGAAAACTTAGACTGCTATTCACAGATATTAATTTCTAAACATGTATCAAGTATATCAAGAATTATACAGATAATTCAAATAAATTATCAGTAGCTAAGATATTTCAGTAAAGTTGCATGAGATAAGGTAGAAAAGTCAACTGCCTTTCTACACATCAGCAGGGAGAAAATAAACAAAAAAATTTAACTAGGGATGCAATGAAATGTTCCCTTGGTATCTCTAATTTTCTTGAAGAGATCTCTACTACTGCTGCTGCTGCTAAGTTGCTTCAGTTGTGTCCGACTCTGTGCGACCCCATAGACGGCAGCCCACCAGGCTCCCCCGTCCCTGGGATTCTCCAGGCAAGAACACTGGATGGGTTGCCATTTTAGTCTTTCCCATTCTGTTGTTTTCCTCTATTTCCTTGCATTGATAACTGAGGAAGGCTTTCTTATCTCTCCCTGCTATTCTTTGGAACTCTGCATTCAGATGCTTATTTATATCTTTCCTCTTCTCCTTTGCTTTTCATTTCTCTTCTTTTCACAGCTATTTGTAAGGCCTCCTCAGACAGCCATTTTGCTTTCTTGTATTTCTTTTCCATGGGGATGGTCTTGATCCCTGTCTCCTGTACAATATCATGAACCTCATTCCATAGTTCATCAGGCACTCACTCTATCAGATCTAGTCCCTTAAATCTATTTCTCACTTCCACTGTATAATCATAAGGGATTTGATTTAGGTCATACCTGAATGATCTAGTGGTTTTCTCCACTTTCTTCAATTTAAGTCTGAATTTGGCAATAAGGAGTTCATGATCTGAGCCACAGTCAGCTCCTGGTCTTGTTTTTGTTGACTGTATAGAGCTTCTCCATCTTTGGCTGCAAAGAATATAATCAATCTGATTTCGGTGTTGACCATCTAGTGATGTCCATGTGTAGAGTCTTCTCTTGTGTTGTTGGAAGAGGGTGTTTGCTGTGACCAGTGCGTTCTTGGCACAACTCTATTATCCTTTGCCCTGCTTCAATCCGTACTCCAAGGCCAAATTTGCCTGTTACTCCAGGTGTCTCTTGACTTCCTACTTTTGCATTCCAGTCCCCTATAATGAAAAGGACATCTTTCTGGGGTGTTAGTTCTAAAAGGTCTTATAGGTCTTCACGGTAACGCTGAAGAAGCTGAAGTAACTTGGGGCATAGGCTTGGATTACCATGATATTGAATGGTTTGCCTTGGAAACGAACAGAGATCATTCTGTCGTTTTTGAGACTGCTTCCAAGTACTGCATTTCAGACTCTCCTGTTGACCATGATGGCTACTCCATTTCTTCTAAGGGATTCCTGCCCACAGTAGTAGATATAATGGTCATCTGAGTTTAATTCACCCATTCCAGTCCATTTTAGTTCACTGATTCCTAGAACATCGATGTTCACTCTTGCCATCTCTTGTTTGACCACTTCCAATTTGCCTTGATTCATGGACCTGACATTCCAGGTTCCTGTGCAATATTGCTTTTTACAGCATCTGACATTGCTTATATCACCAGTCACATCCACAACTGGGTACTGTTTTTGCTTTGGCTCCATCCCTTCATTCTTTCTGGAGTTATTTCTCCACTGATCTCCAGTAGCATACTGGGCACTTACCAACCTGGGGAATTCCTCTTTCAGTATTGTATCATTTTGCCTTTTCATACTGTTCATGGGGTTCTCAAGGCAAGAATACTGAAGTGGTTTGCCATTCCCTCCTCCAGTGGACCACATTCTATCAGACCTCTCCACCATGACCTATCCGTCTTGGGTGGCCCCACACAGCATGGTTTGGTTTCATTGAGTAAGACAAGGCTGTGGTCCGTATGATCAGATTGGCTAGTTTTCTGTGATTATGGTTTCAGTATGTCTGCCCTCTGATGCCCTCTCGCAACACCTACCATCTTACTTGGGAACATTTCATGCAAAGACAGGCACAATAAAGGGCAGAAATGGTACGGACCTAACAGAAGCAGAAGATATTATGAAGAGGTGGCAAGAATATACATAAGAACTGTACAAAAAAGAGCTTCACAACCCAGATAATCACGATGGTGTGAGCACTTACCTAGAGCCAGACATCTTGGAATGTGAAGTCAAGTGGGCCTTAGGAAGCACCACTATGAACAAAGCTAGTGGAAGTGATGGAATTCCAGTTTAGCTATTTCTAATCCTGAAAGATGATGCTGTGAAAGTGCTGTACTCAATATGCCAGCAAATTTGGAAAACTCAGCAGTGGCCACAGGACTGGAAACGGTCAATTTTCATTCCAATCCCAAAGAAAGGTAATGCCAAGAATGCTCAAACTACTGCACAATTGCACTCATCTCACATGCTAGTAAAGTAATGCTCAAAATTCTCCAAGCCAGGCTGCAGCAATACATGAACTGTGAACTTCCAGATGTTCAATCTGGTTTTAGAAAAGGCAGAGGAACCAGAGATCAAACTGCCAACATCTGCTGGATCATGGAAAAAGCAAAAGAGTTCCAGAAAAACATCTATTTCTGCTTTATTGACTATGCCAAAGCCTTTGACTGTGTGGATCACAATAAACTGTGGAAAATTCTGAAAGAGATGGGTATACCAGAGCACCTGACCTGCCTCTTGAGAAACCTATATGCAGGTCAGGAAGCAACAGTTAGAACTGGACATCGAACAGACTGGTTCCAAATAGGAAAAGGGGTACATCAAGGCTGCCTATTGTCACCCTGCTTATTTAACTTCTATGCAGAGTACATCATGAGAAACGCTGGACTGGAAGAAGCACAAGCTGGAATCAAGACTGCTGGGAGAAATATCAATAATCTCAGATATGCAGATGACACCACCCTTATGATAGAAAGTGAAGAGGAGCTAAAAAGCCTCTTGATGAAAGTGAAAGAGGAGAGTGAAAAAGTTGGCTTAAAGCTCAACATGCAGAAAACGAAGATCATGGCATCTGGTCCCATCACTTCATGGGATGGGGAAACAGTGGAAACAGTGTCAGACTTCATCTTTTTGGGCTCCAAAATCACTGCAGATGGTGATTGCAGCCATGAAATTAAAAGACGCTTACTCCTTGGAAGCAAAGTTATGACCAACCTAGATAGCATATTGAAAAGCAGAGACATTACTTTACCAACAAAGGTCCATCTAGTCAAGGCTATGGTTTTTCCTGTGGTCATGTATGGATGTGAGAGTTAGACTATGAAGACAGCTGAGCACCGAGGAACTGATGCTTTTGAACTGTGGTGTTGGAGAAGACTCTTGAGAGTCCCATGGACTACAAGGAGATCCAACCAGTCCATTCTGAAGGAGATCAGTCCTGGGTGTTCTTTGGAAGGAATGATGCTAAAGCTGAAACTCCAGTATTTTGGCTACCTCATGTGAAGAGTTGACTCATTGGAAAAGACTCTGATGCTGGGAGGGATTGGGGGCAGGAGGAGAAGGGGATGACAGAAGACGAGATGGCTGGATGGCATTACCACCTTGATGGACATGAGTTGGGTAAACTTCGGGAGTTGGTGATGGACAGGGAGACCTGGCGTGCTGTGATTCATGGGGTCGCAAGAGTCGGACACGACTGAGAGACTGAACTGAACTGAGGGATGCAATGCACAGTATGATTAACTATAGTTAATGATGCTATATAGCAGTATTTGCATGTTGCTAACAGAATGAATCCTAAAAAATTCTCATCTCAAGAAAAATAAAGGTATTAAAGAACATTTAAATGAGTCGCTATATTATGTCAGTTCTCCCCAAACTGGTAATAGACAATGCAATTTCAAGTTAAAAAAAATTACAACAGTTTTTTTTTGTGAAAACCAACAGGCAGATTTTAAAATTTCTGGAGAGGAGAAAAAGACCAAGAGGCAAGCCAAACTGAAGGAAAACAAGGTGGGAAACTGCCTTACCAGATGCCTAAACTTACTGTAAAGCTCTTCTACATGAGACAGTGTGATATTGATAAGAGACCACAGACCAATGAAGCAGAAGGGGCCAGAAAAAGAAGGGGTTTGTATTTGCTAACTCAACACCTAACACAGACAGCATTGAAAACAGGTGCAAAAAAGATGGACTACTTACAAAAGTAGTACTTGGCATCTAAGTCTGAAATTAACCTATAAAATATATTACATTTTGTCAAATCTGACTCAGTTTGGGTGGGTTTAAAAATCGACTGACTTCTGGAAATGAACAATGTAAGACAGCTGAACGTGAATGTAATGCCACTGAACCTTACACTTAAAAATGGTTAAGATGGTAGGTAAATTTTATGTCTGTTTCATCACAATTTTTTCTTTTGCTGAGTAGAGTTTAACATTTGGCAGGGGATGTTGTTCTTTTGTCCATAAGATACAGAGGTGAATTACAAATGTATTTTTTAAAAAATCACCTGAAATACTTCTCTCTCTCTCTCTCTCTCTATATATATATATATATATATATCTCAAATATATTTTGGCTCACTTTTCTCAGTTTGATTATTTTGGTGTTTTTTTCCCACATGGACTATTTTTGAAGTCTTTACTGAATTTGTTACAATACTGTTTCTGTTTTATGTTTTGGTTTTCTGGCCACAAGGCATGTGGGATCTTAGTTCCCTGACCAGATGGAACTTGTACTTCTTGCACTGGAAGGTGAAGTCCTCACCTTTGGACTGCCCCGGAAGTCCCTGCCTCATTGCGATTTACTTTTTAAATATTTTTTTATGTTTTTAATCTTAACCTGTTGTTTATTTTTTAATGCTTTACTTGTTTTAAAATCTTTCATGCTGGAGTGTATTGGTTAACAATGTCGACTTAGTTTCAGGTGCACAGCAATGTGATTCAGTTATATATAAATATATATACACACACACATTTATCTATTGTTTGTCAAATTCTTTTCCCCATTTAGGTTATTGCAGAATATTGAGCAGAATTCCCTCTGCTCTACAGTAGTTCCTTGCTATCTATTTGAAATATAGCAGTGTGTACATGGCAATCCCAAACTAAATTTTTAATTGAACATATTTTTTAAAATGGTCTTTGGAAATTCATCTGCATAAGAATAAAACTGGACATATACTCCATCACAGGCAAGGAGAGGTTAATGCAGTCTTTAAAATGTTAAGAATTTTTGAAGAAAATTCAGGACAATTCTTTGATGGTCTCAGGATAAGGAAGAATTTCTTATGACACAAAAAGTAGAAACCCTCCAACAAAAACGAAAAGGAAAAAACAGTATAAAACCATAAAGAAGAGGATAGAAAAATACTTCTCTTCATTAACAGATACCATAAGCTGACAGGAGGAGTTCATTTATTTTCAATATATACTTAATACCCAGACACTTGAATTCCAAAACTAAGGAAAAGCACAACCTTTCCCCCCAACAAAACAGGCAAACTACAAACACAGACATTTCACAGCAGAGAAAGCACAAGTGGGCACTGAGGAGACACCTTTCCTCACAAGAACTCAAGGATATGCAAACAGAGACCTCACTTTACAATGAAGACTAGAAAAGCACAGATATCAGACTGCACCAAATGTGAGAGAGCCACGTCGTTACAGACCGCTAATGGGGGTGGGAAGCGGTAGTCACTGTGGAAAACAGCCTGGCACCCGCCAACAGAGCCGAGGAGGGACCAGCCTGGCTCCCAGCTGGCTCACCCCCAACACCTAACCCACAGAAGCACACATGAACACATAAACACATGGGAACCGTCCAGAGCAGCTCCCTTCAGACCAGGTTCAAGGACAGGCAAGACTATCTGTGCTGACAGACACTGGAATAGCAGTGGTTTGTGGCATGGACACTGACTGGAAGAGGGCTGGAAGCGGGGCTTCCAGGTGATGAAAATGGTCTACATCTGGATCTGGGCACTGGCTGCACAATTATGCCTTCCTCAAAATTCACTGACCTATATGCTTAGTAGCTGTGCATATCACCAAGTATCCATTTTAACTTAAAAAGCCTCAGAAAAAGAGAGGAAGAGAAGGGGGAGACTTAGATAAAGGCTGGCTACATGAGCCACTTAATCTTCCAAAAGGGGGATAATTTGTTTCACATACTTTACCAGCATCAAGTTGCACATAACTGTACCCTAAGCACAAATTTATTTTACCCACTCAAAAAACAGGCTCAAATTCTCATCTTGGCAACATTATGTTCCAAGGAATCCAAGATACAGTAAGCATTTGAAAATAAAGTTACTCAACACTTCCTCACTTACTCTAAGTGAAAATTCTAGAACATACGTAAAAAAAAAGACTGAATGATAAACAGCAGTTAAGCTGCATGACTTTACAGGCAAAGGCTAAAATTTCACAAATGACTACTTCTTGCTTTTCTGGACTAATCAATGAGGATATATTTACATGATCGATCCCAGCATCAAATAATTCAGAACTTACTTGGTACCCCTCCCTCACTCCTCTCCCCATAGCTCCTCCCTGAAAAAAGAGGAAGATGAGGGAACAGAGGCATCAACCACCAGCATGACCATCAGCCCTCAATTTCCAGCCCAGAGCCTCTGCTTGTAGACCAGGTAGCCTGCTTCATGTATGTGTGTGTGTCTGTGTCTGAAGCCCATCAAAACTCAACCCCACTGTGTCTAAACTTCTTATACTGCACACAAAAGCCCATGCAAAAACAGACACAGATGATGTATTTCATACCCGTCTCTTGCAGGATTGCTATATGCCTCTTCAATAAGCTCCATTTTGTGCAAATCCTTCCACTTGCCTCCATCTAAGACTTGCCATCGATATGGCAAGTGGAAATGAACATTACTGCACTTATCTGAAATAAAAATATAAAGAAGTAAGCACACTGGCAGCACACAGCATGGCCTAGCCTTGTGGTTCCCAATGGGTATGGTGCTGCCTGCTGACCTGGCAACATTTTAGAAATCTGTGAGGGAGCCTTTTTTAATGAAGTCATACCTGAGCATTTAGATACTGAATTTTATTATACACACTTTCATGTCTCCCTTTTTAACAGGACATTAAACACATCAAACTTATATTTTAAAACTGTGTGTTGGTAGGTTACATTATGTATGAATTACATTTCATGAGAGTAAAGCAGCTGATCACGAGATGGTCAAAGCTACCATCCCTGCAGGGGCAGTCTGTCCATGCATTATTGCCATATGTGTGACATTTGGATGGAGAGCGATCACACCAGAAATGGAGGCAGGTTCATCTCTACTAGAACCATCCCAACCCAAACAGGTCCTACCACAGGTGGGTCAGCAGCACTGTTCCAGTCTGCCTTGATCTTCGTGGCTACCAACATGCTCGCCCCTTCTCAACATGCCCAACTCCTGGAATGTATTATACACATGGCCTGGGTCTGGGGTTACCAGGCAACTGCTCCCACTGCCTTCCCTGTGTTCCTCAGGTCTGTCCCTCCTAGTACCCTCCTGCCTGCTGTGCCTTGGCCAATGCCAGCAGCTCACCTGGAACGCTGCTCATACCCCCCTATACCTGCAGAGGTTCTAGTACATCCTGATGGAGGAATGTTGGGAGAGGAAAGGGAAAAAAGAAGTGCAATGGGAATCTCCACACTCTGATACCTGCAGGATCTATATACTATTAAGTAGAAAGATACACAGGTGTGGAATGCCTCCATTTGGGTGAAAAAATAGAAGACAGGATTAGATATCTTCTCACTAAATACACATGTAGGAAGGGGAAGACTAGGTGGCTGGGCACAAAGGTATGAGGAAAGATTTGTTTTGAATTTTGAAATGAAAATATAGTCCACAAAAATCAAACATCTGTATCATTTGAAAAAAGGTACAAAATAGTGTGCATAGTGACCTTGTGCAAAAAGAGACTAGATATACACTTCTGCTTGAATAAAATCTTTATGGAAGGATATTCAAGGAACTAGTAATAAGGGCTGTTTCTGGAGGGAATCTTGGTGCTGGGAAAAAGGGATGTGAGGAAGACATTTCTTACTGTCTTTTGTACATTCTTAATTCATCTTTCAAAGTAATAACAATGAAGTCTGGCTAATTTAACACCTGACAAAGATGTGAATAAAGAATATTGAAAACTATTACAAATCAATAATGAGATCAAACAACCCCATAAAAAATGGGCAAAACAGTCACAAAAGACCATACACTGTATGATTCCATTTATATCAAATATCCAGGCAAACCCATAGAGACATAATGTAAAGATGTAGTTACCAGGAGCCTGGGGGTGGGGAGAAGGGCTCCCCACCCATTAGTGACTGCTAATGGGTTTCTTTGTGGGTGATGAAAATGTTCTAATATTGACTGTGATGATGGTTGCACAAATCTATGTTAAAAACCATTAAATAAATTGTATACTATGTGAAATATACTTAATATCTTAACAAAGGTGTTATTTGCCTGCAAAATAGGCAAAAGATTTAAACAGATACTTCACAGAAGATACGCTCAGACATTCCACTTTGGATCAGACATTCCACTTTGAGGACTTTACCCAAGAGATGAAGACATATATCCACATGAAAACTTGTACATGAAAACTGACATAGAGGTTTTATTCATAAAAGCCCCAAACTGGAAATAACCCATATGTTCATCAATGTACATATGTATAAACAAATTGTAGTTAATCAATGCAACAGAATACATGATTACATTTATTTAAAATTCTGGAAAAGGCAAATCTAGTCCCCATGAAGAAAAAGCAGATCAGGGACTGCCTTGGGTCAGGAAACTGGGTGGTGAGGATCAACTGTATGGGGGCATAAGAGCAATTTTTGGAATGAGAGAACTGTTTCACATCCAGATTGTAGTGACAGTGATATGGGCAAACATATTCACCAAAACTCAAAGGGTGCATTTTATTTTGTATTAATTATATCTAATAATGCTGATTTTTTAAAACATATATATACATACACACACGTGTGTATGTATGTGTGTGTGTGTGTGGTGTGTGTGTACCTCACACACTGCCTGACCTAGTATTCCATTTCCAGGAATCTATCCATGGTAAAATACATGTATACTCAGATGTTCAAGGAAAAATCATTCTAATCAAATACTACACCGTTGTTTTTAAAATCCAGGTAGACATATACATATGTACTAACAGAGAAAAAATCAGCAAAGACATACCATTAGGTAAAAGAAGTAGGTTAAATAATGCATATCACATGTTCCCATCTGTTGAAAAATATGTAAAACAAATATGACCACAGTTCCATGATTGGAAGGCTGAAGGAAGACTTCAGGCCTTACTCTGTAACATTTCACTCATTTACAAAGTGAAAGTATTCATGAATTGCTTGGGTAGTTTTTTAAAGACTGAAAACAAAACAGGAAGTTTGGGTGTTTGTGTTTTTTTTTAAGAAGAGTCACCAAATTTGAGAAGGAATCATTCTTTAGTCAAAGCCAGGACATCAGCAAGAACAAAGATTTAGTAAAAATACAGTCTCTCTCTCACACACACACACACACACACACACACACACACAACATTTGCTACATCTGATAAAAAAGAGTATTGAGAGAAACTCCAAACTTAAATTCTCATCCCCCAAAAGTGCACACAGGGGACTCCTCCTGAGAAGAGGGTGTTCCTAGGTTCTGAGGCATCTCTGAGACTACAACCTCCTTCTAGAAGGGAACTAGACTGGGCATCCAAGTGTTTCTGTGGGTTTGTGACTTCACACTAAGCTAACCAAGGGGCAACACCTGACATTCGTTTGCTGCATGAAACAAACAGTCCCTCAAACTCATCTACAGTTTGATTTTTAGAAACTCAAATATTCAATAATTCTTACCACTCTCAACTCCCCAACAAAATCACTGAAGTGCCACCAGCTTGCAATTAAGAATGCCCGAACCTCTCTGGATGGGGGAGAGGACCTTGAGGGGTGATGTCAGAGCAGAGCTCTGGGAACTGGAAGCAGCTGTCCCTCCTGCAACTGGACGAAGGGATTTCCCCCGACTCACCTTGAAAGCTACAGCTCTTCCAGATATGGAACAAGCAGATCTGATCACTCTCCTCTTGGGTGGCAGTGTTTAGGGACAGAGAACCTGTGTCTCTTCTTTCTACAAAGAAAGACCACAAAGATGTGTCACCAGTGCTTCTGATATGGGGCTGGAGTAGTTCAAGGTACAAAGGAGAGAGAACAGAATTCATTCATTCCTCTGCATGAGGTAAAAGTGGGCAAGGCAACCTCACAAAATCTTATAATGTTCTAGATGAAAGCACCCTCAGACACACAGGTGGACCCTCTCCGCCTTCTAGGGAGAAATCCGGGAGCCCAAGGCCATATGACTGCTGCCAAATCCAGGACATCATTGCTGGGGTGAGCTTTTTCTCAGCTCTGGCTGTGCACCCAATTCACTAGGAGACCTGTTTGTAAACACAAGTGCTCAGCTCTCCCTCAGACTGACTCAATCAGAAGCTTTCAACAGTGGAACCTGGGACACTTTAATAGGGAGGGGTGGGGAACCACTAACCAACACATTTTCCTTCTATATCTACGGCTGTGATTATCCCACAGAACAAGTGAAGGCTGTATTTTATGAACTAGATTTGATTCCAAAAGCAAATGAACTATGAGAATTGGGTTCCAATAACAAGAAAAAATAATTAATGGAAAGCCTACAATTCAAAATGAAACCTAATTTAGGTTAATTATAAGAATTTCCCAGATGGCATAATGGTAAAGAATCCACCTGCCATTGCAAGGAGACACAAGAGATGCCAGTTTGATCCCTGGGTTGGGAAATATCCTGGAGTAGGAAATGGCAACCCACTCCAGTACTCTTGCCTGGAAAATCCCATGGACAGAGGAGCCTGATAGGCTGCAGTTCATGGGGTCACTAAGAGTCGGACGTGACTGAGTGACTTCACTTTCACTTTTCACTTTCATGAACTGGAGAAGGAAATGGCAACACACTCCAGTGTTCTTGCCTGGAGAATCCCAGGGACGGGGGAGCCTGGTGGGCTGCCATCTATGGGGTCGCACAGAGTTGGGCACGACTAAAGTGATGCAGCAGCAGCAGCAGACATCCACAGGCTGGACCTTAAAGCTCACACCTGTAGCACTTTAGAGGTTGCCTCCCTCTCCCTCCAGGGGCAGGTATCCTTCCCTGCCTTTTTAACAAGGCCATAATCCAACTGATACTCTTTAACAATCTATTAAAGCAAAATCGTTTGCTTCTAGGCTTCCTACTATTAGAAGAAACTAACCTAAAGGAATTGAAGAAAATGTAAAGGAAACATACAGTGAGGACACCTTTCAAATATAAATCTCAGATAAGTTTAGAGTGGTAAGTTAGTTCGCTGGTCATCCTGGCATTAATAATTTAGGAAGTGGTCTATTAAAAATCCTAGGTTATCAGTACAGCTAACAAGTTGGGGGAGCTGTGTCTCAGAGACACCAAGGTAGAACTAAGGCCCAGGACACTGCCAGGACATGGCAAGGACTCAAATTTGTTGAATGAGAAAATGGATTATCAGGATGGCCAGCCAGCAGCAGATAGTGTGAAATTCACAGGACACCAAAGCATAGATGCCTCCCTGGTACTGAATCATGATATTCACTTCCCACAGTGTAACAGGTACTCAAGAAATGCTTACTGGGACTTCCCTGGTGGTCCAGTGGTTAAGAATCCACCTTGCAATGCAGGGGACAGGAGTTTGATCTCTGGTCAGGGAACTAATAGCCGATTTGCGGCAGAGCAACTAAGCCCATGCAAGGCAATTAGAGAGTCTGTGCTCTGTGACAAAAGATCCCGTGTGATGCAATGAAGATCCCATGTGCCACAGCTAAGACCCGACACAGTCTAGTCACAAGCTTTATATAAAAAGAGAAATGCTTACTAAAGAAACAATCTCTGCTCAAAGTTCCCCCATATGCCTGTCGCTAAGCATGACATTCCTCAAAAAATAAAAATAACAAGTATCCTGGCAGGATCACCATTCAACAAGTCAGTGCCAACTGTGGCCCAGCACGTACCACTTGGAGATGAGCACTGAACAAAGTAAATCTGCAACGATGAAAAAAAATTCCATTCATGTCAAAAGAGAGCCAAAATTAAAATATGCTTCATTCAAAAAAATAGATAAAATGTGCCTCATGCACTTATTAAAAAAAAATCTCAACAGAACATAATGCAAAGGATGGCCCCAGAATTGTAGAGTATGGCATTCTTAACTGTGGGGTCCTTTACAGGAAAACAGGCTCTCCAGGGCGGAAGAGGGAAGACTAGATAGGGAGAAGCAGTATCACTCATCTCCATGCAGATCTCAGGCCCAGAGGGGATTCACCCACCGTCCACACCAACCCAAATTTGTTTAAAATGTGTTTGTTCATAGCTCTGATTTCAACTCATCTTCACAGCCCCCACTGGCTGGAAAGGGGTGGCCAACTCCCTTTTTCTCAGAGCAGCAAAGACTTGCCCAAAGTCACACATTCCATTTGGCAGCCAGCTGGAATCCAGGAGCCCCAGCCCAGAGCCTTACCAGAAGTCCCCTGTGACTGCGAGGGTGGAGGTGGCACCCGGATGGAGGCAGAGCTCTTACTCTTGATGTCATGAGCATTTCTGTAAATGGAAGGCAGCTTGCTCACCAGCTCCGGCCTCATACCCAACTTCTCCAGTTTTTCCAGGTTCTCAGAATTAGAGAAATCATGGGATCTCTTACAGCCAGTGCCAAACTTGCATTCACCCTGTGAAAAATACTGGCAGACATGGAGCTTGATACAGTGCTTTTTAAAGGAACAAGAGCCATACGGTCCATCTCCTTTGTTGTAATGAAGGCAGATCTGTTAACGAAGAAGGAAAAAAGACAGCAGCTTAGAAAGGCCTCACATGACACTACCTCCTTACTGAGCAGTCTCTGGTTAACTGATGTTCCTCCAGAGACCTAGCCAAGGCTGTGACCCTCTCGTGGGTCACAAGCTCTGAGAACACCCCTCACTCTAGATGGACAACTGCCCTTGGTAAATGGGAACCAAAAGGACAGCAGACTGCCCAGAGCAAGCCTCTCTGGTTGGGAAAAAAAAAAAAAAAACTTCCAGCTGATCAGAGCTGCTCCCTTCATGAGACAACATTTTAATAACTCACACAGGGAGCATCCTAACAATCCCTGCATTCTACTGACCGCCCCCACTTCACTGATTCACCAACTCCTTCTAACCCAGGACCTAGCTTCTCCCAACTCTTTCTTTCTCCAATTTAAGGTCAAAGAGGCTCTGAGGGTTTCAAGAAGGCCAAATACCGCCCTTTCAAAACAAGACTCAGTGAAGTTAACAAACTTGCTCTGAGTCACAGTTATCTAGTACACCTGGCACAGGTGGTGTCTGCTGAACTGGGTTGTTGGTAAGGTGGGGCTTGAACTTCAATCAGCTGTTTCTTCTCCTCTACATTCCACATTCCTAGAGCTGGGAACCAAGCCAGAGACCATCATGGGCCCACCCACTCAACTCATAGGCATCATATCAAACAGAGCGCTGCAGAACCCAGACCTAGATCATCAGGGACCACCTTCTGGGGATGGAAGCCCCGGGGAGAAGATGAGCCAACAGCTGGGCCCTAACTTTCATCCTGTCACTTACAAGCTGCCTGACCTCGAGCAGGCCACTCACCAGCTCTGAGATTCTGTTTCTTAATCCCCTAAATGGGACTAATGCCATCTACAAAGCTGGGCTATTGTGAGAATTAAATGAAAAATATATAAAGTGACTAGAACCAGTGGGTGCTCAGTTCATGGCAGCAGCCCCTCAACGGTCATCTGATGATGAGGGGACTAGCCTGAGAGCAGCAGTCCTGAAGGAAAGCAGCACTGGATCTGAGCTTATAGCCCATGTGATAGCACTGTGTCCTGAACCACCTCACACAGCCCAGGAGACAGACTGCACATTCCAGATGATTCACTTCTGCTGATTCACTTCTCACACCACTAACAAGGTGATTGCTCCAAAAAGTTAATGCCTACCTTCCCAACACAACCTCGCTCCAACTCCCTCCTGTGACACAGGAGGCTGTGCAGATGAACCTCCACCCACCTAGTTCTCTCTCTCCCTCCCACCCTAAATCCAGGTCATGCTGACGTACACACTGTGTCCTGACCAGGCAGGCTCTCTGCCTCCCTCTTCCCAGACCTTCATCCTCCACTCATCCTCCAGCACACTCAAAGCAACCACCATCTGCTCCAGGACTCCTTCCCTGGTGCCCAAACTGTGCCCCTGAGACCAGAGCACCAACTCCAACTAAAGCACTGACAATCCCACCTAAGCATTGACAACCAACAGCACCTTGCTATCAACCGCCAACTTGTCCCACCCAGTAGCTGTGCCCCGCCTGGAAGAGCAGAAGGGGCTTCTCATCTCCTTAATGCCAGTGCCTCACCTGTAGTGGATACGCAATAAAGATTAACTGAATTAAATTGATACTAATTTTCAAAAGGCAAAGAAAATCAATTAATACACATTATGTACCAGTCATTTGCTCTATAGCATCTTTCTCAAATAAGTGATTTCAATTGAATAATAATTCATTAAAATATAAATATTTTGTTATTAAATGTCATTAACATATATCCATCTCATCTCTGTCACCTCATCCAAGAAGGAGGGCCAGAACAGCCCACAGAACCCATGCTGGCCAGAGAATGACTGCTCAGATCTGCTGCAGAGCACAGCCAACACTCAGCCTGGCTGCCATCCTCCATACACAGAATCCCCGCCCTCAGAGGCAGGCCATTCTGGAGAGACACAGATATTGCCAACAGGGACTTCAGCTCAGAACTTTGTGCTGGCTGGGCAGAAGCTTTGGGGGAACTGCAGCACAGTCAGGATTCTTTCTGATCCAGTCTCCTTTCCTTCCCCTCTCCTGCCACAGATTTCAGGGCACCATCACCACATGGAGGCTCCCCCACCTTCCTCTGCTCCCCCAAAATAAATCTCTCTCACTTTCAATTACATCTTGGTGTCCACTTCTCTTAGGACTTGAACTCGTCCATGACCACTGCAGTGAGCTTCAAAACAAGTGGTTTCTGTCTGAAGTGCAGTATGAGAATTCACAATGACCCAAGTTAGAAAACTGCCCCACAGACCTCCAGAGCCCAGTGGTACCTGAATTTTTCTAAGTCCTGCTAGACAAGAAGGGGCTGGCTGGAATCCCAACCCCCACTAAGCTCTGTGTAACAACTGGCTGCAATCATTGGCCAAACAAGCTCCCCCAACTGCTGGGGTCCAGCCTCAGCAGAGTCCAGGGATACCCTCAAGATGAACGGCATTGGCGAACGAATGAATAACACGGGGAGACCAAGCTTCGGTGAGCGAGGCCCGTAACTTTATTTTCAAAAGGGGCTTTTATACCCTGACTTGTACATAGAGGAAAATGAAAGATGCAAGGTCATGCAGAGTCAGCTCAAACACTCCAGCGGTTTTGCCCTTATCGAAACCAGGATTTTTTCTGCATACCTTTCCCATTAACAAGGGTTCTATGTTGTGTACATTATCTTCTGGCCTTGGAGGCCCATTGACATTTTATGACCCTTTTTTTGATAAAGGTTGATCAACCAGAAAACCCGTTTTCCCTTGAAGTATTTTTTCTTTATACCTCTAATCTGTGTCAGCCTCAGAAAGTACTAAACAAAGTTACATTCTCATGGAGCAAAGGTGCAGTGGGTTACAACAAAAAAAAAAGAACTTATTAGCTCAAAGGTCTGATGTGGTTAATACCAAGGCTACTACTTGTTTTTCTTACATTCCAACTATATTAACTAATGCACTCCCAGGCACACAATGGATAAGGGATATGGGAACATGGCAGCAAGCACTGGCTCAACAATGAAACCCTTCACCAGTATTATTTTAATAAAACCTTTTTACCCCTCAAAGGGCTCTATATTTTTAGAATGCTTAGGGTTCCCGTGTCATGGTTGGGATGTTGTGAACAAGCATATGCGTAGGTACAAGAGTCTGGATAAACCTGCCAAACAAGCTAGAATGCTAACAGTGGGGTTTGAATTGAAATGCTCCTTTCATGTCCAGGAGACTTATCAACTAGAGCCCTAAGTTGATTTTCTCCAGAGAAAGGTGGTCGGGGATAGCCCCCTCTTAATGTCAGAAGAATTGGTGAAAGGCATAATACAGTAAACAGTAGATAGATTTTGGTTTGGGGTAGATGCTAGAGCAGGTCCAGGGAGTCCCTCGAGTCCTGATCTGCCTTGCTTGTCAGGTCTCCTCCGCATGACCTTGTCATGGGTGGGATCTCCCGTGCTGGCTCCTGGCACCCAACCTCACAGAAGCCCTGCAAAGGAGGTACCAGCCCAACTGACATAGAAGGAAACAAGGCTTCAAGAAGTGGCAAGGTTGGTGCAAGGTCACAGATCTAAAAATCAGCAGAGGCAGGAATCCAGTCCAGGGCTCCCGACAGGCAGACCTCAGTGATCACTGTTGGGCCCCTGGAGTTTCTTCTGCCATAGTGTTTCCCTGTCTTCCAACTTCCTGGCCTCTTCCTCATCACTTACCCTCGGGCCCACCCCTCCTGGCACTCACCTCTGGCAAGAGCAAGGGGTCGTTCTGAAACAGGAGCATGCAGAGCTCACCGTAGTTGAGGTGGTCCAAGCCATGTGTTTTCAGCACGCTCACGTTGTGATTGGACATCAAGTTGTGACCGTTCCTACAGTCCTTCCTGCAAACAAACAGGGCTAGGGTCACAGCTGAAATGTCTCCCCACCAAACTCTTATGCTGAAATCTTAACCCACAGGACTTCAGAAGTGACTGTATTTGGAGTCTTTCAAAAAAGTGACTAAGTTAAAAATGAAGTCACAGTGGGGGTGGGGGGGGGAGCAGGGGCTAATCCAATCTGACTGGTGTCTTTATTAAAAAAAGGCAGGGGGATCAGGACACAGAGAGAAGACAATGTGAAGATACAAGGAGAAGATGGCATCTACAAGCCAAGGAGAGATGCCTCAGAATATGTTGACAACATGACCTCTGACTTCTAGACTCCAGAACCGTGAAAAAATAAGTTTCTTAAGCTACCCAGTCTGTGGAACCTTATTACAGCAGCCTGAGCAAACTGAAATGACTGGCAAAATCAATCTTTAAGATAATTTTTCAGGAATAGTTCCTGACATTGTTTAAAAAATCAGAGAAAACCTGCATGTCCATTAAAAATCATAGTGCTCATCTGTAAAAGAAGAGATGGTACCTTGTGAGTTCTAGGCCCAGGGAAGCACCTCTCAGCAGGTATTTAGTGAGACTTACAGGGCCATTTCCTGAACAGTCAGTGTGCCAGTCACTGAGCACTTACTGGCATTTAACATTGGCTGAATAAATGAGTGTGGATGGCTTATGATTACAGGTGTGTATACACACACATACACAGACACACCATTGAGGCCCAGCCCTTTTTTCTGCTCCCTTCTTCCAGTCTTTTGATCAACAATTGCCTCTTGAAAACTCACTGTGAGCCAGGAACTGGCACTATGCCCCAAAGAGCCAAAGATAAGCCTTCAAATGATCACCTGGGTCAACAGAACCCAGCAGAGTCAGGTAAATCACACCTGCTTGACTCAGACACTGCCATAGCTATGATAAGCATCTCAAAAGAAAACTGAATCACTGACCAAACCCATACTTCCCCTGGGCTCCCCCAATGCAGTAAAGAGCAACTTCCCTCTTCCACTGCACAGGCCAAAAACCATGGAGTCATCCAACCCCGCTCCTCTCTAGTGGATACACAGACATTGAGATGACTCTAAAATGTGGGAAGTGCAAGGTCAGCTGTGCTCAGAATCCATCAGCAAACAGAGCGGCACCTGATCCTGACAGGAGTGGGGAAGCAATCAGGGAGGGTGCCTGAATGGTATAAAGTCTAAGCCTGACACTAAGGGCTGAGGAACCAGGCACGGAGAGCAGAAAAGACCATTCTAGGCAGAAAAGTGAGTGTTAAGTCGCTCAGTAGTGTCTGACTCTTTGTGATCCCATGGACTGCAGCCTGCCAGGCTTCTCTGTCTATGGAATTCCCTAGGCAAGAATACTGGAGTGGGTAGCCCTTCCTTTTTCCAGGGTATCTTCCTGACCCAGGGATCGAACCATCTCCTGCACTGCAGGCGGATTCTTTAAGATCTGAGGCACCAGGGAAGCCGCATTCTGGGCAGAGGGGCTTCATAATTACAATGATCATGATGATGATGATGGCTACTAAAAGGGCATTTACCACAAACCAGGGTTTGCTTAAATGTTTTGTGAGTTAACTCATAGTGTCCTCAACAAGCCTATAAGGTGGGTAATACCATCCCATTTTGGAGATAAGAGAACTGAGGCTCAGATAAAAACTAATTTGCCCAAGATCACTCAACTAGCAAGGGGCAGAGCCAAGGCAGAGACAAGGCAAGCTTATCTTGGGGCTGGGTTCTTGACCACTTGCTCACTGTCCCCTAAGCAAAGGATGGAATAAGGGACCTGGGACCCTCTCCAGAGGTCACCAACAAAAGCAGCAGTGATGATCTATGTCTGCAACAGCTGATCCTGCAGTTGAGGAGGACAGAGAGCTTCACAGGGAAAGCACAGAACATGCAGCTGACCACACCCACTCTCCCTTACGTGATTCGGAAACAGTCAAAGAAGGAAAGTTCAAGAAACTGTCCTGTGTGAACCACAAAGACAACGGAAAAAAAAAAAAAACAGAACTCAAGATCATCCAGGCCTATAAATACTAGACTTCCAAAACAAAACCTGACCCCAATTTTGGGAATTAGCCTATCTAAAGATAGCAGGTCTGCTGTCTTTATTTTACCAACTACAGACATCAACAAGACCCACTAGTGATCTGTCAGTAGACCCCTCCATCTACCACCTACAGTATCTGCCTTTCTCTCTGCATGCTGCTCCTCCTTCCACCCTGAGATGCTGCCTCTCCACCAGCCCCTGAAGGCTCAATTGCCCTGGCGCTCCACTCTCAGCTTGCACCTCAGATCAGACCCACCCTTGCTGCTGCAGCCATAGTAAATGCTGCCCCAAAACTCCCAAAACCTGCATCTCAGTGTCCTGGCAATCCTCCCAAGTTTCAGACCTGGAGAGCTACCCTTTGGGCACTCTTCAAAACAAAACCCTCTCCCACTGTCAACAGTAAGAAAGATGTCATCTCCGAGTGAACGATAATAAAGAAAAATGAGTCATCAATTCTCGAATCCTGTCACCCTCCTCTTACCAACTCTCCCAAATTTCTCATACATACATCTGTTCCTCATAAGGCCTTATCTGGGTCTTGAAATATTTGAATCTAAGGATTTCTGGGCAGCTGCTTCTCAGGGACATTTACCAGCTCCTTCTGCATCCAGGCAGAGACATCCTGGGTCATGGACAGAAAAATAGCTACCATTCCAGAACTGGCCCATAAAAATCTCCCACTAGCCCTCTACTATCCATCTGCTCTACCTACTCCTTGGAACCTGATACCCAGACGGCCTTTAAGAGTCATGGGTTGAAGAGGACAGAGTGTAGGTCTGCCAGCCTGGGTCCCTAAATGACTATATGGATCAAGGTCCATACTTCACGCTGTTAAATCTCACAATTAGACCTGATGTGAGCATGAAATAAGGTCTACCCTGTTGAGGCAGAAAAAAGAAAAATAACTAAAATTCTTCCAGATGACTGGACTAGCTTCCAAACGGAATCATCATAGCCTCCTCTAAATGAGCATGCATACCACTATCTAAGCTATCTTCCTACAATGCACACCTGATGGCTGCGCTCTTCTGCTACTTGACGGGCTCCCATTACCTTCAGGGTGAGGTCCAAATTCTTTAGCATTTACCTCTTGAATCTACTCCACAAATCTCACTGAGCGCCTGCCAGGTGCAGAGCACAGAACTGAGGGCCGGGAGAGGCCAGCCAGGACGAAGACGGAGGGGTCTCTGTTCTCCTGAGTTTACGTTCTACTGAAAACAGTGGGGAGGCCATGATGGGCGCTATGAGAAAAATAAACAGAACGTGATGGAGAAGAAAGAAAGAGGCTCAAAGGAAAGAGATGCCTGAGTCGAGTCCTGAAGGATACACCAGGCAAACTAGGAAAGGCGGTCCAGGAGAGCAGAGGTCACCCGATGAGCAAAGGCTGGAGTTATACCCGGCCGGAAGGGCACCCTGAGGAGCCCAGGATGGAGCGCCGGCGAGGACCCGTTCAGTTCCCTCAGGGGCACTGGGGGCCAGGGTTAGAAGCTTGCATTGTATTTCAAATGCAACGGAAGCCGCTGGCGTCTAGTCAGCAGGTGAAGAGCTTTCAAAAGATCCCTTCCACGGCGGGGCAGAGAGCGCTGAGCTGCCCTCAGAGCGGGCTGTGGGCCCCGGGGGCCGCGGGCCCACCCCCACCCCGGTTCGGCCACTCCCAGGCTTTCCCTCCCCGTGCTGGGCCCTCGGTCCCTCTCCGAGGCCACCGCTCGACGCGGAGGCCCACGTCCAGTTCCACGTATTCAGAAAGCGCTCAATAAACGTTCGCTGAAGAGAAAGGGGGGGAGGGGCACAGGCCAAGGTACAGCCCCCTCATAATCTCTCCCCAAAAATGACGAAGGGCGGGGAGCGAAGAAGACGCCCTCCCCGCGGTCGGGCTCCCGGCGCGGCGCCTTACCCGTCCCTGAGGATCTTGCACTTGCCGTAGAACAAGAACTTGCAGAGGTGCAGCTGCGCGCACAGCCCCGCGCAGCCCGGCTTCGGGCCCAGATGGGCGCCGCAGAGCCGCAGCGGCGACACGGCCAGCACCACGCGCTCGACGGCCGCCGCGCCCGCCCCGGCCGCCCGCCGCGCCACCACGAAGCGCCCGCGCTCCCGCAGCAGCCGGTCCAGCACGTCGCCGCCGACGCTCGGCCGCACGCGGCGCCGTAGCTCCTCCAGCTCCAAGGCGCCCCCGGCCGCGCACAGCACCTGGGTCACCTCACGGAGGAGGGCGGCCGGCGCCATGGTCGTCGGGCCCGCGACTGGAGGGGCGCAGGCGGCTCCCGCGGGGAGGAGACTGCGGCCGAAAACGAAACTGAAAGCTCCCCCCGACCGGGGGAAAACAGAACCCATTGGCTTCGCCACGCCTCCGGCTCTCGGCTGAGCGGAGCTCGGCGCCTTCCGGCACCGGGCCCCTCAGCTGTGCGCGCCCGCCCCGTCGGAAGCCCGCAGGAGCTTCTTCAGCGGCCGGGGGACTCGGCGACGAGTCCCCTCAGAGTGCTGACAGGAAGCGTCGACCCAGCCTAGGGGTCGCGCTTGGCGTTCTGGTAGCGCCTTCGCCGGGACGAGGGTGGGTGGGGCCGCCCGGGAGCGCGCGCCGCCCGCTTTTGACTCCGGGCGTCGGGAAATAGCGCGGCAGGCGGACCGCGCACCTTTGCGCCGGGCGCTGGGCGGAGCGGCCTGGGACGCGCACTTGCGAACCGCCAGGCGGCGTCGCCAGAGTCAAACGTTAGACGCTGAGGGAAACCGGGAAGACGCCCTGGGGCCCCCTCAGGTGGAAGCAATCACCCAGAGTCGCAAAGGCGGCCTCAGTGTTCCTTTCTCTTCGACGCGGGCTGTGAATCCCTTGTTTTAAACGCGAAAATCCCTTTTTTTTCAAAGGAAAAGCCATTTCTCCCCGCGCCTGCTGAATGGGGTATATTAAACGCCATGGGGGCACAGGAACACCTCACGGACATGGCTGACTGACATGTGACGTGTTAAAGCCCTTTGGGAAAATAATCCCGAAACAGTTACTAATGTTTAATGTGCGTGATCTTTGACCCAGCCATTTTTCTGAGAATCTTCTAGAAGTAAAAGGAACGGTAGATAAGGTACATACAGAAGCATTTGTGTGGAGGAAGTAGGGTGATGGGAGCAACGCGGTTGATCGTTATCCAGACTGGGACACAGCTCTAACCAGCGTGCGTTAAATCTGTGCCTATTGACCTGGAAAGACATCTATGATGTGAAGTGAAAACAGAAAGCTGTATAAAAATGTCTAAATTGGTAGCAAGAAGCGAATCCCGTGTGTGTGTGTGAGAATGTGAATGTGGTGGAATATTTTTGAACGGGCGGAGAAAGCTGAGGCAGGACCAGGGCTGTGGGCACTGATATTGTAGGAAGTATGCAGTAGGAGGTGTTGGCAAAGTGGGAAAGAAAGTTGAGGGGCGGAAAGATTGTGCGGAAAAAAATACTTACCGTATTCTATTAACTTAAAATGAACATAAAATTCTAGTTTTAATATTACTACCAAAGTGCTATTAAGAGCTGTTAAGCTACCAAAGATCTATTAAGTGTATGGATGAAGGGTAGATAGTAACACGAACAGATGAAAATGAATTAGTTAGGGGATGGAGTGAGGAGCAATTTTTCTCCTGGATTTTAATTGCTTAAAAAAATTGTCGTGTATTTTTTAATAAAATTGTATTTTACGTTCAGTTTTATTTATTTTTGGCCATGCTATGGGGCTTGCAGGTTTAGTTCCCTGAACAGGGATTGAACCTGGGCCCCCGTAGTGAAAGTGCTGAGTCCTAACCACTGAATCACCAGGGAATTTACTAAACTTTTAAATTTTAATTGTGGTTTTAGTACAGTTTGACAATAAAATAACATTTTTTTAAAAAAGGTGATTTTGCTGTCTGAAAGCTTGGTTTGCCTCTTGGTGGGTGTTGAGCCAAAAGACACAACCAAGTCAAAGATCCATCAGAAGAAAGAAGGATTTATTACCTGCAGCAAGTAAGAACACTGGTGATCTTTCCTAAGGCAGTGTCTCCCCAAACAGCAGAAATGGGGAAGCTTTAAGCTAAGGGTATATGCATATTCATGAAAGGACTTGAGTAGAAGTCAGCATAGAATTGGGGTAGACTGACAGAGCCCAAGCTTTAACTGATTGCAGTCATAAGGTTCAGAAGAGGTCAACATCTGGCCTTAGTTTCCAGTTGATCTGCTGGTTGAGCACCTGTTGTTGCTTAGTTGCTAAATTGTGTCTGACTCTTCAACCCCATGGACTGTAGCCTACCAGGCTCTTTTATCATGGGATTTCTCAGGTAAGAATACCAAGGTGGGTTGCCATTTCCTTCTCCAGGTTGAGCACCTGAGGGGTGGTTAACTTCTGCAGAACAGCTCAAGAAAGTGCTTCAGACTCATCTTTACCATTGAAACAGAACTGGGAGTCTTTACAACTGCTTTGTTATCTTTGCTGTTGTTACTTCTCTTGCCTGTTAACAGTTTGTCCTTTTGTTCCCTTAAGATCAGTATTACTGAGACTTGTTCAAGGGCAAGCATTGTGGCCAGAACTAGATCTCAAAATAGCTTAGGCCTAAAATGGCTTCAGCCAAAATGGCTTCTCTTCTGTCAAGGAAGCCATGCTTGGTTTCTTTCCCCGGGGATCCCTTACTTTATCTGCTTACAGGATAACAGTGGAGGCAGAGGTTGTAATATGTACAAATCTAGGAATGCTAAAGATTGCCATCATTCATTAGAGGCTTGGAAGATACAAGGAAGGATTCTTGGGAGCCTTCAAAGGAAACACAGCCCTGCCAATGTCTTGATTTCAGATTTATAGCCTCCAGATCTGTGGGAGAATAGATTTCTGTTGTGTTAAGCCCAGTACTTTGTTATTGCAGCCCAGGAAACTAATTTAGGCTTCTATTTTCCCAGTAGGACATGGAGAAGGATTATCAGCTGCAAGTGGGGCTAGAGTAGGGGCCAGGGAGGGAGAAGGTAGGGGCCAGGGAGGGAGAAGATACGACCCAAGGATCATATCAATGGCTAGATTAGTTGCTTCCAATTTTCAGGGAAGTTGGGTTCAGCTTGGATTTGGGTTTTTCCCTTTGAATTCAACCTTGAATGGAGATCAGAGCAAGTTTTAGAAGGCTTTTGCAAAGGATAAATTGTATTAATAGATCATGAAAACCAGTCTGGGTTAAAAGGATAGGGAAGGTGAAGGGAGTGTAAGAGATAATAATTGGACATCCAAGTTAGAACGACCCCTGGGGGGAAAAAATTGTAGGGATGAAAACCTGGGGAATACATGACATAGAGTAGATAAGTAAATAAAGACAATAGACAATAGTGAAGGCATAGAAAGTAAAAAGAGTTGGGAGGATAGAAGATGGTGAGCAGAAAGTGGTGACTTGAAACTTAGTAGAATTTGTCTATGAGGGAATTAAATCCTTATATAGGGATTGAACTTGTTTTGAAATGTCCTGCTGCTGTTTATGGGAAGTTGAAGTCACCTCATTTATTCTAGGAACAATCACTGTGTAACCCCTCTGTAGTGTGTATTATAGGGAACATGGGCGTCTCATTGTCTGAGCAACCCTATAACAAGACCTTGTTACTTTGTGGCTTGACCACACTGCCCTCCCAATACCCTGGGTTACACAGAGCTGGTCTCTGGGGAGGAGGAGAGGACAGCAATTCCTTCCTTGATCATCACCCTGCCCGGAATTAAAGCAGAAGGAGCAGCACCCATGAAGGGCCCTGCCTCAAAACTCTGGAAATCCTGCTCTGTGGAATCCAGTAACACCTTCAGGAAGCACCTTTTCCTTTTGATAGAAAAAAAAAAAAGTCCTCTCATAATCTAATCTGTGTAGTTTTACACAGTAACCATTAGAATAATCTATATTTCAAATCAAGTCACATAAAGTTTGCAAAGCATTACCATAAAATTTTCAGTTTTAGGTTCTAAGGGAGGGGGAGGTTGGGGGAGGGAATGATGAAAATGAGGACTATCCATATTTGTTCACCTGTTTATTCAATGTATTTTTAGTATGCTAAACTCTGGGGATGCGAAGAACTGACTCATGATAAAGACCCTAATGCTGGGAAAGATTGAAGGCGGGAGAAGGGGACGACAGAGGATAAGATGGTTGGATGGCATCACCTACTCAATGGACATGAGTTTGAGTAAACTCCAGGGGTTGGTGATAGACAGGGAGGCCTGGCATGCTGCAGTCCACGGGGTCGCAAAGAGACACGACCGAGTGACTGGACTGAACTGAACTGAAACTCTGGGGAGGTGCTGATGATAGAAAACACATGTAGTCCCAGCCCTAAACTCAGGCTGCTAGTTCAGACAAAACAAGGGACTCTGCAGAGTGAGAAATGGAGCACACACATGGCTGAGAACAGAGGTGGAGGGAGTGTTTTCCCCCTGGTGACTGGCTGTGTGTCCCATTCAGCATCCTGACCCAGCCCATCCCTGCTAGGCTGCACCTGCTCCTAGACTGCACCCCGGGGAGCAGAAGTGATAGGGCCAGAGAAAAGGGACAAAGTAAGTGATTAAATAGTTATTCCCACTGGGGGACTGTAAGTAGAAAAAATATGGGAAACCCCTATAAGTTAATGGTTACTCAAGAAAGCAGGGTTGCTTAGCAACAAAATGCTAAGAAGCTTGTTAGCAACAATGCAGCAGAAGCATGAGACATGCCCAGAAACAATAAAACAATGGTGGCATGAGGGCTACATACTGCCCAGTGAGCTCAGTAAGTTAATGATCCCTAGGATATGCTTTCTACATACTTAAAAAACAATTTGTGGACCTAGCTTGGCCTTGTAGACAAGAAAACTCCCCTGCTCAACCTGGAGGGGATGATGATGGAAGCATAAAGTCTACTCAAGAAAAACAGTTATTCTCCCCCTCCCCTTTTCCTCTGACTATAAAACTGTAGCCCAATAAGTTCTTGTGGCCTAACATTTCTTGCCCACCCGTTTGTAAGCTTCACAAGCGTCCTATTCTGATGAATCACTTCTTATCACTGCCTCTGGTTGAATTCTTTTCTGCACTAATACTAAGGACTATGGTATAGCAGAGCTCTTCAGAGCCCCTGAAATGACACCTAATGGTTTCAAAAGGGCTGATTTCTGATGGGTGTGAATAGATACATGGTATAATTAGCATCTTGGGGCAGCTAATCTATAACCTGTGATTTGTCTTTTTTAATTACAAAATTGAAGTGTTATTTGAATTAGGAAAAAAGAAAAAACCCAAATCATAAAACCAGAGTGTGTGCAGATTCCCAGCTTCAGTGACCCCTCTGTCCTATTCCCATTCCCCAGAGGTCATCCACCACCCATGGGAGTTATTCCAGAACCTGAAATGTATCTCAAGTTCCCTAGGTAGGGCAGCTTCTAGAATAAATGCTCAAGGGAAGGTCAAAGTACCATCTTAATATTACTGTGAACCTTTTGCTCCAAGTTATATCTGCCACATGTATTACTTTCTGTTTTTAAGCCCTTCATTTTTTTCCTCTTTGTCCAACTCTGGCATAGAAGGAATATGAATCTACAAAACTTCAGAACTGTCTTTTTAATAAAGCATAAAGCGTATTTCTGGGCCGAACAGTAGTAGGAGTCCAGCAAGGAAGGAGAATATGGGGGACTTAAAAGTGAATGATGATGTGTGCATGGTGATTGGGGTGGGAGTGGGAGGGAAGCCAGGCTCTGGAAATCAGAGCCTCTCTATTAGCAGGCGCAGGCAGAACGAACAGTCTTTCTCCTTCCTCATCTGGGCCAATCCCCTCACGGAGCCAGCAGCCAAGGGGCTGAACAGGATGGCAGAGGCCACAGGGAAGGGCTTCAGGGGCAGGGGCAGCACATCCCGCAGGGAGCGCTGGCCAGGCTGGTGGAGGGTGTGCAGGCATGGCCTTTACACAGACTCTGGGGGCTGCAACTGTGGGGATTCAAGCTTGCTTCCTGCGTCACGTGCCCCTTGTTTACAGCCAGAAGGTGGGTCCCTAGAAGAGAAATCTCAGCCTTTTTATGTGCACCCAGCCCCTGGGAAAGTACAGACTCAAAACTTCAGTTGTGTGACAGGAAACTTCTGTTAAAAAATATGTTTTGGATCCCAAATGGGTGCCTACAAAGAAAATTTTAGAACACAACCATTCCTAAAGACCATCTACTCCTTTTGATCCCAAATCGGTGCCTACAAAGAAAATTTTAGGACAGAACCATTCCTAAAGACCATCTACTCCTTTTCAATAATTCAAAGTATATACTAATTTAAAATAAGAGAAATAAGATGGCTTTTAGATTTGGGCTTTGATTCCAATCTCAGCTGTACTCATTAGCAGTGTGTTATTTACCCTCTGGCCTCAGTTCCATCAGTACGGTGGCGAGGACAGTACCTCGCTCGTTTGGTGATTATGAGGAAGAAATGAAAATATGCCTTGCCTACAGTAAGTACTTAATGAAACAAAGGTAATGAGGGCTTCTGTTCAAAACCCTGCCTTCCGGGTGGCACTTGTTCCCCCCACTCTCCAACATCCATATCCTGCACTGGTGTATCTGTCTCACTGCTTGGTAGAAACACAAAAATCAGGCTCAAAGTCTAATAAGTGCAGGTCCTGATGATCAGTCCCAACAGACAAACTCGAGGAAGGGTGAAAACCTCACAGGCTTATAGAAAGTATGTAGATTTTTTTTTTAAACAACAGCTTTCTTCAGATCTAGGTTTTCATCAGTTGGACAAAAGCAGGCCAGTCATAGAAAGAGGTGGTGTAAACATGGCTTGGGTAGCACTCTGGGAAGGCTGTGGCGGTGTGCGCCCTGGGGACCTCTACGCTCTTGGGCAGGGGCAGAGCAGGGCAGAAGCCTCTGCCCTTCTGTTGCTTTGGTCTCCAGGATCCTCCTCCAAGGTGGCCTCTCCGCCCACTTCCTGCCCCGAGGCCTGAAGCGCTCCTGCACGGCTCCTGCCTCCGTGCTCTTCTCTCCGGCACTCTCAGATCCCGCCAGACCTGGCTCTCAGCGTCCTCAGAGCACCTGTCCAGAAGGACTGCATTCTCCTCAGTAAAGCCGCCCCTCCACTCCTGCCTTCACAAGGCAGCCAGACCCCAGGCGCCATGTTCTCGCTCGCCTTTCACAGCCACAGAAGCTTCCGGAGGAAGAGAACAGGTCTGCTGTTTGTTCACCTTGTAATGCTCTAAAGGGTGTGTGTGTGTGATACTGCGGGTGCTCTAAGAGGGGTGTGTGTGTGTGTGATACTGCGGGTGCTCTAAGAGGGGTGTGTGTGTGTGTGATACTGCGGGTGCTCTAAGAGGAGGGTGTATGTGATACTGCGGGTGCTCTAAGAGGGGTGTGTGTGTGTGTGTGATACTGCGGGTGCTCTAAGAGGGAGGGTGTGTGTGTGTGTGTGTGTGTGTGATACTGCGGGTGCTCTAAGAGGGAGGGTGGGTGTGTGTGTGGGTGTGTGTGATACTGCGGGTGCTCTAAGAGGGAGTGTGTGTGTGTGTGTGTGTGTGTGTGTGTGATACTGTGGGTGCTCTAAGAGGTAGGGTGTGTGTGTGTGTGTGTGTGTGTGATACTGTGGGTGCTCTAAGAGGGGTGTGTGTGTGTGTGTGTGTGTGTGTGTGTGAGATACTGTGGGTGCTCTAAAGGGTGTGTGTGTGATATTGCGGGTGCTCTAAGAGGGTGTTACTGTGGGTGCTCTAAGAGGGGTGTGTGTGTGTATGTTTGTGTGTGTGCGCGTGCTCTTAAGTGACCATAAGGAAGCACCCTCACCCATGACCACAGCACAGCCAGTCACCCCTCTGTGTTCTTGTTTCAGCAACTGCTTCCCCAATACCACATCTAATAAGGTAATAAGACATTCAAACTTTTCACACTGAAACCGTCAGAACTTGAAGGAGCCTAGTTTGACACAGCTTTTCACATTCTCAAATAATTCTCTCAAGATTCAATAAGCAGAAAAAGGGCAGAAAGTCAGAACTGGATATAGAATTCAGATTTTTTTCTTTCAAAGACACATTTTATACAACTTTCAACATTTATACTTTCAAACAAAAGGAGCAAAAAATACACCGAGTGCTAAAAAAAAAAATCAAAACAATACAATTTTAATTTCAATATTTTAAAATACAGAAATTGAGAAGTAGGAATACCAAATACAACTTTAAACAAGTCACTTGTCCTTCTCTATAATAATCAATGTAAACTACTTAAAAACTTACAAATTTAAAACAGAAACAAAATAAATACTGTACACTTTCCCTGCCTGCAGGCAAAAGATGGGAAATACTGTTATGAATCGGAAAAAAAAAATGCTCTTAAAGCTTCAGCACCCCACTTCCCAGCCACACCCCACTCCGCTGTCACAGTGTGCTTCTGTATTCAAAGGACACACATGTGCACACACGCTGACTGCCTACCCACACAAGAAGACACTACTCTGCAGACACCCCGAACGAGAAAGGCTACCAGTCACCTGGGACCATGGGCATGAAAATCAGGTCAGGAAAGTCAGTCAGGCTAGCAAAACATTACTACAAAACTAGTATATACCAGAGCCAACAACTGTTCCTTTTCAAACTTCACAGATTTCAACCCCCTAAAACCAAGACTACCCCTCCCTGCCACCACCCTCTACCCTCCCCCCAGCCCCCCCAAATCAAACAAACCTGCTGAAGCACTGGCGAAGTTAGACATTTCACAGCAAATGTGAAAATTCATATTATATAATCTCTTAAAATGAACCTTTTCACCCTCTTTCCACAGCATGAAACTGTTATGGCTTAATTTATATTAAAAGTAGAAAAGTCTTTTCGGAAGGAAACGCCGTCTGCCAAGATGCATGTGCATTTCCTGATCAGTGCTATTTCATACCTAACAACTGCATGACTTGCTTTGCAGTCAGAAGCTGTTTTTGGAAAAACTGAGGTTATAGCTTTTGATTCAGTCTAACCATAAATGTAAGGCCCTTAGTTTGGTTTAGGTTTCTTTTGCAAGATAAAATAACCTTGGGGTTCACTTAGCAAGTTACACCTCAGGTCCCTGACTATAATGTGGAAGTTATATGTATGCTTTGCAAAAATAAAAGGTGAATCCTATGAATCTTAAGAGGGAAGAAATGATTCTAGGCAAGGAATCAACTCCTTATTATATACTACACCTGCTGCTGGTAATGGTTATCCACCAAAATCCACCAAAGAAATATGAGTATTTCTGGGTTATTTTTTTCCTGCAAAATATTTCATATTCTAGCACTTATGATCATTGTTTTGGTGAAAAATCTTGGGGGAAAACAACTGACACTTTGAAAAGGAAATGGCCAAAATAAAACTGGGTGGAGGCAAGGTTTATCTTTATGATTAAGATCCATTTAAGGTTGTCTTCTGAAATAAAAGTGAATTCAGAACGTCACAGGTCTTGCATAGGTAAACTACTTGGAGGTCTTGGGCTACGTGGTAGCCAAGGTTTATTAGTGAAATAGTGCAGAGCAGATAAAACTTGTTGGAAGAATCACTGAACACAGTTTCAAAAAGGCTTTAACCAAAAAAAATTCAATATTACACTTGTTAAGACAAAGCTTCAGGACATTAGAAAAGAACAGGAAGGGTGAGAGGGAGACTCTAAGGAGTAGAATGCAGGTAAATGAGTATTAAGTTTCCTCTACCCACTGAAGAAGAAAAGAAATACCATAACAGAATACAACTACAGTCATGATAAGCTAATTGCTTTGGAAATAGGCATTTGCTTCTTAATGTCCTTAACTTAAATTTTTAGGTAAGGGGTATCAAATGTTTGACTATGGCATGACATTCACTGAAAAACAAAAAAAAATAAGGGAAGGTTGTTTAGTAAGGCTACAGCATTAAAATTCCATTACGTTCAACAGCAATGTAGTGAGTATGTCACTTCCTCTGTCTTTCCCCCTGGCTTCCAGGAAGCATATCAACATCACCCACCACAGATGAGCCAAGGCTGCAGTGTCACAGAGGGGCTGCCGTAGGGAGCAAAGTACCAGAGCTCTAGTATCCACTGTGCCCCCAGCTGGTCACCGCCTTCTCTGGGTTTCATTTGTCTCTTTTCTTAAGCTAAAGATCAGATGTTCAACCTTCTCAAAACTGCTTTAAATGAAAATCTGGGGCATCTGAAAATGACTGATGACCTTTAACTTCTCTTTTTTGGAGGAAGCAATTAGCTTAATAACTAATGAGAAAAATGAATTTTTGAAAAAATTTCAAATTTATAATGAAGCCCTCATCTCTTAACATGAAATCATAAAATGCTTATACACTGCAATATCTACTACAGCAGCAGTATACTGGGCCAGTTATTCATCAACTTTTTGGGGAGGTGACATCACTAGGGAGCATTTCTTGCCAAAAGCAGAATCTTTTCTTCTGAAGCTTCCAGTCAAGACTCCCTTCCTACACTACAGTGGTTTCTCTCTACCCAGTGAGCCACTGGTGGGCAACTCAGAGCTGTCTTTGCTGATCACCCATTATTCTTCCATCTTATTTTCCTGCCCTATTACTGTGAGTAGTTGCTAAACCAATCTAATTCCATGATTTATTTTACCCCTATTCTAGTGCCTTGAAGAGTACATAGAATCTGTGAAGCAGTACTCTTTGAGAAGAACTCAAACTAATTTTAATTACTTTAAATCATCTAATCATCTTAATGATTACTTGAGGATAAACATTCTCACTCTTCTCCACAAACTATCTCATTCCTTTTTCTTTCACTTCACGCACTGATTCTAATTCAGCACCTTGTTAGAGATTTTTCAGTTTTTTTTTTAGGTAGCATGCTCTGGGCATATATTTGATGTGAAGCAAATTTTATGAGTAACAGCAGTTTTCATTTAAAAATGCACATAAATGTACATTCGTTGTCAGTTGTAACTTATAAATTCTCTGCAAATATGAAGTGTAAATAGATTAACACTTTTCTATGTTTTTCTTGAGTTTTGATCCAAATTTACAAATGAGAAAACCAAGAGTCAGAAAGAATACGTGACTTATTCAAGGTCACACAACTAAAATATAAAGGGCAGAACCTGGACGAACACCCAGGTCTTCTGCTCCTTTCATGCTATAACATGCCCCTGTGATTATGAACATTAAATTATTAATTTTTGAAATGTCTTTTAAATTTTGAAAAAAATTTTTTTTACTTCTATAGTTGTAGAGTATATCTCCACTGAAACTAATAAAGTTATGTCTTGTTTTTTCTATGAATGGGCCCTCTTTTGTTTAAGTTTGCTTAGAAGTGAAAATAATACTGCTTATTTCCTAGAGAAGAATACCTTCAAGAGCAGAGATCACAACTCCAACTTTATATCCCCCCACTCCCACAGTACTAAGTAGTGCTGGGCACATAGTAGATGCATGATAAATATCTGATCTCATATGAATAAATACAGTAGAGTTCATTAAAAAGGCAATAATTGGATTAAAAAATAGAGCAGTATTCAGTGCTGAGTATTTAAGTAGTGATACAGATGAGCTTGAATTCTGAGTTTATAAGATGGTTTTGGTCAGAATTTTCAATTCTGTATGCTTTAAAAATCAACTGATGCTTACTAAGTTCAAAGTATTTCTAGGATATTGGACTATTATAAACTGCCAGTGTTGTAGAGTTTACATCATTAATCAATACTGGAGAGCTTAGTATTATGTGATATTATGAATTAGAGTACAGTGGATTCCAGGTTAACAGAAGTCACTTATTTGAATCAATAAAGGAAAATGATTACGTGCTACTACAATTAAAATTGCATACATTAAATGGTAATTGTTGGTTATTATTTGTATTTGCTTATAACTAACTAAATGCCACCACTGCTGTCTTCCTAAGTTGCAGTGTTTGTAGGGTGGTATTATTTATAAATGAGACTGAGGGAAAGACGAAAGGGTATCACAGTCGAGTCCAGATGCTGGCGGCAGTCACTTCAACGTCCAGTCATTTCCACGAGATGCAGGGATGCAGCACAGTCAGTGATTTTATAAGAGCTCTGACTATGGAGCTCACTGGATTCAGTGGCTGAATTTTTACCAATTCACAAAAAGTTTACATGTATTCTATTTTAGTGGTTATTTCATCTTACTTAAAACTTAGCCAGTTAATGGGCTAATTAACACTGCCAAAAATGAATCCACAGTACCTTCATTTAGAAGTTCCATATACTGGCTACTTTAAATTAGTATTTATTGGCCTAAGTACACAGGGCAGATACTGGCCACAATTTTAATTCATAAAAATAAATTATTTTCATTTTTATGACTAAAGAAAAAAAGGTAATTAAAAATACTTAAAGCTGTGAAAAATGTAAAGACAACAAAAGAACCCAGATCATAATGTAGCTGGAAAAAGAAATTATAATTCTTATTTCTAAACTAAAACCAAAACATGTGCACTATAACACTAAAATGGTTTATCTACAGAAAACCAAAACATCACAGTACTATATTGTGTAGGGAAGGTGGGAGAATCACGCAAACCCACATTTTTCATATCTTGAGATCTGATGACCAACCAAATGACTGACTGTACCTACTTCTTACCTAGTTTTGGCATAGTGTAGACAGAGTTTTGAGTCAGCCTATTATAGACACTTAGTACTTCCAAAAATATTCTTCCTGAAACCCAGATAAGACCCAGACAGTGGTCCAATCATTAAACCAAAAAGGCTAATTCATAAGATATATATATATTCCATGAAATATTGGAATGGAAACAGAGTAAGAAATATTTCTCTTTGAAAATACATTTGAATGTAACCATGAAAGACAATGGTATAGACTTCTTTTTTCTTAGCTCTTCAAGTGATACTTAAAAGGGAAAGTCCTGCTACCTTTCTGAGTGGGAAAAAAAAAAAAGACAAATCCATAATATGGCCATATTTCTTTTCCATAAAAATAAATTTTATCCAACTTGCCTGTATTTTTTGTAGGAACTTATAAAATGTTCTATTGTCAGAACTGGAAATATCTCCACCCCACCCCCCAAGAAACAAGAAATTACTTGTTTTTATGTCACAGGCGGAGAGGAAAACAGAAGCTACTGCAAGCAGCTGAAAACTGGCATTTAGTAAAAATTGTGCACAAAGGAGATAAATGATTCCTTAAAGCTCAACCGGATACTTAACCTCACTATGCACTGGTTAAGTTAGGACAGATGGAAGAAACTGCAAAAAGCACCCATTTTACTCCAAATCCACATCTTAAATAACTCATTAGAAGGTTAAGAAATAAAAAACTAAACACACACACACACACACACCCAATTCATCTACTCCAACATGCTTGCTTCTATACAACTTAATATAGTATAGTCTTATTATATTACGGCTTATTATGCAGATTTGAATATTCTAAGTCAAACCATATTTCATATTTTCCAACAGATTAGGTATACAGAATAAAAGCATCATAAAATATAACCTCTGTGGCAGGTGCTGGCCCTGCCCTCCAACACCAGCAGTATGAAGAAGGCCCTCTGGAGTTACAAATGTATTTGGAAAACTACAAACATGACAATTTAACCAAACTTATAATACTTTTCCCACAAGTAGGGAAAAGATATTAAAGCTGTACTCTTTGGGACCCAGATATCATCAGCAAAAGTGAAAATGCAAGAAGCCTATTTTTCCATTTAGAAGAAAACTGCAATGTCAAATGAAATGAGAAATGTGGGGTTTTGAATGTAGTTCTTACACACTGGCTATGAAAGTGTTTCCCTGCAAAGAGAAGAGTCTGTGTCATCACAAAATGAGGGGGAGTGCAGAGGGAAGGTGGGACGTAGGTAATCGACCTGGATAACAGTATGCACCTTGGATGTTAGCAAAAGCGAAGCTAATAGCTTATAAAAAACACATGAAATATATAAAATAAAATGATTTTCATATACATCTTAATTTAAAATAATTAATGCATCAAATCCCTGTTTAAGACTTTAACCTGAATAGCAAATTTAAGAGTCCAGACTAGTTACTGTTACCGTGGCTCTTCCCCACGTGTAACACACACACTATCAAAAATAATTTAAAAACCTTCACATTCTTAAATCTAAATTAGTGAGATATTTCTCCAGAAATCTTCCAAATAAATAGCTTTAAAAAAGAAAGAATTTAAAAGCTGTTAACTTTAAAAAAAAAAATCTGTTAAATAAATTACTGATAATTCTTTACCCTATCACTGAAAATAAATCAAAACACTACCAACAACAAAATGAAATTCAAGCCCTGACAAGAGACCCTTTCCAGTTCAAGGTCTCTTTTTAAGGTTCTACCCTCCTTCTTCCTCTCCCCACCAGGTCCAAAATGGTTATTGCTGAGTGGGTGTGGCACAGTGAAAATGCAGCATCAGGCTCATTTTGTTCTTCAGGCAGTGTTCCCTACTGTACATGCAAACTGCTTCAGTGGGGCGCGTGGAAGCTCCAGGCTCCCGCACCCCAAGACCAGTCTCCGAAGGGAATAGTGGCCACGGCCGCAGCTCCGTCACACAAAGAAACGTGCGTGGCCATTTCTGTTCAGTTTAAGGATCTTCCCGAGACGCTGTTTGGCTGTTGCCATTCCTTTTTTTGGACGTTTACCTACAAAATATAGCACACCCACAGCAGTGTAAGTAACAGTGAAAATCACAGTTGATAGCACCTATCACCTGTGATAGACTTAAAGCAGAGCGACACGGCAAGCAAAGGCTTTTAGGCGTCCTGAATGGGTCGAGTCACACGCCTGGAAGTCCACTGCTTAAAACCCTTCCAGCTCGCCCACGAGATAAGGGCCAGCCTCCTTCCTAAGACTTACAGGACACTCCCCCGGCCTGAGCCCTGCCTGTCTCTTCAGCACCACCTCTTAGCATCCTGCCTCAAACCGCTCCAGCGATGCACCTGTTCTGTCCTCACCCCCTGCTGTCTGTCTCTCCCCTGTCCCGGGCCACGCTGTCTCCTCTGCTGTTGGCCCTGTCCCTTCCCCTGCCTAATAACAGCTAACCCATCACAGCCTTTCCAGGATCTTCCTCCCCCTCCAGGAAACCCCTCCTGCTCCTCAGGGCTGACTGAGATACCGTCTTCTCTGTCCCCATAGTAATCTGAGCACCTATCAATGCAGTGCCCATACCCAGCAGGCTGTGAGCAATGTGAGTACAGAGACATGTCTATTTAACTTAACCTACACACGTGTAACGTTACCTTTTGTTGCCTGGTTGCTGATAGGTGGTGGATTTGACGCAGGTCTCTTGGTGGGGTGAAGGGGCACTGAAAAGGAAGTTTCACCAACAGGCCTTTCTGGGCTTATACTGCCGTTACTTAGCTGGCACGCCCCTGATATCAAGCTTGAACTCTGCGTATACTTTGCATTCTGAAGGCTTGAGCCACTGCTGTCCACAGAATTCCTACTTTGTACTTTCTGACTGATTTCTGATGAAACTTCCTTCTTGATGCATTTCTGGCCTCTATTTAGATCCTAAGAAAGAAGGAAATAAGGCCGAATTTTTAGGGTTTCTTTACAAGAAGTAATGTATTAACAATTTAAGAGACAGAAGAAATACATTACTGAACTTGGGTTTTTTTAACATGAAGTGGCCATAGATGACCCCTCCTGATGGTCATCTCATTCTAAAACCTAGTAGCTCTGAAGGATTCAGGTTTTAAAGATGCCTCGTAACTTGAGACATCTTCAAGTCGAGAAGAAAACATTGTAGATAGTTAAGATAGATGGCTGGTGGGTCTTGAAATCAAAACAGAGAGGGTCCCAACCAGAATTAACAAGAGAAAAGGAAAAGATAAACTTGAAAAGAGCATACTGTAGATATAATGTTTCATGACACGAGTTTTAAGTGTGTGTTTGTGTGTGTGTATTATAGTGAATTTCTGATTCTGTAATGGTCAAGTAAGTTTTAAAAATAGCATTAAACACAGACTTGCTTTAAAAGTCTTACGAATACGCTTGAGCATTAAAACAGTCTTACAAATATGCTTGAGTATGAAGAAACAGCTTTTCAATTTGACACACTATTCTAATACCTCTCTAGATTACAAGAAACAGAAATTCTGTTTTCTCTAAGGTGATCTTGCTCATCATTTGTCTTCTGCTTCTTCATTTTCAAAGACAATTATAAAAGCAACAGCTAGATTTAAATAACAGCTTACCTTTTAATACTAAATCCAATAATGCTACTGAGTTATAAATTTTATAACCAGTGAGGCACTATAAAATCATATATTAGTAAGTGAATTCTTAATAGTTAAGGAATTTCTTACCTGACCTTTGTCTCTGGAGCATATCCTCCCATTAAAAGAACTTGTACTTGCCTTTAAAAATAACTTGGTTCTTTCTCTTATTATAAAAGTAATTGACAAGTATTTAGAAAATATAGATAAGCCAAATGAAGAACGTTAAAACCACCCATATTTCTGTTATTGAGAGAGCAAATGGGGTTGGGAAGGCTTGGAGACTCCACTGTGCCACCTAAGAGTTTTGATTCTTTCTTTGGTTGTCATTTTCCAAGGTCTGCAGCAAAAAGGTTATGCTGCTGCTACTGCTAAGTCGCTTCAGTCGTGTCCAACTCTGTGCGACCCCACAGACAGCAGCCCACCAGGCTCCTCTGTCCCTGGGATTCTCCAGGCAAGAATACTGGAGTGGGTTGCCATTTCCTTCTCCACAAAAGGTCATACAGCCTTCCTTTTTTGGTGCTACTGGCAACGTTTTTTAAAAAAGGTATTTAGGGGGTTCATTTTGTTTGGTATAAGCATTCATACACGAGAATCCTCAGACATCAAGGGTCTTCTCTTGGAGCAGTGACTCTCAATCTGGACTTAATGAATGGTCTGGGGTGAGGGTGGGGTACAAACCATGAGAAAAATGTAAGCACAAGTCATATTTATGGAGAACATTTTTTGGAAAGAAAACATTTTCCTGTAACTGTCATCAAGTTCTCAAAGAAATTTGGTATCTAAAAATGCTCAATAAACAACAGCAGAGATTAAAAGGATCCTTGTGGTATTGTGGTACTTTTTTCCTTTCATGTTTCATTCTAGCCAGACATAACCTAAAGGTGTTGGCAGCCAGGAGTTTTTAACTGCTTTCTTAAATAAGTTGCTTTTTTCCAGATAACATTCTATCCATAAGCCTTTCATTGGTTAGCACATCAGAATCCCTAAAAATGGACAGCTGTTCAAAGGTACATTTAATGATAATTGTTAAGCTTTCTACCTCTGGGGGTTGATTACTGATTGCAGTTTTAAAAACAAAAGCAAAAACAGAGCTAATGACAATCCTATTTCAATATTTCAAACCTTGAATATACCTGAAGATTAAATCTGGAAGTTGTATCAAATTGTTTAATCCAGGAAGAACTCCTCAAGTCTTGATCTTCAGTCTTGACATGATATCCTAAAGAGAAATTTTAATTAAAAATCTTCTCACAAACTGAATCTTAAAGAACAAAGTTAGCCTGCCGCTTAAAACTGAAAGTAAATTTATGTTGACATTTTATTCAAAAAATGAGCATGCTAACTCTTTATTCATATACTTTCACCATACTCCTTTCCCTCTCAAAAACAAAACAGTCACCAGCTTGCAATCCAACATGTTAATTATTTCAATTCTCTCAAAGACTGTCTGTCTTTCTATGGCAGGTTTTGGGCCAGATGCTGGAGGACCTAGATCAAATTCTGTGGCCATCTGTTGTACATGTAAAACCAAGTGCAATACAGTTTCTCTAAAAATAGTATATTTTCCCATACAGAATAAAGGCATATGTTTGCCTGAATCTGGCAGCATTTCCAGAGAAGCTTTCTTTTCAAGGGGCCAAAGAGATTATAGGAAGACAGAATGATAAGTGCAAAGACAGAAAAATCCAGATTTGAACTTGAGATCTTTCATTACCAATACATCTTTAGCCAAGTTATATAACCTCTTTAAACCTGAGTTTCCTCTTATACAATAAGCAAAGATTTTGAGATCACATGATCTAGTCTTGGATTCAAATTCCAGTCACTGAGTAGCCATGTAAATGTGGGCAAGTTAATTCCACTAAATCTTTTTTCCTTTACCTATTAAAGCTACATTACACACACCCAACATGTCGTTTCAAGAATTAAGTGAAATGAATGCCAAGCTCCTGGCACATAATTGACACAGCTAGGTGGGAATGAACATAATTCCTATAGTAGACTTCAGTTTTAATGTAGTACCATCTTTTCCCTAATCCTCCTCAGATTTTTGGGAAACAAAACTTCTCCCTAAAGGCAGACAGAAGGAAACACTCTGGCACCACTGATACCGCCAGCAAGTCTCCTCTCTTTCCCAATGTCTCCTATTAAGTAGAAGAGAATACCCTCCAGCAGAAACAGCTGAAAGCTCGCCTTCCCTTCCATAAAAGGAAAAAGAGTGGATTGTTCAAACTAAGCACATCAATTAAGACACAAACATTCCCTCCATTCTGATCAGCTTATAAAAGGGAAACAACACTGTCTTGCAAGTCAGTGAACACAACTCCTAATCCGTTAATTTACATTTTGAGTTATTCTATTTGCAGCTAACATTTGTCAACATCATATATATATGTATATATATCATATATATATGTATATATATCTGCCAATATGTCTAACACCATCTCCAACTAAAGATGTTTAATAAACATTTCTTGTTCATAATCTTTAATCTCAAGCTAGGATTACAGGGCTATTAAGGTGAGGGTTCTATGTTACTTTTCAGAAAATTACAATTTATGTTTCTTACCACTTTGCACTGGCTTATCACAGCGATACAACTGCCTGACCTCATGGTTACTGCTGTGGCAGCTGCTGGGGTCCTGGAGAGAGGGTCTTTCACCACCGCAGTCTGTGCTTTGAATCTGCCTTTGTAAACACGTGGAATAGTGCAACCCTGCCATAGACAGCATGCCCTGAATAGCTTCTTCCTCTGTGCTCGTCGAGGTAGGACATTCCCTGAAGGGCAGATCAGCAGAAAAGACAAGAACTTTTTTACTCTTAAGGAAATATTTGGTAAATTTTAAAACCAAAACATACACACACACACAAAACAAAAACCCCCAAACAAAACAAACAAAAAATAACAAATATTTTCCTATCATTTATATAACATTGTAATAAGACCATCATCATCAGCATGCCTACCTTTTAACTGGAATTTCGCTTCGAGATGGCTTTTGGCTCTTTTGAAGGAAGTTCCTCATCACATTAGATCCTTCCTTAAAGTTTGATGTTATCTCTTGTTTCTTTTCATCACCTGAACTTTCAGACTCTTCAGTGGTAAAATTATTTTTCTGAGATAATTAAATAGAGGGAAATCTATATAAGAAATCAGAACACATTTATACAAACTAACCAAAAACAGTTTATCCATCTAAAGGGAAAGTGAGAACTTCATTATCATGGAATTATTTCTGTGTTTCATATGAAAAAGTGGAAATAAATCTCTAGTTACTGCAGTAACATAATTCCTTAGTTTAAAAAAAAAAACACACAGTACATGCTTTCTTTAAGGCAAAATGAAATATAACCTATGAGGAAATATGAGAAACGAGAGCTGTATCTCCCTCCACCCTTTCCAAAATCAGACAGAAGCTTTGTTGATCAGATGTAAGTAGTCCCGTGACGGGATGTGTGTGTAATTACCACTGAAGAGAAGGCTCTGTGCCACAAAGGTCAGACAGACAGGCTTTGGGAAAGCTGTCATCCACTTTCCTCCCATGTAAAGGAGAGTGGGTGTTCATCTTTCCAACACATAACTGTAAGTTACACAGGGTCCCAGGCATACCAGTGCAGTGCAATCAGGTCCAGAGTCTTCTGAATCAGAAATATCAGAATATTCAGATGATCGATTCCTGAGTTCTGATTTCACACTTGTTAAAAACCCTGAGAAGCAAAGTGATCAGAGAAAAAGAGCCATCAGAACTGGAACAAAGTGCCATCCAAAGCCCGTCCAACTCAACTGCGCCGGCTCTGTCCTTTCTCACTGCTTTCATTGTCTTCATTTCTTTCTTCCCCCAAGGACTTTTCCCCTAATTAACCAAGATACAGATTGACGTGTATTCTTAAAACTTCTGTGGTATTTATCAAATATGGTTTACAATCCTTGCATGGGTGGGTTGACTATTTTATTTCTTCCCAGAAAAAAACCTCAACACTAAAATTAGCTATGATGCTTTTCACTTTCTGTTGTGCTTTATTTGCCTCAACAGAAAACAAAAAAAAAACTCTCTTGAGCCTAAGACACATTCAAGTAGACAGTGAATTCAACAAGCTTATAGACCAGGCTTCACCCTTGCCTCTCTTTCCCCACAGCACGTTCGGCTAGCAACTGCTGGATAAAGTCCATTGATCAGCTACGTCTCCCCTGGCATGTGAACAAATGTAGAGTTACTGACTAAAACAATAACAAACTTATCTGGAATTACCAGGAACTGAGGTATTCGGCATGGATTTAATAATGTTAATTATCTAGAATATTCGCTTATCAAGTACTAAAATGTTTAACTACTTTTTAAGATAGAGGCCCTGAAAAATGTTGAGAAATGAAAGATTTCATTCAAAGAAGATCTCAAGGAGGAAGAGGTGTTACTATTCATCACATTGATGGTAACCAGTTAATAACCAAGTACAGCCTTCTGGTCAATATGCAATCAAATAAAATAATACTTGGGTTACTAATAGCTTCAGATCAGCCAGTTATATATGTCTCCTAATTCTGAAAACCATATGTGTGTTAGCTAAAATTATCTTGGAAATTGCACTACATTTTCAACTGCTTCATAATTTGGAGTAGAGGTCCATAAAATGCATGAGCTTTTATGTGACTCTTGAAAAAACTGTCATTAGATGAGGGTGTCACTGGCCAATGACATCCTTGTCACTAATACCACTTTCCCCGGCTGCTACCCCTCATTGGGAGGTCACATTCAGCATGTCCCTGATGGAGAGAGGATTCAGAAATGCTCCAGATTTCTCAAAAGAGTATTAGGGACACAAGAAATTTTAATCCTACTACTAATTTAAGCACTTTAAAATTAGCGAGTTACCTGACATATTATTAGCATATTAATAATGAACCGACCTTTAAAATGACCATTAAAACAAACATACTGTTAAGTGGTTTTTGAGACTCTTCATTCTCTACTCCCTCTATTCCTGAACTCTCTTCTATCTTCACTTTTGCCTTTTTTGTCCTTCTCTTATCCTCTTCATTTTCACTATCTGCTGTATAAAGACTCTGATCTGTGAAGGGTTGTCTCTCATCCCTGTACATAGAGGGAAAAATAATCAAGTCAGAAAATAGTGCAGCCAAACAGTATTATACTCTCCTTACTTAGCAGAGAAAACTGAGAACTGAGACACTTTCCCCATATTTCAGGCAGGTGTGCAATGGTCTGGACCCGGAATAAAATGAACAGAGGAAATCCATGGAAAACTAAACTCTCTGATACTTTCATCTACTTTACGTACTTAATTATCCTTCCATTTGTCAGCAGTAATCGAAGATCATTATCTTTCGCTCTCCATTCAGGTACTGTGGAAGATGGCTGGAGATGTTTGTTGAATTTTCCATTCAGTTTTGAGCTCAAGATGTCCTTAAAGAATAAAAACAGAACTTACTTAACCTCCACCCTTGACAGGTAAAGGAGCAGGAGAGTATACCACCACCTCCCCCTGCCCCCGTCCCCAGGGCCCTGCATTCTAAGAGTGCTGGGCAGCCTCCAAGGCTAGGGCATTCGCAGTGTTGCAGCATGGAAGCTAAAAGGCTCCTAAAACCAGAATGAATGTGTTTCATCTTTCTGTAGGGCCAGTAACAGTAAAATACGTTCTACAAAGCAGAATATAAAGTCTGCCTCATGTGAATTCAGACATTTCACTCTTGTAGAAAGCTGAAAAACTGGAGAAGTACTGCCTTCATATATTTTGAGTTCTCTTTCCCTTGTTTCTCCCTAACTGCTGGGTCCTTTCCGGTCCCCCATCTCTGACCTAATCTCTAGTCTTCCCACCAGGTACTCTCAGTAATTTACAGGTCACCATCCTGCTATCACCAGGAACAAAGGCCACCGAGTGACCTAAAGGCACAACAGTAGCTGGTTTTTAAAACATAAAGAATATTTCCTTTCATATTTTTCTTTAATAATATATAGAGCTTCTTATAATAACCTGAATCTTCTCCCACATGGCTATGGATGAATCTTCTCCCAGATGGCTATGGGTTGAAGGAGGTTTAGAACAACAAAAGCTTACAACAGTATAAATATAATTATATACAATTTAAAATATTTAAGGAAGCTTTAATTTCTATATAACATCTGTAAATATGTTAATTCAGAGATACTGCTATCTTACTTTTAAACTGTCCTCTCCTTAAGATGTACAATCATGGATGACATGGATCTCACCACAGGTCAGTAGCATGTTTTACAAAGGCCCCACACTGAGTTCATTACTCCATTAGGCCAGCATTTCTCAAACTGTAATGAGTTTAATACTCTCCCAGCCTAACAGTGATGCATGCTGCTGCCGCTGGGCCAGGAAAAGGCCTACAGCACCTGCACTTTCCTCTGCCTTCAATACTCCTCAAGTCTGTGTATCCACCTGATTTCTTCTATGTAAGTGTCTGTCAAATGCACCCACCTGAGAGGTTCTCCGATCACCTTAGCAGAAGCAGCCAACCCCCAGCCCCTTTATTCTACTGCTCTCTTCATGACCTTTTTAACTGAAATTATACGACTTTAATACCTGTCTCTGACTTCGATCCTTCCAACATGAACTAGGATGGAAGCTCCATGAGGGCAGGGGCTTGGGTTTTGCCCACTCTGGTCCTTCCCCAGAGCCTAGAAGAGTACCTGGCACTCAGTAAACACTCGATGTACATGTCAGCAAACCGATGGGACCTGTTCATCCTACTTCTACACCGAAGCATGCCCCCATCACGAGCAGAAGTGCTGCTGACCCCTAGGGTGCTAAGCAAAGATCAGACAACAAGAATGGCCAGCCTGGTCTCTTTCTATCATCCTTCTGAAGGCCTTTCAGAAATGACTGAGTCTCTCATGTGACCACGCAACAGAAGCTTGCCTCTTCCCAGGGACACATCTCCAGTCTTCTGAGCACCTCCCTCGTGTGGAGCTCCAGGATGTCGAGGTTGGAAGGAGTTCGGACATTGTGGTCTCGAAGTTTCCGCATCCTTCGTCGGGAATGGTATGGGGAAGCTGCTTCACTTGAGGACCGTGAAACTGGACACACAGAAGGGATTCCCTGAGATTTAACTGGTTTGCCGTTTTCCTCCTTTAAGAACAAAATTTGGGGTATTTTTTATGACAAGGCCACAAACATAAGTGACTAAATAATCATCTATAAAATATTTTAGAAAACAAAAAACATTCCTTTTCATCATAAAAACAAAAAACACCAAATTATAAAACTTGAACAGCTCTGCTGAGATCTTTTCCCCTTCTCTCTTCCACATAAAATTCTGTGAACACATATCCTTGATTTTCAACATCATTTTAAAGGCTGTGTCATATTCTACTGTAGAGATATAGCATAATTTATTGACCTAATACTTAGGGATAGATATTGTTTTCATTTCTTATTATCATTTTGGTTCCAAGAGGTGATAGTGGTAAGCAGGTATGGTCATATGTCAAGTTTAACTGGAACTGTCTTATTTACTTTATTAAAGTAATGCTAAGTCAAGGTATATGCCAGTTAGAAATCATATACTAATTTATACTTCCTATCAGCAGAGCAAAAATACAGAATTTTATCTTTGCCAATGTGATAAACCATCATTTGAAAGCATAAATTATGTGGTAATATGTGGTTGAATACTTTTTCACATACTGAGAATATTTTTCATATTTTTACTGAATTGGCCATTTCCATCTCTTCTTTAATGAAATTCCTGTTTACATTTTCTTTGTACATTTTTCTATAGCCATTTTGCTGCCTTCTGTACTCCCTACCCTCCAATTAAAAAAAAATAAAACACTTTGGTGACTATTTTTGTCCAATTATTCTTCCAAGAATATTTCACCATTTTCAATTTGTAATACTAATTTGGAATTGACATATTTTAGAAATGACACTCCCATTTATTAAACTAGAGTTTTATTTCTCTTAGTGAAGATTTATAGTTTTTTCATATAGACCTATACTTTTTTATTGAGTGTATTCTTAGTTTTGGTTATTGTTGTGATATATATTTATATATTTATACATTTATATATATTAAGATTAAATACATGACTTTTGACTTTAAAAATTCATGTATATGTAGCTCTTCAAAAACATAAAATCATTTCCTACTATATCTGAACATGTTGAGAATTATATGAAATACTCTATCCAAGGATATTAAACCCAACATTTTAATACCTCTTTTTTGTTTCTCAAATACAGCCCTGATCTGAGCCAGTAAATTATCAGCATCCATTTTTCCACTTAACTTCCTTCCAGTTCAAGCTAGACACTAACAGAACCACCTTCCTGAAGAATTACTTTAATTAAAATCCCCTATCTTTAACACCTAGAATATCTTCTAATTAACAAAATACCTAATGTCAGACTTCATGGGCTTTTATCAAAGGGCATATACCTAACCCAGGTGTCATAATATTTTCAGTTGAGTGGGTCTCCTTGCCCCAACCCTCTTTCTAATCCAACTTCACCGGTTCTTACTCATCTTACACATCTTAACATGTATTCATCTTTGCATTGCAGAAATGAATGAGATCTGAAAGTTTTGTTTATTCTGTATTTTTTTCATTTTTGGAGTAACCTGAAGAACCTGAAGTAACCTGGTAACTACATCCTTATTACTTCATGATGATACAATATTCCAGATTTCTCTGTAGGGCTTTGAAACCCTGAGACTCCTTTCAAGATACAGCTCATTCTAGTTCTTCTAAGAATGTCGAGGCTTTCCAGTATTTGTAGTGTGGTGGTAGATCCAACTGCTTCTCAAAGTAGATAGGAACCAAGCATTTAGATGATAGTTTCTACTCTTACCTCTATTGCTCGAATTACTTTAGAAAGTTCTTTAATAAGATGTCCAGGTCTAACATTGTCTGGAATTTCAAAGGCATGTTCAGATACAAGCTGTATTTGGATTAACAAAGATAAGACAACCAAAGTTATTTACATTTTAAGATGTAAAAACTAATCAATTTTTAAGTTCTCTAGATTTTATAGACAAAGTCAAATATCAACAAGCCAGGTCTCAGAACTCAAGGAGCTGGTTTCATATCTTCTAAGGAGATCCTTATTAACTTATGAAATCCTTTTACTTTGAGTTAAACATGGACTTGTCTTACTGTGAATTCTGCTCAAAATGGACTCTACACCTCAAAGCCTACTGTAATTCTAAATACTACTATAATTAGTAAAGAAACTAATTAAGCCTTAAATTTAATTCATAATACAAAAGGATTTGTAAGGGGAAACACAGGCACTAAAATAATCCTAGCTTCTCATGGTAAATCTAATTCATAAAGTCTTTTATTTTTTGCTTTTCAAAAGTAAAATAGGAAAAAGATTCCATCAATAGGAAAGAGGAATTAATTGGCGAGTTACCATATCTACTGAAGTGCAAACGGCTATCATTGTTTATTACGTCTAATTCCAAACAGTAACCTGTTTATCTAAGAACAGGCTTCCCAGGTGGCTCAGTGGTAAAGAATGCCCCTGCAGTGCAGGAGATGCAGGTTCAATCCTCGGGTCAGGAAGATCCGCTGGAGAAGGAGCAGGCCCCCCACTCCAGTTTTCTCACCTGGGGAATCCCACGGACAGAGGAGCCTGGTGGGCTACAGTCCATGAGGTTGCACTGGACACAACTCAGCGACTAAACAACAAATCTAAGAGCATTTGCCCTTTTAGATGCCCTCAACATACTAATTGCTACTCCTGCTTTATATCCTCTCCCTGGTTTTAGCATAATTTGTTAAAACAAACCAATGATAACAGTAACACTAAGTGCAAACTATGTGCCAGGCTGAGCAACAACAAATTAAATAACAACAACAACAAAATAACTGAGCGACTGAGCAACAGCAGATGTGCCAGGCAAGATACAGTTGAGTACTTTACAAATGTTGCCTCATAAATCATTTCAACAACACTAGACAGAGGTTCTCCTAGGACTCTCATTGTATGTCGAGGGAATAGAAGCACAGGGTCACGCTTTATTAGCAGCACGGCTAAGACTTGAATGCAAGCCTCTGACTCTGGAGTCCACACCCTGAACCACTAGGCTAATAAGCTGCCTCTCAAAGTGTACTCTAGATGTAATCAATTAACAGTATCTATTATTGATGAATTTTGCTGTCGTTGTTCAGTTACTCAGCCATGTCCGACTCTGTTCAACCCCATGGACTGCAGCATACCAGGCTCCTCTGTCCTCATTGTACATCAAAATCACCCGCAAGTTTAGAGGTTCATAGCCTACTACAGATCTATTATACCAAAATCTCTAGGGGAAAAAAGTTATTTCTAAAAATCTCTAAAGGCAATTTTGATAAACACACAAGCTTGAGAACAACTCGTCTAAAGCTTTCAGAAGGAATTACACGGTTTTTGCAAGATACTCTTTGTTTTTATCCTGTTATATACAATATACTTTTGTAATCCGTCTTTGCCTTTACTTGTCAATTAGATGATGGCATCTTTGACGCTGATTTTATTTTCCTATATGCTTCCACAGCGCCCCTGCTCTAATGGGTATACAGCAATGATTAAACAAAAAAAATGAAAGGAAGCATAAAATTATTGGGAGGGTAATCTATTACCCTCAGAGGGTAAAGAATCTGCAGGCAATGCAGGAGACCAGGTTCGATCCCTGGATGGGGAAGATCCCCCAGAGAAGGGAATGGCAACCTACTCCAGTATGGTTGCCTGGACAATCCCATGGACTGAGGAGCCTGGCAGGCTACAGTCCATGGGGTCGCAGAGTCAGACTCGACTGACGGACTAACACTTTCCCAGTATCTTTTAGGTGGCTCAGGGGTAAAGAATCCGCCAGTCAAGGCAGGTGGTGCAGGTTTGACCCCTGGGTCGGGAAGATCCCCTGGAGCAGGAAATGGCAACCCAGTCCAGTACTCCTGCCTGGAATATTCCATGGACAGAGGAGCTTGGTGGGCTACAATCCGTGGGGTCACAGTCAGGCACAACTGAGCGGCTGACTTCAAGTGGACATTTAAGAAATCAGAATGGAACTGTATTTTCATCAGATAAAATATTTATCACTTATTAAAGCATTGTGTATAAAGTTCCAGGGAGGAAATAAAGATGAGAAAGTCCCCGTTTTTTAAGCGCTCATAAATACAGACAATAGGAAATGGACACATTGCTTTATGGACACTACTTTTAAGTCCACTGGCACAAGAGATATGCTATGGACGTATAAGGAAAGGACCTATGAATTCCAAATGGAGAGATCTGAGATGACCTCTTAGAGGTGGTAGGATTCGAATGCAAACTAGACCACAGTTCAGGGAAAATGGAAAGCTTCTGCTTGAACCCGGACCTCTCTTTTCCTTTGTTCTTACATAAGACCAGCAGAGGGATAACAGCATAGGCTTTGCAAACAGAGACCGAGCTTCATCTTAGCTCCACCAGTTGTCTTGAGCAAGCACTTACACTCTGAACCTCAACTTCTCCATATGTAAAATGGGGACAACAACAGCACCACAAACTCATTTAGTTGCTCTGAAGAGTAAATGAGTTAGTAAATGCATTTATGGATATAAATGCACACTATGTGAGCACAAAGTTATATATTATTATTCTATATCTACATGTTAATTTCTTAGTCAATATCCCAGATAGTCTCAAATTTACTTTCTTTTCAAGATTAAAGAAGTACCTAGGTACTTCATTCTCCAAAATATAAACAAAAACCAGCATATCTGTATATACTAATAAAACACAGGTTGTACTTCTCAGTTAAAGCATGATTCCCATTCCTTCTACCACTCCCACTCATTGACAAAACAGCAAAAGGCTCTGTTTTCCTGACCTTGGCATATAAAAATTAACAGTTTCCCTGATGGCTCAGATGGTAAAGAATTTGCCTGCAGCACAGGAGACCCAGGTTCAATCCCTGCATTGAGAAGATCCCCTGGAGAAGGGAATGACTACCCACTCCAGTATTCTTGGCTGAAGGATTCCATGGATAGAGAAGCCTGGAGGGGCTACAGTCCATGGGGTTACAAAGAGTCGTGGACATGACTGAGAGACTAACAATTTCACACTTTTCACTTTTCTGACCTTGCCATATAAAAATTAAGTTATTTCACCAAAGACAACTACTTACTTCTTTTTTCATCCATAATTTTAAAGCAGTATGCAGCGCTTTCACTCCCTGTACTAGGTAAGTCTGAGGCTGAAAACCATCTTCTCTCAGTTCTGTGGGAATGAAGTTAAGGGGAAAGGAGTTAGGTTCTGTGGCAAAGTGATTAACTTTAGGTTTTGAGTAACCACCAAATATCAAACAAGTTAACAGAGAGGAAGAAAAGTGAAATAAGAAACAATCAATTGACAAGATGAGAAAGAAAAAGAAACAGAACCACACTAAACACTCCATCTTCTACAGCAGCACCTCTCTCAAGACACCCACCTCCACACAGTGCTACAAGGTGTGAGATGGGGTCCTTACTACTTGTTCCTTGCGAAGAAAGTAAGCCCCTCTCACCCCTTTTAAGGAAAGAAACCATGAATGAGTTCTATCATTTAATTCTGTGCATGCTATCTTGGGAAAAGAGTCATTGATTTGCTTCTTTTCATTGTACCTTTTCTTCTTGTGCAACTTTTAAATGAGAAAACCCCCAATGTTTAGAATAGACTTTGCTGTTTAATCTGTTTATATCTCTTCTTCTGGAAGTTAATTATAACAGCACTATTTGCAAACTGACTAGAAATGTAAGACAACACAGAAACTAGATCGACTGTATTCTCATGGGCACCAGTGTAAAGCAAAACTAGATAAAAGTTAGAAGTGACACTGAGTCTCCAACTTGACTGCTCAAAAATCATTAAACCAATAATAAAACACTAAAATCTGAAAAGTCACTTAAAAAGGTAGCTTTCCCGTTTAAAGGGATATTCCCCCATCCACTCACCACCCAAAACCATGTTTCTTCAGCCACAGATCACAGCCCGACACTAGCTGGTTTGCGCTAACAGGTGCCTTATGCTGGCCACATAATGGTCACAACAGTAACAGCGCAGGCACCACCTGACTCTCTCAGGACAAGAGAAGTGCTCCCTCAAATTTTTTTAAAGCAAATGCTTGGGGACAAACATTAAGTAACAGTCCCTTGGCTTCAACTGCGTTTTTTGCTAGCGAGGCACTTTTACATGCCTGATAATCTGTGCAGGTGACTAGAGTCCCAGGAGAAAGGAACACTTTCAGGATTACCTGTGTGGTTCCAATGCAGCAGTTCATGTGTTTTTATGACTATGGACTAGAGATCTCCTAATTTGTTAAAAAGGTTCTGAACAGGGGGAAATCATGCATTTAAAAAACAAAACAGGGACAATAGCCATCATATTTTTAAAAGGACCTCTCTATCAGTGACTTTAAGTGAATTTACAAATATCATGCATCACATAAAACAACAAAATGTTCAGATTATTACCTTTTAGGGTTTCCAGCAAGTTTTTGGCTACAAACCAACATATGGCTTCAAAGAAAGGGAATTTGAAAAGATCTGGTGTTTTAAGTCTTTTTTCCATCTCGTAACACCTAAATAAAGAAAAGTTGAAGAAATTCAACATTAGCATTTCCAAAGTTAAATGGAGGCAACCAACTTAAATGAAATAAGGCAGCCCATGACACAGAAGACCAGTGGGGTCCTACATACTGCTCAACACCACACACATGAGTAGGACTGAGTCGTGATCTGACTCAGGTCTGCCCTTCTCAGATCTGACAGTATACTGAAGGATTTACACGGGGCTTCAAAAAGATCACCCCTAGGAATCTGTAGCCTAGTTTTAACAGAAGGAATTTTACAAGAGTTCCACTGTAATAAATATAACATGTTTAGAAACTAGCTCCCTGTGTTAGACAGCACTCCAACATCCACTCGCGGAGTTTTCTTTAGGTCCCACTAAGCATTCCAGCTCAGGACCAAACTTGGGTGGGGTCAAAGTGAGAAGGCAGAAACCATGCAGTGAGTTTTCTGCAAGAGGCCTTGCAGCAGTCCATACAGCCAGGAGCCGTCTTTCCCCAGGGACAGCTCAGGTATAAACAAGATTCACTTGGCAAGTGTGGGAGTTTGGCTTAAAGCTTCGTGCCCCATAAGAGCCAGAATCTCTTGTAATAACTCCATTGATGCATGGCTTCCAGGGTTCCCCATGGGCATGCCAAGTTACAAGTCAGGAAAGTCAAAAGACATGGCTCCCTACCAGGGATTTCCAGTTCTCCCAATCCTTGTGCAGTTTATCAGTGAGGAATCATTTTACCATAAGCAATGTTGCCTAATAACATTCTTCTCTTATTAAGCTACCAGGGGAAGTTTTTGCCCAAAAGTCAGATTGTCATGCAGAAGGGGAAATAGCTGGTAACCCTTCACCACAGCAAAATTAAAACAGGTGTTTCGTAACTTCGAATTATCCTGTCTCAGCCCCGTATGTTACACCTGAGTCTGACCTGATTTAGTTCAATTCTCTCACCGTAAAGAGAACCAAAGGAGAGCCTATCCATCTCTATAAAATTCTGAAATGTGGGGAAGTATTTAGACTCAACTTGAATAAATGATTCTTTTTGTTTTAGATTCATCAAGGTGTCCTCTTGTTAAAATTTTAAGACAATTTTTTTTTTAAGTTTCTAATAAGTTATCAGGGCCTATCTCCATGAGATCACAATCAAATATGTTGCTGAAAAAGATCCTTCAAGTGCTGATAACACAAACCTGAGCTGCATGCCAATGTTAAGGTTGTGCAGAAAGTTCCCCCCAAAAGCCATACAGTCCTGAGAAGTAAGCACAGCATGAATCCACCCTGAAACGGTTAAAAGGACATGTCAGTGACTTCTCAATATTTAAACAACACAAATGTGATATCTACCTGTTTTAAGAAACACACAAAAAATCAGTTTAGCTCATACTTCAGTGCCAGAGAAGCTAATGTCTATTATGATCTAAAGATGCAATGATTCAAGTATTTATTAAATGCCTATTCTATGCCACCTCTGTACTGTGTTTCAGATTAATGCATTGACCCAACTAGACAAAATTTTGGTGCAGGACAGAAGGAGGTTTTGGTAGTTGTTACTGTTTTCATTTTTTAGTTTAAAAACACATCTAACTTTATGTTAAAGATTTTACTCTGAGACAAGCCAAATCTGGTTAGAGTGAGGCAAGCATGTTTTCATTAAATGAATAATTGGAACTGGCTGAGCCCCTGGCCTTCCTAGTGTCATCTGAAATGAGTGCCGGTAGGGACCAAGCCGAGGATCGGTGGGACTCCACCCAGGACCTGCCTCTAAGCAAGAAAAGGTAGATCCCCCGTATTTTATGAGGCAGGGTTATGGCCCTACAAATATAAATGTTGGCAATCAGAATGTTATCTTCCCATAAAGCCAACATGTTTCCAAAGTGAGGCTCATTTCTAAGAGATGATGTCTAACTTTTGAAAGAAAGGTCTTGTAGACCAAACATAAAGACGCTATACAAATGTAAATAAATATATTCACATATATTTGCATGGAAAAATTGACTGTTAAAATAGACGGATTCCATTTTCTTTATACTTTTCATAATTTGATTCGTCATTGTTCTGTGATACAGTATCTAAAAAGGCCAAGAAGACTGGATTTCAAGTGGTGGCCATTTGTGTGCTCAAAGGCACAAAGTCTTGAGCTTGACCCTGAAATCACAAATTTGAAGTCTGTGTCAGCTTCAAATTCTGTAGATCAGTGGTTCTCAGTGGAGGAAGCGCTGCCAGCAGAGCGTGGTCTGGAGAGTTGGGGGCAGGGTGGGTGGGGCTGTCACAAGGATTAGGAAGCACCACTGTCATCTTTCGAGTGGGAGCCAGGGTGCAACAGGCAGGACAGTGCCACACAGCAAGAAACTGTCCTGCCTGAGCCAGGACTTTCAAATATGTGCTGGGCATTCAGACAGGTACAGAATCTGTCACTGACTGAGCCCAGAAACGACGGCTCCATTAATATGAAACAGAGCATCTTTTGCAAGGTTTCAGCATGATTTTCTAGGAACACAACCAGGTAGACTGTACACTGAAGAAAATTTATCAGTTGCCAAATACTTTGGGGAAAAAAAAACCCCACACTATCTATAGCAGTGGTTCTTCAAATGTGGTCCCCAGACCAGCGGCATCAGCCTCAGCTGCAAACTTATTAGAAATGCAAATTTTCAGGCCCACCCCAGAGCTACTGAGTCAGAACCACTGGGTTAAGGCCCAGCGCTCTGTGTTTTGGGCTTCCCAGGTGGCGCTAGTGGTAAAGAACCCACCTCCCAATGCAGGAGATGCAAGAGATGCAAGTTTGATCCCAGGGGTGGGAAGATCCCCTGGAGGAGGGGCTGGCAACCCACTCCAGTATTCTTGCCTGGAGAATCCCATGGTCAAAGGAGCCCAGTGGGCTACGGTCCACACGGTCACAAAGAGCTGGACAGGACTGAGCAGGCATACATGCTCTGTGTTTTAATAAGCCCTCCAGGTGACTCTGAGGGTCTGTGGAGTTTGAGAACCATTAATCCACACCAACGCTATAGACTCTGAGCTACCCATCACACACCTGTACTGCTTAGCTGGCCTGTGCATCACCCTGCTTCCAATGTTGCTGTGCCTGAGCAGGGACACTGCAAAATAGTATTTTACTATAAATTACTTCTAATTTCTTTATAATCTAATTAGATTATTACATCAATTGGGGGGAGGGAATTATTGGTGTTGGAGGCTATACTGATGATAAATTTGAGTTTAAGATTTTAAAACAGATATAACAAACTATTTACTAAAAAAAGGAGCTTTGGGGGTCCTTAAGGGAGGGGCTTCGCCCATTCACAGTGAAAATATTGATAGGTATCTAGATTTTATAAATTCTGGTAGTTCTAGGCATTTACTCATTCATTTATTCAACACATACTTATCATATACTCCAGAGCCAAAGTAAGAAAGCAGGGCCTGTAACAGATCCTTGCAAACTCTGCAGCCATTAAGGTCACCCAAATCAGAAGAACACAACTCTCAGAACCACTGGCCTGCAGAATCCATGCCCTGCATTCAGTCACCTCTCAAAATGATACACCTAATGCCTATATTTGAGGCTATAACTAAGGCTGATACTCAATCGCTTCCTAGGCTCCCTCAGAACATACTCATTTGCCTCCTAATTATCCCAGGATAGCAGCCCAGACTCCTACAGCAGACTTGGCCTTCAACATCAGCACAGAGCTGACCAGTTAAAAACTGAAGGGAATTTCATCAAAATTTTAAAATTTTGTGCAAAGGACATTATCAAGAAAGTGAAAAGACAACCCACAGAATGAGAGAAAACATGCAAATCATATATCTGAAAAGGGTTTATTCAGAATATATAAAGAATTCTTACCACTCAGCAATAAAAAAGACAGCCCAACTTAAAAATGGGCAAAGGATTTAACAGGCATTTCTCCAAAGAAGACATACAAACAGCCAGTATGAAAAATGCTTAGCATCGTTACTCACTAAGGAAACACAAATTAAAACCACAATGAGATACTAGTACTTCACACCTACTAGAATGTCAAAAACAAAGATAAGCACAGTGGTGGTGAAGATGTGGAGAAATTGAAATACCTGTACATTGTTTGCAGGAACATAAAATGGTACAGCCGTTAGGAAAACAGTTTGGCAGTTCCTCAAAAAGTTAAACATTAAACCATATGACCCAGCAATTCCACTACTAGGTATAAACCCAAGGGAAATGAAAACAAACCTCCACACAAAAACTATCACACAAATGTTCAAAGCAGCACTATTCAAAACAGCCAAAAAGTGGAGCCAACCCAAATGTCCATCAACTGATGAGGGGATAAACGAAATGTGAAACATCCATGCAGCAGAATATTACTTGGCCATAAAAAGCAATGAAACACTGATAAGAGATACAACATGGATAAGTCTAGTAAACATGATGCTAACTAAAAGCTGGATACAAAAGGTCACCTATTATATATGAAATGTCCAAAACAGGCAAATCCAGAGACAAAAGGAAATTAGAGGTTACTAGGGGCTGAGAGGAGGGGGAATGAGGAGGGGGAATAGGGAGTGGCTGCTAACTGGCACAGGGTTTCTTTTTGAGGTGATGAAATGTTCTGGAATTAGGGAGAGGGTTGCACAGTTCTGCTAATCTACTAAAAACCACTGAATTGCACACTTTTAAAGGGTGTGTATTAAGGTATGTGAATTTTTCAAAATAAAAATGAAGGCAAATGACATAAAACACAATGCCAAAACAAGCTGAACCACCAGAGAAACCCTCTAAGGGACAAGGACGTGAAAAGTTCAACATAAGAATCATCTCTCAGGCTACGCAAAGCCACTTTCCAAACTCAGAGGTTAAACTCAGTTAAACTCAGAGGTTAAACTCTGTTAAACTCAGAGGTTCCAATCAAAAGCTGACTCTGTGATGAGCAATCGCTATGGGGAGTGGGGATGGGATTAAAACCTTACCTGTAGGAACAAATAAGGTATGTCCCTGCTTTACCACACATTTGTAGCATTTATCCACCTTATCTCCAAAGAACACTTCACTCTGGGTCACAGATGAACTCCAAGATTCATAGAGGGCCAAATTGTCATCTGTTGGCTTTATCAAATAAAAAACCTTCTCGCCCTAGGAGGAAGTAATCACACTATTTTTGAAAAAGGAAATGCCATTCTCAGGGTGGCCTATATTGATGCAATTTCCCAATACAATGTTCTAAATTAAATTAGATAATTATCAGATTTCTTAGGCTCAGAAAGACATATTTCACATGCCTGACCAATAGCTACTGCCTTTAATAAGCATCTCCACAGGTACTAATGCTCCCCCTCCCAATAAGACAAGGGGTCAGTAAAGTCATGATGGAGAAACAGTTACAGGAAAGGAGGGTAAAGAATCACAAGCATCCTACTGATCTCATGTTCAAAGTGTAGAAGTAAATACATGTTAACGGGCCCCAGGTTACAGAGAGTCATCTCTGCAAACTCTGCCCTTTCTCCTAAGACCTACAACACTACAGCTGTTTTTAAAGACTTATGAACAGACTTTCTTTAGTGAACTGACCCTCTGCTTTCTCGTGAAGCAAAGGAAGAGGAGCTCGAGGCACAGCATCAAACAGAGTCCAGAGCGTTGCTGATGCACAGGCACGTGGTTTAGACGAAGATCTGGTTCTAGAGCAACACTGTCCAAAAGAACTTTCTGTGACGATGGAAATGTTTCCTATCTGTGCTACACGATACAGTAGATGTAAAGCCCTAAGTGGCTACTGAGCACTTGAGATGTGGTTAGTACAAATGACGAGCTGAATTTTACATTATGTTTCATTATTTAAATTTAGCCCCATGTGCTGAATGGCTACTGCATGGAATAGCACAGTTCTAGATAAAGCAAGGTGAATATATGCTCTCAAGGAGAATTCATAATTTTATGGGCATTCCTGACTTATCCAACTAGCTGTCTTTAGCCTGACCTTAAGATCAGAAGCAATTATTACTATAATTTTGCTCCTTCTCAGGTATCTGATTTACGGATTGACTGGTAGTTGACTGGAGGGAAGAAGACTATATGTTTTTGCGGTTAAGTGAACAAAGAAATACGCCCAGCTTACCCAGAGGACATGGTACCAAACTGAAGTCCCACCAAAATCAATGTGGAAATCTGTGTAGCTGTCTTGAACTCCCATTAAGCAGTATTTCTGAACAAATGGCTTGGGAAAGACTGAATCATCTGGCCAATAATTTTCCACCCAGGAAAGTTTTCTGGCTATATCAGGAACCTCCACCAATTCAGACATCCTTTAAAAAAAAAAACAACAACAGACACACACAAACACACACACACACCCACATCATGCAAATTAAAACTTCTTAAAACTGCATCTCCCATCTCAACCCCAACCAAGAAATTAACTGGAACTCAAGGCTAACAAGAATACTTCAAGTTGGAGCATGCCAAAGCAAAATGTACAACAACATAGCTGTATCTCTGGACCACTTTAGGAGTCACAATTATGTTTCTTACTAAAATAAATTCATCATTTAACTACATTTAGCTAACACAAAGCTGAATCAAAATGCCCAGAACTACTCACTTTGTATCTGAAAATTCAAGGCTGATCACATTTAACACTTTTGGTCTGTTGGGATTCGTGAAGTATTTCACATAATTGTGAAGTGTCATTTTGCTGTCTGCCTGCCTTGCCACATCAATGACATCTATCACTTTGTCACCACCTGCAGAGAAAAATTATAGCCTTATTATTGTGCTTAAGAGTTTCATCAATAGATGCCCTAAACAAAAATTTTTTAAAGACCATATTTACTGCACGGGATAATTAAGCCATCTGTAAGAACTACATAGTCTAGACAAAGACTCTTCCTATATCCTTACTTTTTAAGTCCAACTGGAACTTCTGAACAAAGGAACACTTTTTGAAAGAATAAAGCAATTAAGACAGAGCTGCATAATTAACACTGAGTGTAAAAATTTATGTGTTTACAAAGCTTTCCATACAACAATGATTTATTGTGTATCTTATGACAAAAGTGCATATTACACTGGTAGGTAAAAACTGAGTCACATGTTCTGGCTGTTAATTCCTGGTAATCAAAATTATAATTAATAATTCTACACAAAATGTGGACACAGACATTTCCCTTTTACTTCTTTAACACTTAACATTCTGAGTCCATCATTTTGAGAAACCCATCAGTCATTGGGGAATTAGTGAACAAATTAACCAGGACAAACAATTTCTGCTTGCCTGGTAGTGTCTTCTCTCCTAATATTCTGCTTCAAGAAAAAAATGAAGCAAAAATCAGTGCATATTATTGTCTGTGAGATGAGTTTTGAATTGGGATTAATTTACGATTTTCCTATAAAACCATGAGGTACTGCATGCACAACGCTGAATCACCCTAAAAACCAGTGAGTTTTACAATGTCTTACAGGATAAGGTGAAATTCAAAATACAGCAATACTTAATCTGAAACAGGAAACAAGAACCCGTTTCTTACCTGAATGTAACTTTAAACAAGCTAAGAAAGTCAAATAGACTATTTATATTTAGGAGGCAAAACAATTCTGTTAATTGAAGCATTTTACAGCATTAAAAAAGTTAGCTATCAAGTAGTGTGAACATTTTACCTACACTTTTATTACACTAGCCATTTATTTTACAATGTTATCTATACAAACAGGTTTTCGTGAAACCTCAGCCTCTTCTTCTAATTTATCAAATAGTTCAAAACTAAGCTGAATGTGAAGTGAGGCAATTTAACCGGATTTCCTCAGTGAAACAATTGGCAATGTCAACCAATGGATTGATAAAGGGACAAATTCTCAGATTATTTCAGGCTCAGAAGATAACATAAAGAATAGACAGTTTGAGTCAAGACAGACTTGAGATCTAATCCTCAAATAATCTTTATCTACTTTGCTGACAAGGAATGAGATCCACATCGAGTCAGCTTTCTCTCTCAATACCCTTATGAGAATGAAAGAAGTGCCTGAAAATGTCAACAATAATGCAACAGATAAAGGGTCTTCTACCTTGTTTCTTATACCTTTCTGGGACTCAATATAAAGCATTAAGTCCAGACATCATTAAAAGGCAGTATCATCAAGTCATTAAAGTAAAACTAGGTTTGAAAATAAGCTTCTCTTTTTCTAGGCAGCAGGAGGTTACTAAAGCAGGATCCAGAAATCTTGCACCTGAATGCTGCTACCAAGGTCTAGAACTCACCCAGTTTCCCAAAGACTTCTTTTTCATATCTGTAGCTACCCCTCTGTAATATTTTTTCCTAGCAAGTATCAGGAAGTTTGATGGCAAAAAACAAATAAAGCAATAGGATGAGGCTGTACAGAATGCTTCCTTCTGTCTTTCTGAAAGTAGGTCTACAGAGAAAGAAGTTTTCAACGTACATGACATGGCATTTCACTTTTCCTGACCCAGAAACTGAATTAAACTAACATCTCTTCATTCAATTTTTAGTATTTTAGGATAATATCAACTGGATTTTTTAACGTGTTTTCCCAAGCAATTAAAGGAATCCAGTTCGTACCTACATAACGTTCCACATCCATAACAGAAAAAGTTGATGGCGGGAGCCTGAGTCCCAGATCATCTAATTTGGGGACCATTATAGGGACTTCAAATCCGTGTTTCTCCAGGTACCTTTGTGTCAGCTGGCTGCCATGCATCTTTACAATGATTTCATCGGCACTAAAGAAAACATAAGAGTAAAATGTCATCTTTACTGATCAGTTTAGCTAAAAAAAAAAAAAATCTGGTAATGGATTAACTCATGCTCTATTATTACCTGAATCAGTGGTTCTCAACCTATCTAATACCTAATTTTCCTTTTTATAACTAATGTTTTATAAAGCTCCTTTTAGTATCCTACATACAATTGGAAAAATATATGTGAATTATATAAAATGCCTTAACTATAACAAGAGAAAAAACAAATTATAGCAAAATACGGATTTCAATATGTAAATATTCAGGTAAACAACACTAGAAAAGATAACAGAATAACAGTTCAGTTCAGTCACTCAGTCACGTCCTACTCTTTCCACCCCATGGACTGCAGCATGCCAGGCTTCCCTAACAGAGTAACAGAATAACGGGATGCCTACAATTAGTCCTAACGAATGGTTGGATTTAAAAGAAGTAACAGATTAGAAGTAACTCAACACATGCTGCACAGAAAACCAGAAGAGCAAAAGGGAGGGGGTACAATACAATAGGAGCTGGTTAGGATAAGTAAAAACAGATCGTATTTTATCTTGCTATAAAATTCTACACAAATATTTATTAGACATCATAAAGTCTCCTGGGACATAGAACAATTCATGGTTTCCTGCACACTGGAGGATGACTAGCATCCAGAGTCCCTACTCACTGAGACAACGTCCAAATGCCCCAGTTGAGAATTCCTGATTTAAAAGGTCATTATCCTCAGTATTTAATAAGTTTTAATACGTTAGTCACCTTAAGCCGCTAAAAACGGGTTGCTGAACTTCTGGCTGCATTCTTTAATGACTAACCTGTTCTAGGCATTACACTCAAGTGTGGTCTGTCTGTCCCTTTTCACTGTCCCCTCAGTTTAGCTCAGTTCAGTCACTCAGTTGTGTCCAACTCTTTGCTACTCCATGAACTACAGCATACCAGGCTTCCCTGTCCATCAACAACTCCTGGAGCTTGCTCAAACTCATGTCCACTGAGTCAGTGATGCCATCCAACCAGCTCATCTTCTGTCGTCCCCTTCTCTTCCTGCCTTCAGTCTTTCCCAGCATCAGGGTCTTTTCCAATGAGTCAGTTCTTTGCATCAGAAGGCCAAAGTATCGGAGCTTCAGCTTCAACATCAGTCCTTCCAATGAATATTCAGGATTGATTTCCTTTAGGACTGACTGATTTGATCTCCATGCTGTCCAAGGGACTCTCAAGGGTCTTCTCCAACACCACAGTTCAAAAGCATCAATTCTTTGGCACTCAGCCTTCTTTATGGTCCAGCTCTCACATTCATTCATAACTACTGGAAAAACCATAGCTTTGACTAGATGGACCTTTGTCAGCAAAGTAATGTCTCTGCTTTTTAATATGCTGTCTAGGTTGGTCATAGTTTTCTTCCAAGGAGCAAGCGTCTTTTAAATTCATGGCTGCAGTCACCACCTGCTGTGATTTTGGAGCCAAAGATAATAAAGTCTCTCACTGTTTCCACTGTTGCCCCATCTATTTGCCATGAAGTGATGCGACCGGATGCCATGATCTTTGTTTTTTTAATGTTGAGTTTTAAGCCAGTTTTTTCACTCTCCTCTTTCACTTTCATCAAGAGGCCCTTTAGTTCCTCTTTGTTTTCTTCCATAAGGGTGCTGTCATTGCATATGTGAAGTTATTGATATTTCTCCCTGCAATCTTGATTCCAGCTTGTGCTTCATCCAGCCCGGCATTTCGCATGATGTACTCTGCACTGAAGTTAAATAAGCACAGTGACAACAGTCTGCCTTGGCGCACTCCTTTCCCAATTTGGGACCAGTCCATTTTTCCATGTCTGGTTCTAACTGTTGCTTCTTGACCTGCATACAGATTTCTCAGGAGGCAGGTAAGGTGGTCTGGTATTCCCATCTCTTAAAGAATTTTCCAGTTTGTTGACTGTTCCCTAACCATAAATCAGAGATCTCTAAAAATGGATAGTCTTAATTTTATATTTCAAATGTTCACAGAATTGCAGCTGCTATACATTGAAAGTTAAGGGCAACATTTGCATCATAGGTTAAACACAACAGTTTCCTTTTTTACAATCAGATCTTAGCTATCTTGATGTCATCTGTAGCCTAGCTGTCAAGGAGATAACAGGAGAAACTAGGTCTCTGAATTACTGAGCTCAGATCATCCCACCTTCTCAGTAACAGTAGGTCAGTTTAAGGCCTTAAAAAAATCCAGACAGACTTTTCTTGGACAGTCATGTAAATAGAAGGTTTAGAGCTTCTTTACCTGACTCACTGAGTTCTGTACTGCCTTTTATTTTCCCTATAAATATTCCCAAGTGTTCCTTCTTCCTCAGCCTCTGAGAATTTAACAATTCCTTAAACTCCAATCTACAGGAAAATCTTTAATCTTTTGTACTCCTTCATCTTAAATGTTTGGTGTTTTACTCCACCAAAGTGATCAAAAATATTTAGGTTCAAGTTCTTAAAAACACAGGTACATCATTACTTACAAGAGAAAAAAAACTGGACACTATACCATAGTGGGCTAGTTAAGTAAACTATGGTACGTATATATGGTACAGACACACACACACACTATTGCACACTACACAGCAGTTAAAGAGTGAGATAAACTTGTGTATATATATGGAAGGTATCTATTAAATATAACAGTAAAAAAAAAGCAAGTTGCACAACATATGTGTAACATAACCCCATTTTATCCTTTAAAATTAGAAGTGTATACACATCACACATCTGTACACATAATTTTTAAAAATTATCATTTACATAAAAAAAGGATCCAAAAAAACTTTAAGTCTTAAAATAAGGGTGGAGAAGATAACCCATTCACTTTATTTTACACATTTCTATGCTAATCCCATTGAATATGGGTGATTTAGTTAACTATTGTCACTCTGCCTGCGGAGGTTTATGGAGTTACACAAAATAAAACCAAGACCTTTAATTAATGATAAGTACAGTGTGGACATTTGTGACCATCTCTGTAATCTGTATTTAACTCGTGTTTAACACTCTGGCAGAGAAGCCACAGGAATCACTGGGCCAGGATTTTTGACACTACTCTTTTGGGTTACAAACCTATTTAAAAAAATGAAAGCTATGCCCTCTCTCCCTGAAAAATTGACATTCATACATCAACAATAAATAGTTTACACAGTTTCAGGGAACTCACAAGTCTCTCTGAAGACAGCCAAGAGACACTGGCTGAAAACTTGGGCTCCAAATCAATCAATGAAAATAGACATTTCTCCAATGACTTTGATACTGATAAAAGAGAATATTTGAGAACAGGGCCTTTAATATCACAAAAAGCCCATGGAAATCACTGCATTTCATTTTTTTTTTTCTCTCTCTGTTACCTGTGGGAGCCAAGAGAAGCCACTTATCATTTACGCTTCTGTTTAAGGAAGGGGAATGGCCAGGAATCCTCAAGATTACAAAGAAAGAGCAGGGTTTTATACTTGCAGGATCTGAAATAATTCCATAATAGGCTGCAGGTGATATTGTGATTGAAATTTAAATTGTACTTCCCCTTTTTAACAAGCCTGGATGTGATCCCATGTAAAAAGCCTATTAAGCATTATCACTTTAAATAGATGTCAGGCAGTGAGTAGGAAATGATCTAAATTAGCATGGTTAAATGCTGCATAATGCTTTTGACGCTCTTCTCTTGAGCCATATAACTCAAACACATTATCTTAAAAAAATAAAAATTAAAAAAAAAAAAAAAACAACCTAGTCTTGCTCCACCAGAGGCTGAGCAATGGCTGTGAGGATTTCTGGCAGAAGTAGGGTGGAGACAGATCGGAAAACAACATACGGGAAAACAGAGCGTGAAAATAAGAGGAGGTGAGGCAAAGAAGAGAGAGAAGCAGCCAGCAGACGACGCAAGGACCAAGCTAGGTAACGTTCTTAAGTGTTTTTGGTCATAACAGGTTTCCATACCTTGGGAAGACTCGAGAACGTAGTTCCTTCACAAAAGTTCTAGTTCCAGCCTGCACTGGTTTGGAACCATCATCAATTTCTGTGTAGTCATGCCTGTGCCAGTTCCTCCTCTTTTTCACTGGATTTTGAGAAGATTAAAAGAAGAAAACATCTCTGTAACTGGTGGTACCACATACTTTCTATCATTATAGTCTACATAATCAGAAACAATTGTAAAGTACAATAATACTCACATGTTAAAATGTATTTCTAAGGTTGAAGAAGTAAAATTTACTTTATGCCATGCTGCAACTATAGGCAGTTAACTGTGGGGTTTTAAAAATCCTTCTACTACGACTACTATCATCATTATTTTGGCTACGTCTCACAGCATGCAGGATATTAATTCCCCGACCAGGATTCGAACCCACACCCCCTGCAATGGAACCTCGGAATCTTAACCAGTGTACCACCAAGGAAGTCCCTTAAATCTTTCTACTTCAAAAATTATTTTAAAATTAAACCAAGGAATTCAAAGTAGCAGATTGAGCCTTTTATAATACCCATATTTATACATACTATAAACCTCACTACTATTTAAAATCTTGACTGTCACTAGAACATTAGGTCATAACATGATTTTTATAGATCATCCAAATCAGTCTCTCAGGACAGGGCCTTTGATCTCACGTCAGAAATCTATTTTAACAGCACAGTCACTTCTCTTTTATGTCAAGATTTATTCCCAAAATAAGCATGGTTACACTGACACAGGAACAGCATCATAATATAAGGAGGACAAGTGAGATGACAGAATCAATACCGGAGGGCTCATTCTAACACTCAGATCCTGTGAGTCTACAGCTCTGGGAGGCTAAAACTTGAGTAGGCACAGCAAATGAAATCGGGACACTTGGCTTTGACTCCTAGTTTAGTCACAACTTACTCTGCACATGTGTGTGCATGCTCAGTTACTTAGTTGTGTCTGATTCTTTTGCAACCCCATGAACTGGAGCCCACTGGGCTCCTCTGTCCATGAAACATTCCGGGCAAGAACACTGAAGTGGGATGCCATATCCTCCGATAGGACATCTTCCCGACTCAGGGACTGAACCTGCAGCCCCTTCACTGGCAGGCAGATTCTTTACCACTGGTACCACCTGGGAAGCCCCAACTTACTCTGCAACATGTCTGGGTGCAGTGTCCTCGATGTGGAAATGAAGGGGAAATGTTCTATGTTTCAGACTGTGCTGCAGAACCCTTAATAAAAGGGAAGATGGAGAAGAGACTGAGGTTGGAGCTCTGGATCTCATTCATTCCTCTTTTCATCAGGGTGGAACCACCTGCACATCTTTTGTGTGGCATCAAGATAAGATTTCAGTTTTACATCTTTTTTTTTTTTTGAAAATCACTTTTAAGCCTAAAACTTCCATAGTTCTGGGAAATGTATGTGAGTGAGTGAAAGTCATTCAGTTATGTCTGACTCTTTGAGAGCCCATGGTCTCTACAGTCCATGGAATTCTCCAGGTCAGAATACTGGAGTGGGTATCCATTCCCTTCTCCAGGGGATCTTCCCAATCCAGGGATTAAACCCAGGTCTCCCTCACTGCACAGAGTCGGACACGACTGAAGCGACTTAGCAGCAGTAGCAGCCCTCATTGCAGGTGGATTCTTTACCATCTGAGCCACCAGGGAAGCCCGGGAAATGTATTGATGTCTAAAATTTACTTAGATGGAATAAAAAAATAAGATGGGCAGTGTACAGTGGGATAGTTAGTGGACAGATATGAGATAAACAAGTAATGTGAAATGCTGATAGTGGAATCTAGATGGTGGGTTTAGAGGTAATATTCTTTCAACTTTTCCTGGATATTTGAACATTTTCATAATAAAACCTTGGCAGGGGTGACAACTCTATGAGTCGAAGTTATTTCAAACCCTTCACCTTACAAAGATCATCATAATAAAATACTGCTGGATCCTCATAAGGATAAGGACAAGCCACACATAAATAATCAATAGGGGCAGAAATCAGGTTCCTTCATATCTAAGTCTCAAACAAGATTCCCAAGTAATTTATGGCAGTCAGATCCTCAAATGGAAGACAGTAAGTCCCATTTTTAAAAAAAACCTCGTGGAAAAAAACTGACAATCATTAAGCAACCTTCCTAGAAAAGACCATTAAGGCAACCTTCGTGTGTGTGTGTGTTCTTTTTTTCCTCACTTAAAATCACTTCTAGGGAATTCCCTGGCAATCCAGTGGTTAGGACTCTGTGCTTTCACTGCTGTGGGCCCTAATTTGGTCCCTGGTTGGGGAACTAAGATCCCACAAGCCTCGATACACAGTCAAAAAACAAAACAAACAAACAAAAAAATCAAAGGTGCATGATTCAAAGGTATTTCATTCCAGGCTTTTGCTTACATATAAACAGATATATAACCCCATTTTATTTTCAGCTGGGATCATAATTTTATGCTTATCTTTACTATCATGGGCATTTTCTCCTTATTAAATGTTCAAAAACAATTTAAAGGCAGCCTAGAATTTTAAGATGTAAATGAAGATGCATCTTTAAACAAAGATGAAATTAATATTTATATACATAAATCTGTTTCTGGCTATATACTACAAAACTGCCTCCCAAAAAGTGGTAGGTAACCCATTCTCACCAATATATATAAGCAACCTGACCAACAGTGGGAAAGAGGGAGGAAGGGAAAAAAGAAAAAGAACAAACTGCCCATTTGAAAGTTAATAATGATGTTACATTGTTTTAATTTTCAGTTTGGCGTAACAGATTAAAATTAAAACCGATTGGGATTGGACAGCTACGGATTCAAACTCCAGCTCTGCCAAACAGCTACATCAAAGACCTAGTAATATCATTTTTCTCATATCAAGGTGTTACAAATATCAAAGTAGATAACATAAATCTATTAGCAGTACTTCTCAGCACAGTGTCTGGGGCAATCAATCAGCTGCCAACTACTTTTCTTTCCTTTTAAATGTGTTGACTTGTAGGATGTTAACAGAAGGCTACAATGTCCTGTTGGACCAACATCCTCAATACATCAAATCAGTCACTGCAAGAGCTGACTGAATTTCTTAAAGGAAGGAGGCCAGCGAAAGAATATTTTAATAGTGGTCATAGGGAAAGGAGAGAAAATTTTGCATTTGGATTGCATGTGCCTGAGGAGCACTGAGAATATGTGTTTAAGTATTGGGCTGGGTTTTTTGAGACTGGTCCTCGAACAGATTCTTAATTCCCATTAAGAAGGTAAAGTCTAAATTCACCATATTAATGAATATTTTACTGTCTAAATGGAATCTGTATTAAGGATTCCTGGGGAACTCTGAAAAGAAATAGGAAATCTTTGGTAGCAAGTAAGAGAGGCTTAAGAGCAAGACAGAAAATGTCCAAAAGGGATTACCCAAACTAGGTGTGAGGGTGAGGGGTGGGGCGATGTAACCTTAAAATGGGATAAAACAAACTGCTGGATCTGGAGTATTTTCCTTATGGCTACTTAGAGTCAGACTTTTTGCCCAGAAGACAGTCCATGTCTGATCTTATGTTATTCAAGGATGAGAAGAATATGGAGGGGCAGGTAATCGTCAATGAGCTCCCCTCTGAAGCATTGTTATTCAAAGTGTAGCTTCATGATCCATTATGGATTGTGAAATCAATTTAGTGAGCATGACAAGCTTTTAAAAAAATTAAATCACACAGGAAAAAAGAAAATAAGAGTGCATTACATGGAACAGTGTTTTAAATACTACATTATTCTGATTCATAGTAACCCATATAATATCTCATAGAAATTAAATTCAAATTATTTCATTTGGGGGTTATTTACTAAAATTCCAAATTGAAACTTACATTTCAGTTCTGTTTCTCTTCTTGATATAACAAGCCAGTATTATTTATTTCCTCCAAGAATTACACTTGGTCAATAATTGCTTCAAGTTATATACTACATACTTCAGTGCTACATAATATGAAACTTTATAAACATTTATGGGACTTCCCTGGTGGGCCAGTGGTTAAGAATTGGCCTTCCATTACTGGGAACATGGGTGCGATCCCTGGTTGGGGCATCAAGAACCCACATGTGTGGGGCAACCAAGCCCACGTGTCACAATTAGAGAGCCTGCACTGCAGTTACTGAGCCTACGCCACAAAGAGAGCATGCAGGCTGCAACTAAGACCCGCTGCAGCCAAACAGATGAGTAAATATCTTTTTTTAATTTATGACAATAAATTAGTCAATTATACATGTAACAACTAATTATACATGTTCAACCAATTTGCTAACCTCAAATTTTATACTGCAGAAACGACAAAAACGATAATCTGTATTTTACCAAAAAAAAAAAAATTCAATACATTTATACAGCTTAAATTGCTAAATCTCTTAGAAACTAGGTAAAGTGTTAATATTTCTAACAAAACAGATAAGCAGTCAGTTGCTACTAAGTTGCTTTTGAAAAATCACTTGCCTATAACCAGAGAACACAATTTCTATTTTTAAAAAGTACTATGGAAAAACTGAATTCAAAGAAAGAGATTGTCTGTTACCCACGTCTGACCCAAGTGTGTACAATTCTAAAATGATTAAGTCTACAGTTTTCCCTTTTAGTTTTAGGAACACAAAAATGCTAGTATGCAGTCTAAATTTTTAAGAGAAGAAATAGTTACAATATATTCCAAAGCCTTTTAAAAATCACTTCTCTACTCTCACAATTGTACGATAACTAATATTCCAATATATTCTGAAGCATTTGTAAGAGGCTAACAACAAAGGGGACGACAGAGGATGAGATGGTAGGAAGGCACCATTGACTCAATGGACATGAGTTTGAGCAAGCTCCAGAAGATAGTGAAGGATGGGAAACCTGGCATGCAACAGTGCATGGGGTCGCAGAGAGCCAGACACGACTAAGCGACTGAACAACCGCCGCCTCCTTTCCTCTGTTCTGCTGGTGTGCTCCAGAAGATGTGTGGCTTCCCTGCCCAAGCCCTCAGCCCTCAGAAAGGACAGTGCGGGCAGAGAGCTGGTCTGGCCTCTGTCCTTGGGACAGGACAGGGACTGTCAGAAGGTTACTTTCATCACAGAGGACAGTGGGACAGGACTCTAGGCCATACTCAATAGCAGGACCTAATTCGGACAACAGAAGTAATACCTTAGCATGTCAGTGCCCTAATTTTTTCCTCCAAGTGTACTGCATGTGTGCATTAAAGTCATCCTATACACTGTCCCAAATAGTACTGATTTTTTCTTCTTCTTTCAGTTTTATTGGGATATAACTGACATACAGCAATGAATAAGTTTAAGTTATACAACATAATGGTCTGACTGACATACATCATTTCATGATGACCACAGTAAGTTTAATGACTATCCATCATCTCATGTAGATACAAAATAAACATAGAAAAAAAATTTTTTTCCTGTAATGAGAACTCTTAGGATCCACTTTCTTAACAACTTTCACAAAGAACATACAGCAGTGCTGAATCATATTTATCTGTTGTACAGCCCTAGTACTTATTTATCTTATAGCTGGAAGTTTGTACTTTTTGATCACCTTGATCCAACCTTGCCCCCCACCCCCCACCCCTGCCCCTGGTAACCACAAATCTGTTCTCTTTTTCTATGGGCCTTTGTCTTTGAAACATAAATGGCCAACAACACTGTGTTAGGTTCGTGCACACAACACAGTGATTCAGTATTTCTACACATTTCAGAATGATCACCACAGCAAGTCTAGTTACAATCCTTTTTAAAAAAAACCTTGAGAGATAAAAACAGCCAGAATCAGAAAAAGTTTACTTTATTTCACTTCTCAAGTTGAAAGCTTTGAAAAATATGTATTTTGAGTATGGAGCTTTGCACTGGCAGTTAAGAACAATAGTGTTTTTTTCACTTAATGCTTTGACTTGTTAAATAAGTTAATAATTCAAACAAAAACTGCACTCCCAATATCTTCAGAAAAATCTTTCTTATAGTTCTCAGTGGGTATAATATAACTAGTCAGAGTATCAGTAAGTATTGTCATGTATATATTAAGTTCTAAACTCCAATTTTGATTTAAGCTTCTAGTACTTACTCAAGGAGGAACCATGTAGAAGTGCACAGTTGGGACAGTGATACAGGTCAATGTCAACGGCATGATGTTCTTCTACTCCAACACAGCTAAGGGAAAGAAATATAAGGCCAATATGTAAATAAGGTAAAAATCTTTACTTAACTATAATAGATCGGTTAGAATTTAGCTAAGAAACATACAACAATCTCACCAACGCATTTTGAAGAGTACAGAAACACAAGTAAGAAAAAATTTTATTCTCTTCTCTGCATATCGGAGAAATGGCAACCCACTCCAGTACTCTTGCCTGGAAAATCCCATGGACAGAGGAGGCTGGTAGGCTAGAGTCCATAGGGTCGCAAAGAGTTGGACAGGACTGAGCAACTTCTCTTCACTTCACTTCTGCATACTGGAGTGGGTAGCCTTTCCCTTCTCCAGGGGATCTTCCCAAGCCAGGAATCGAACCCAGCTCTCCCGCAGTGAAGGCGGATTCTTAACCAGCTCAGCCACCACGGAAACCCAAGAATATTGGAGTGGGTGGCTGATCCCTTCTCTATCAGATCTTCCCCACCCAGCAATCAAACTGGGGTCTCCTGTATTGCAGGCAGATTCTTTGCCAGCTGAGCTACCAGGGAAGCCCCCTTTCTCTGCATATTTTCTGAATAATTGTGGGGGAGAATATACCCAAATTCACTATTAGCAGCAGTAGAGACATCAGAAGTATAACATATTTATAACATAATAAGTATATTTTATTTTATAAATAGATGTTTTATTTATAATGTTATAAGTAATTATAACATAAACCATAAGACCCTCAACCATTATGTAAATGCTACCTGCTATGGACTCAATGTGTTTGTGTCCTTCCAAAATTCACATGCTGAAGCTATAAATCCCGGTGTGACTATGTTTTGGAGATAGGGCCTCTAAGGAAGTAATAAGGGTTCAGTGAGGTCATAAGGAGGGGGCCTTAATCCAACAGGATTACTGTCTTTTTAAGAAGTAACACCAGAGAGCTCACAACCCCTCTCTCTCTCTCCGATCTCTTCTCTCTGCCTCCCTTTCCTGGGTAGATTAAAACACCACCTAACTGTAAAATATGGTCGTCATCAGCCAGAGTGGCTAGCAAATTTGGGTAACATCACTGACATGGTGAGCGCACTGAGTCCTAACAATTCTGCATTAGGTCTCATACCCCTAATTAACCAGTTAAATTAGTGTGAGGCATTGTATCTGGAATACCCTGTCCCATGGAGTATACAGCAGTAGCATTTAAATAAAGATTGAGGGAACTAGGAACTCGAAAAACTATATCATGACATCTTGAGCATAGGAGTGGTTCATCAGTGAAAGACCACAGCAGCTTTGCTCACTTTCTAAGTAATTTATTAGGGTAAAATTTTACACGTTTGTATTCCCCAAAAGTTTCAGAACAAAAACACAACCACAACTAATACCTGAAAGAGCCAAAGCAGTACTAACACAGAATTTGGGGGTATCGGTTGATAGGCGATACAGTGGAAGAGAAAATCAGCGAAATGGACAGTGGTCACATTATTCAGAATGCAGCAAAGAGAATAAGGTGACAGGAAATACAAACAAGAGTGTGAGAGCCATGAAGGACAAAATGAAAATGTAACACACATTTAACCAGAGACTCAGAAGGTAAAATAGAGAGAACAGGGACAGAAGCAATATCATGAGCTAACAGCTACAAGTTTGCAGAAATAGTGAAAGACATTGGTCTCCAGATTTAAGAAACCCAACACATCCCCAGCAGGATGAATAAAAAGTCAACTCACATCACGGTCAATCTGCAGAAAATAAAAGTTGGGAAATTTCACAGATTACATGCAAGGATGAGCGACTTCTCAAAGAAATAATGAAAATTGGAACACACTAGAATACCTTACATGTGCTTAAAGAAACTATCTGCTAACCTATATCTATTAACTGAGCATTCAATACTCAGTTAAAATGTGTTTCAAGAAGGAGAGGGGAGGAAAAAAGTTGTACAACCAAAACAGAGTTCACCTCCATCCAACCCACAGCAAAGAAATTGCCAGTGGATGTACTTCTGGCAGAAGGAAGATGGTCACAGACAACTCTGAGATGCAAGAAAAATGGAAAAGCCAAGAAAAGTAGAGCAATATTTCTGATAGAATATGTAGGCAAAACACAATCTATGAAACATACAAGGTTTGAGCTGCAGAATTTAAAAAAACATGGCCTAATGAACATTTATAGACCCCTACACCCAACATCCGTAGAACACAGCCCCCCTCTCGAGCACACGCGGGCCATTCTTAACAGCAGCCACACGCTGGGCCACCATCAGGTCTGCAGGTATGAAGTCAGAAATCCTCTGGCCACAGTTCAGTTGAGAGAGAAAGCAATGACGGAAAAGGCAACGAGAAAATCTTCATGTGTTTCGAAATTAAGAAAGAATATTATAAAGAAGCCAAGTAAAAAGATAAATCATAACAAAACTCTAAAAATTATTTTGAGCTGAACAGGAATGAAAATGCTACATAACAAAATGTGTCAAATGCAGAACTTGTAAACAGAAATATATAACTTTAAATACATGCATTACGGGAAAAAGAGGTTAAAATTAATGAAGTAGTAAAATCTACCTCAAATAGTAACAAAAAGAATAGCAAAATAAACCTTAAACACACAGACAGAAGGAAAACTAAAAGAGCAGAATTGATGACACAGGAAACAAGCGTACAACAGAGCACTGTAGCCAAAAACGGATTCTTTGAAAAGACTTATAAAATTGTCAAACCTCTGGCAAGCTTATGAAAAATGAGATAAAACATAAACAACCAATGGTAGGAATGAAAAGAGGGAGAAAACTACAGATTCTATAGATACTAAATGTTAAAGAGGGTATTATGAATGATTTTATGCTAAAAGATTAGAAAATATAAGACAGGCAAACCTGAGTCACAAAGAAAAAATATTTGCATAGTCCAAAAGTTGTTACTTATAACATTAAAAATTATCCCACCCTCAAAAAAATCCCAGGCCCAGATGGGTTCACAAGAAAGTTCTATTAAGTATTAAGGGAATAAATAATTCCAATATTATAAATTTGCACCAGCAAGTAGAAAAAAAGGACTTACTTTCTAACTCATTTTATGATAACATGACCTTGATATTAAAACTTAGAAAAGATGATACAAGAAAGAAAAATTATAAGCCACTCTCATTTGGAAATATCAAGTTTGGTCTATCTCAGGAATGCAAGGTGGTTTTAATGCTATAAAAATTTAGTCTGTGAAATTTGCCACATTAAACAGATTAAAAGAAAAACCCACATGACTGTTTAAAAAGGAGCAGGACATTTACTTCTGATTAAAATGCAAACAAAATTCCTTAGAAAATTAAGACAAAGATACTTACTAAATCTATATTACTAATGCTTACTAAAGGATTCTTATAAAACTCCTAAGCAAGTAACATGAAAGTACTTTCGGGACTTCCCAAATAAATTAATTTAAAAAAAATCAAATTAAACATAAAAATTAAATATCCCTAAACCAAGAACGTTACTTCAGATCTCTAAGTAGATCTAAAAGGAACTACTGCATACGTTTCAGTTTCCTCTCTCAGAAGGAAGGATAACCCCCACCCCTTGGCCCCCATTAACAGAATTCTACAGCCACAAAGGTCTCCCTGGTAGCTCACCTGCAATGCGGGAGACCAGGGTTCGATTCCTGGGTCGGGAAGATACCCTGGAGAAAGGAATGGCTATCCACACCAGTATTCTTGCCTGGAAAATTCCATGGACAGAGGAGACTGGCAGCCTACATACAGTCCATGGGGTCACAAAGAAGTCAGACATGACTGAGCGACTAACACTTTCACTTTTCTAAGTCCCTACAGCTTTAACAGATGTGTTGAGTACACGCAGTAGGACACGTAAGAGGCAGCCTCCGAAAGCAAACTTTCTAACTTTCAATCTCCTTTAGTCTCCCACTCCATTTCTCTTAAAAAACTTTCCTTCATATACAAACTGCTCCATTTTTTCCTAATGGCAACATGTGCAATGTTTCTTAGACTACTGTGAGTGTGTGTGTGGAGGGGGGTGCCTTCCTGTGGGGTGACAGCCTGACCTTTGCTGACTAGCTTCCATCTATAGAACAGTCTCCATGCCTTTTGGTAAGTGGGACAGTGACAACTTTAGCACTTTCTCTTGTCTTAACCTTCTGAAATTGTTGCTTAGCTGGCTTTTTTTGTGTGTGTGTGACACTTGACAAGAACAGAATTGAATTAATGACTAACCAGGATTCCCTGGGATCTGCCAAACATTCTTTTTTTTCCTCCTGGATAATGCTCCCATTTATATTCCTTCCTCTCGAAGTTAGAAGAGTTGGAGGCCAAATTTTTAAAGATCTTCCTGCCAGCAGACTTCATTAGATATTCCTCTTGCTTCAAATCCTCTCCCCATTCCTCACCAAGCAATCTTACAGCACTCTCCTTGGTGAAACTTCACTTGATCACCCCACAGAAAGTTCTGCAACACTTTATTCACACACATCTCCACTCGTGGATATCTAACACTGAGCTGTTTTACACACCTTACTTCCTGACTTGAGCTCAGACTTCTCCCAGGATCACTTATAGTGCCCTCTCAACATGATGATCCCAGTAAATTTTTGATGATTATTAACTGTGCTGAAAACTTATCTGAAAATCAATCCATTGTGGCAAAGTTACAAGCAAGTTAAAAAAAAAAATGTCCAGCTTGAATTTCTGAAGAATTTGGTATAGGAACTAAAAAAAAAAAAGTAGGGGGGGGGAATGATCTTTCAGTGTATGAATTAGTAGATTTCTCATCCTTCCTTAGACGGTAGAAGCATGCAGTAATGAAATTCATTCATTTAAAATTTTGCTTCATTGCAAGTTTTCACCTGTGTTTCAAAAGTTCACCCTTCTACCCAAAAGTAATTTTTACAGCTTCTCCATAAAGGACTGAGTGATCCACTGTGTAAGCCCCAAAACCTCACAGTAATATCACCAAAGGGGCTGGAGAGTGGCCTTTGAGATTGATTAACTCCAGGAATAGAGAGGGCGGTTTATAACCTGCTCTTCATATTTCCTTTCATATAACTCTGGAGTCGGCTGAGGCCTTGGGACAGCTATAAGCCAGGTAAGGACTACCCAGTCCACCAAGCCATCAGAAAAATAGGGGTCAATTGGCGTGAGTGGGATGCACAGATTTTGGAATCAGGAAAACCGATTTGATTTCTAGCTCCAGTAGTTTTGATTTTGAGCAACTTTTTCAATTCCTCTGAGCAGGAGTTCCCCTAGGACTAAACAGGACAATGCAGGTAAATATGTAACGCATATGGCTTAGCATATAATAAGCAATGGTACAATAAATACATTAATAAATAGTAACAATTACCATAACATTATTATGCTTCTATTAGGTACCAATCACAGCTCATATAGCTCTGGGCTTATTACCTATGAGGTCTGAGCCCACACAGGAAACTTGGCCTTATGATTAGGCTTAATATTTTTTGTACACATTAGACACTCAAATGGCCATTCATAAGAGGAAAAAGAAGATAATTCTTTTTCAATTTTTAATTACATTTTGATGGTTGAGTTCTCTGGAGTCAGTCTACCTATGTTAAAATTCTGAACTATGTACAACTATGTATAGACTTTGGGTAATTTTCCTTGTCTGTTCTTTGTCTCACTGTAAGGATGGAGATGACAGTCTCTCCCTCAAAGTTCAGCAAATTAATTAAGTTAATAAACAGAATATTCAGAATGAAACTGTTGTGCAGGTCCAAAAACCTTACTTTGCTTATTGATACTGGCTTAATAGGTTGCCATTCCTGCTAAAACTATACTAAAATGCCAACAGCCATTTTCACATCTAAATTATGTTTTATGCAGTGTTTTAACCCTGCTGCTGCTAAGTCGCTTCAGTCGTGTCCGACTCTGTGCGACCCCATAGACGGCAGCCCACCAGGCTCCCCCGTCCCTGCGATTCTCCAGGCAAGAACACTGGAGTGGGTTGCCATTTCCTTCTCCAATGCATGAAAGTGAAAAGTGAAAGTGAAGTCGCTCAGTCATGTCCGACTCTTCGAGACCCCATGGACTGCAGCCCACCAGACTCCTCCATCCATGGGATTTTCCAGGCATGAATACTGGAGTGGGTTGCCATCGCCTTCTCTGGAGTTTTAACCCTAAGATACTTTATTATCAGGTATCAGCTAAAGCAAAAATTTGTAATTTCCATGTATGAAATATTTTCACTGAAAATCAAACTGGTAATTTTTAATTAAATCTTTGGTTTAGAAAAAACCAACTTCTGTTATTCTCTTGCTGACATATAAACTGTGTTCATAAAATTAAGTGCTTTTCCTTACAAGTTGAGCATAACATTGAAGATTTTATTTTTGACACATCAAAGCTATTTACTGGCATATTTTGTGCTTAACTATATTTAACAAGGATTTTGAATGAAGTGCATACTGAACCAAATTCTTTCAGTTCATAATAATCTCAGAAAAAATGTGACACTCTTTCTACCTTTAACAGTCTGCTCATCCTTCCAACCGTCCTATCAGTTTCCTGAGTTATTTCCAACCAGCTAACTAGGAACATTCAGGTTACCCAGGGTGAGGGAGGAAGACAATATAAAAAGGAACTGAACGGGGATTTCTTGGTGGTCCAGTGGCTAAGACTTCATACTCCCAATGCAGCGGGCTAGGGTTTGACCCCTGGTCAGGGAACGAGATCCCATGAGCTGCAATTAAGACCTGGTGCAGTCAAATAAATAAATAAAGCTTTTTTTAAAAAAAAAAAAGGAACTGAACAAAGAACATGACAGGAAAATAAGAGGGACTGAAGAACCAAGAGATGAGCTCACTGATACAAAACACACCCTTCAAAAAACTGAAAATCCTGTTGGTATGCTTCTAATAAAACTTGTTCCAGGATGAATGTGTGAAACATATACATCAAATATAATTTACGTTACACTATTTACCCCTAGAGTGCAGAAAACATGCTTGTTCTGCTTGTCACTGCCTGACACCTGAGTACATAAAGGCAGCGATATAAATAGTAAATAAAGGATCTTTATGAAAGTGGCTCAGTCGTGTCCGACTCTTTGTGATCTGATGGACTATACAGTCCATGGAATTCTCCAAGACAGAATACTAGAGTGGACAGCTGTTTCCTCCTCCAGGGGATCTTCCCAACCCAGGGACAGAACTGCGTCTCCTTCATTGCGGGTGGATTCTTTACCAGCTGAGCCACAAGGGAAGCCCAAGAATATGGAGTGGTAGCCTATACCATCTCCAGTGGGTTTTTCCAACCCAGGAATCGAAATGGGGTCTCCTGCTTTGCAGGCGGATTCTTTACCAACTGAACTATCAGAAAGAAAAGTACTGCTATACTTTCCAAGGTACTATAAGATTAAAAATGTTTATTTTTTGTATTTAGCTTTTATGTATTATTTGTGTGAAAAGTATTATAAACATATTACAGTACAGTGCTGTGTAGCCAACTGTGTTAGCTGGGTACCTAGGCTAACTTTATTGGACTTGCAAACAAACTGTACTTACGAATCCACTCTTGGAATGGAACCTGTTCCTATTTATGGGGCTTACTATGCTGTTCTACTCTTTAGCAATCTACTTTCAGCTTGTCCAGCTATGTGTGGGGTGTGTCTATAGTGGCTAAGGAAAGCTGTAATGCAAACAGTGCCTAGCAGATTTGCTATTTCATGGAGATAGACTATACTTCTATTTATAACCAGTAAAAGAGCAAATAAATGCCATCCCAAAATGATTATTATTTGAGAATTTAGTAAGAACTTTGTAAATCATCCTGGGGGAGAAAAAACTTGTCATGATGATAAAGGATAAACAGAAACAATTATATAAAGGTATGCTTAGAAATGTCCTTAATAAAGGAAAGAATTAAGAACTATGCCATCAGTATATACATAACTGCCTTCATTTATGTCTTAATAATTAACTTAATGAGAAATTTAAACTCCACATCTGCAGCTATAGGATTAAAAAAATCTTGATTTCATAAATGCCTTCATGTATTTTTGACTGGTGATTTCTCAGTTCAGTTCAGTCGTGTCCAACTCTTTGTGACCCCATGGACTGCAGCACACCAAGCCTCCCTGTCCATCACCAACTCCCAGAGTAAACTCACGTCCATTGAGTCAGTGATGCCATCCAACCAGCTCATCCTCTGTCATCCCCTTCTCCTCCCGCCTTCAATCCTTCCCAGCATTAGGGTCTTTTCAAATGAGTCAGTTCTTCCCATCAGGTGGCCAGAGTATTCAAGTTTCAGCTTCAGCATCAGTCCTTCCAATGAATATTCAGGACTGATTTCCTTTACGATTGACTGCTTTAATCTCTTTGCAGTCCAAGGGACTCTCAAAAAGTCTTCTCCAACACCACAGTTCAAAAGCATCAATTCTTCAGCACTCAGCTTTCTTTATAGCCCAACTTTCACATCCCAATAACTAAAAGTAAAAAATATACAAAAATCTGTCCTAAAGCAACTTGAATCTAGAAGTATAAGAAACGTTTGCAGAGTTCAGTTCCTTGCTAAGAAACCGCAAGACTTAAGGAGTTAACATCTAAGAAAACTTTTTCTAAACCCATTTAACACTCGGTCTATCTGTGGGCTCCAAACCTGGCTATGCATTAGAATCTCCTGCGGAGCTTTTACAGGCTGTGTGAGGCAGCCTTTCAAAAGAATGAGGCAGATCTGCAAGAAGGGATATGGAAAGATCTCCAGAACATGCTGGAAAGCAACAAAAGCCAGGTGCAGAAGAGTACGATCCCACCCACTCATGCCTGCATGCCTGCAAATGCAGAGTATAATGTGTGGAACCATCTGCCAAAAAACATGTAAGAGAAAGAAAACTGAATGGATACAGAATGGAGGGGAGGGACAATCGCTTTCACCATATAACTGTCTACATCTTTTTACTGTGGTTTTTTTTTTAATTATTTTTGTTTTGCTTAAGTAGGATATACTGGTGGGCACGTGTAAGGAGAGGACCGTGCCAGGCTCTCGTGAGCTCATGGCCCACCATTTGTCCAGGGGAACATGATCAGGGATGTATTTGACTTCACAGCCACCCTGGGTGGGCCGCTTTTCTATCATGTTTTCAAATTCATTGCCATTATCCTTAGTAAATCTCCACTTCTTGGAGATGTGGATCTTCTGGCATCCACGGAACTTGAATTGGCCCTAGGGAGGGCCTTAATCACATGCTCCTTGTTCCGCAGCTTGGTGCGGATGGACACTGACTTGGCCAGTGTCAACCCTGGCCACTGTGCATACCTGTCTGGAGCCCATTAGCTCCAGCACAGCATAGCGTCTTGTTCCTGTGGATAACGTGGAAGGGGTGGAGCCACATTTGGATGAGAAAGCCATCTTTGCCACTGCTTTTCACCATGTACTTGTTGGCACAAATACAGGCAGCCTCCAGGGCTTCAGAGGAGAGCGGCTCCTACGCGTGTGACACTGTGGCCACAGAGTGGGAACTCAGCTTCTTTCTTTTGGCCTCTTCTGCCCCATGTCAAAGACATGGATCTTAGCATCACGGACACACCTCAACCGAAGCCAGACGTTGAATAGAGCTTGTTCTTACAGTACACCAGGAGGGGCGGTGGTCATGGTGACACCAGGATCTTCGGTGAAAAGAGCTGCTTATTTTTTCTTAAAAGAAAAAAATACATTCTTGAGACCCACCGTATATCTACAGGGAAAAGTTAATGGGTGGTACCTAATAATCTTCATTTTTAACAAGCTCCCCAGGCAATTCTTTTGCTCAGTAGAGAAATGGCAGTTAAGGAACGATTGATCTAAAGCCCTAGCAGAGAGGCGAGGGCAATGCCTTATTCACAGTTGCTTCCTGTGAAAACTTTGTTACTCTAATTAGACTTCATATTTCTTAAAGATATGAGTAATAGTTGCTTCCCTTGTGGCTCAGCTCGTAAAGAATCTGCCTGCAATGTGGGAGACCTGGGTTCAATCCCTGGGTTGGGAAGAATCCCTGGAGAAGGGAAAGGCTATCCACTTCAGTATTCTTGCCTGGAGAATCCCATGGACTATACAGTCACAAAGAGTCAGACATGACTGAGCAACTTTCACTTCACTTCATCAATAACTTAGAATTTCCTATTCTCCTCTGATCTATCTAAACCTGACTATACAGTAGATGCTCAAAGAATATTTACTGATTGACAGAAAGCAGAAATTCCAAGCACATTAGAGAGGCATTAGTTTGGGCTACTATCCTGGCCAATATTCTACCACACTCAAATTAAATGTGAATTTTGCAGACATAAAGAGGTAGAAAACATATGTGATGGGGAAAAAATAAATAACAGCTGACTTTTTCTTTCAAGATCTTATTTTGAAATGTCCATACTTTTTGTTAATGAAAAAGAATGTAGTATTGTTGAATGTTCAAATTTAGTCACAGGTATTTAATCACTGCAGATGGTGACTGTGGCCATGAAATTAAAAGATGCTTACTCCTTGTAAGAAAAGTTATGACCAACCTAGATAGTATATTCAAAAGCAGAGACATTACTTTGCCGTCTAGTCAAAGGTACGGTTTTTCCTGTGGTCATGTATGGATGTGAGAGTTGGACTGTGAAGAAGGCTGAGCGCCGAAGAATTGATGCTTTTGAACTGTGGTGTTGGAGAAGATTCTTGAGAGTCCCTTGGACTGCAAGGAGATCCAACCAGTCCATTCTGAAGGAGATCAACCCTGGGATTTCTTTGGAAGGAATAATGCTAAAGCTGAAGCTCCAGTACTTTGGCCACCTCATGCGAAGAGTTGACTCACTGGAAAAGACTCTGATGCTGGGAGGGATTGGGGGCAGGAGGAGAGGGGGACGACCCAGGATGAGATGGCTGGATGGCATCACAGACTCGATGAACGTTGAGTCTGAGTGAACTCCGGGAGATGGTGATGGACAGGGAGGCCTGGCATGCTGCGATTCATGGGGTCGCAAGGAACTGGACACGACTGAGCGACTGAACTGAACTGAACTGATTTATAACCGTATTGTGCAAAAAAGGATCTCTGTTCATTACAGATTTATATATTATGTCCATTTACTCTGTTCTCCTTTCTTGTAGCTTCCAAGTGTTCCTATCTTAATTTTCCAAGTGGGGTTAACTACTAGAGGAATACATAGATTAAACAGATTATAGGTTGAAACAGATTTTTAAAAGATGAACCAATAGCCCAGCTCACAGTCCTATTGTCCACTGTGAGTATGGGAAGGAAAGCTATATTTTCTAGTCTAATGACATCAACAGAAGATTTAATGTATACAGGGCTGAAAAATCACACCCTGAGATAAAATACAACAGCAAGTCATAAACTTTTATATTGAGGACACTTCAGTGACGAGTCAGCTACAAAGGACAGGAATCAACTCAAGCAGACCCAGTGCCCTAGTAACCTCTCTCCTCTTGTAAACAGTCTCCAGTGTCCAAACCTAAGGGAAGAGATTACATGCCGAGCCAAGCCAAGAGAAAGGATTCATCTTAGAGAGCTTCCTGTTGGAACAGAAACGAAGGTTTCTGAGAGGTCTACTCAACACCCTTGGCAGGTTTTTTCATTCCCAATGAAGGATGAGTTAGAGTAAAGGTTTGGAAACCTTGTCATATGGAAACCTATGTCATTATGTCACGGAAACCTTGACATAATCCTTAACAAGTATTCCTACAGGAAGATTTCAAAGAACTTCAACAAAATTACAAATCAGAAGTATTCAACAAAAGCAAAATGGGTAGTGCTGAGTTGTCCAGAAAAGTCAGCAGCAAATAGTGCACCATACTGTTTCAAAACACACAGTAAGGGCAAAGTGTAAAGTGCGTAATGTGCAGGGATTTTTACCTATTAGATCCATTCTGAAGAAAATGTATTATTATAAGTTCCTCAAAGTTCATTTTGTAGTTTTTCTTTATTTCCACTAGAGGTCAGATGATAGATGATTGGCAAATACAAGAAAAATCCAGGCAGTCCTTGCTTTGCATGGTAATGTGGGACCATAAAAATACTTACACAAGTTGAAACCACACAAAGCTATCTTAGTAATCACTGGGAAAATCACAACTGTCCCCTGAGCTTCAAAAATGTGAAAACATTTAAAACTCTTGCTGTTAACTGTAATGTATAGAGGAATGAAAAATTAGTGAAACATTTATTTAGTACACTGCAATTTAAAATATGAGGCTGTTAAGTGTGCCTTCACTAAGTGCTCCTGGCTGCACATCCAGAGTCTCTCAAGGGGCAGCAGGGTCAACACTCTTACCATCAGTTACTCATTTCACTATTTCATTTATGCTCAATTTAAATCTCACTTCCAGAAACATCACTTTTTGTTCTTTGCTGGACTTTCGTCTTTACTGACCACTTCCCTCTTTTGATCACCCAGCTTCGTATGTAAGACAGGTAAGATGTCGAGTTTATTGGTGGGAAAGCAGGATGGAGCACAGCACCCTTTCCTGCCTGGGTGTGAGCTAAAGGACAGACGACCAGCTGTCACTGACATACTGACTTGCTGACCTGCACTGAAGAGCTAGCAGCAAACTCTGTTCTTTATTTGCACAGTTAATATATCATGGTGGCATGTCAATGTATGCCAAAACCAATACAGAATTGTAAAGTAAAATAAATAAATAAATAAAAATTAAATTAAATAAAATTAAATTAAAAAAAAAAAATATATATATATATATATCATGGTGGCCAAAATTTGAATCGTGTTATTGGGGGACTGGTATTTAACTAAACCATGGTGATACAGTGATGTAAGGAGAAATATATATTTGGTCTTCCTTCCTGGTTCCTTGCACAACAGTACCTAAAACCTTTGTAAAGTTCCTGAGTGACAGAGGAGCGTCTTTTGTTATTCATAACAAGCCCCTCTCAACCACACTTGGGTTTATGCTAATACGGTGACCCTGGACGGGCCCATGGATAGCTTCACAGTGGTCAAGTTGCCCCCGGAACCAACTGTGTGATTAGAGATTTAGAGTTTCAGCTCATGTCCAACCTTTAAGGAAGGGAGAGAAGTTGGAAATTAAAAAAAAAAAAAAAATCACCAATGGCCAATGATTTAATCTATCATGTCTACATAGTGAAGCTTCTATTAAAAACCCTACCCAAAGGGTTTGGAGTGCTTCAGGGTTGGTGAATGCATTCAGGGGCCAGAAGAGAGGCATATCCCCAATTCCACCTTGCCCTATGTACCTCTTCATCTGGTTTTCATTTATAACCTTTATAATATCCTTTATAATTATATAAAGGAATAGCACAAAGGAAAGTGCTTCCCTGGGTTCTGTGAGCCATCAGAGCAAATTATCAAACCTAAATAGGGAGTCGTGGAAACCCCCAATCTGCAGCCAAGTCAGACAGAAATGGACATAACCCACGAATTCACTATTTGTGATTGGTGATTGAAGTGGGGGGGGGGCAGATTAGCTGGACTGAGCCCTTAACTATGGTGGTGACGTTGTATAGTGGCTAAGTCACGTCTGACTCTTTGCAACCCCATGGACTGTAGCCTACCATGCTGTTCTGTCCATGGGACTGTCCAGGCAAGAATAATGGAGTGGGTTGCCATTTCCTTCTCAGATGGCATCTTACCGACCCAAGGATCAAACCCGTGTCTCCTGCATGGGCAGGCAGATTCTTTACCACTGAGCTACCAGGGAAGACCCCAAAATATGGAACATTTCACAGTTAACCTGTGGGGTCTACTCTAACTCCAGGTAATCACTGTCAGAGTTGAATTAAATTGTAGGACACCCAGCTGGTGTCTACAGAGAATTGAGTGTAGAAAACCCACACATTTGTTGTCAGAAGTGCTATAACCAGAGAAACAGTTTTCCTTTGCATGGTGACTGAAATCTGTGCAAATCAGAACCACACAAAGTATGGACTGCCTATACAGCATTCTCTAAAACAGTATTTCTGAAACTGTCCCACGGGAGTTAAGGTTACACACATAAAGATTCCACAGTCAAATAAGACTAGGGAGGTGCTGGGCTGAGATCAAATCACTTTATTTACCAGCAAAACACCTTGGAGAATTCAACCAGTTGATGTGCACACTGCATTTCCCAGATGGGGATCGAGGTGGTGTTATTATTTCCCACCTTAGGAATGTGTTAGAGAAGTTAACGTTCAGACACACCAGCTGTGAATAGTTACTACACATTTAATGTTTTATAATTACAATTGTTATAGTTTAAATTTACAATTTTTTTTAAATTTACAATTTTTACAATTGGTACAAAGTACTGGTATATTAAATGTTTAGTAAAACACTCCCTTAACACAGGATACCAAATTAGCAACAGCACTACCAATCACTTACAGCATTCAGTATTGGAAAACATATGAGCAAGAAAAGTCAGTAACTAATAACACACTAAAACTCTTGAAAACTATCTCTGCCTCTCTCTTTTTTTGCACTGGGGATCCAGGGCTTCCGTAGTGGCTCAGAGGGTAAAGAATCCTCCTGCAATGTGGGAGGACCTGGGTTCGATCCCTAGGTTGGGACAATCCCCTGGAGGAGGGCCTGGCAACCCACTCTAGTATTCTTGCCTGGAGAATTCCTATGGACAGAGGAGCCTGGCAGGCTATCGTCTGTGGTCGCAGAGTCAGACACGACAGAGACTAGGCACAGCACCACAGAGAGGATCGTAGTTCCCGATCAGGGATCTTTGAACCCATGACCCCTACAGTGGAAACCTGGGAGTCTAAACCACTGGACAGCCAGGGAAGTTCCTAAACTATCCTTTTAACCTTAAAAGAAACTTATCAAGATGTCGGTCTCATATTTCCCTTCAGTTCAATTCAGTTCAGTTCACTCATTCAGTCGTGTCCAACTCTTTGCGACCCCATGAATCGCAGCACGCCAGGCCTCCCTGTCCATCACCATCTCCCAGAGTTCACTCAGACTCGCATCCATCGAGTCGGTGATGCCATCCAGCCATCTCATCCTCTGTCATCCCCTTTTTCTCCTGCTCCCAATCCCTCCCAGCATCAAAGTCTTTTCCAATGAGTCAACTCTTCACATGAGGTGGCCAAAGTACTGGAGTTTCAGCTTTAGCATCAGTCCTTCCAAAGAACACCCAAGACTGATCTCCTTTAGAATGGACTGGTTGGATCTCCTTGCAGTCCAAGGGACTCTCAATAGTCTTCTCCAACACCACAGTTCAAAAGCATCAATTCTTCGGCGCTCAGCCTTCTTCACAGTCCAACTCTCACATCCATACATGACCACTGGAAAAACACAATATAATTGTGTGTGTGCTCAGTCGCTCAGCTGTGTCAGACTCTTTGTGACCCCATCACGATGTAATTAACAAATATTGATAGGGCACTTCCTAGGCGCAAGCCTAAAAACTGTACCCTTATCTTAAAGAGCTGACAATTTTATCAAAATACACAATAAGAAGCAAGATACACCATATCACTATGCCAGACGTCTGATTTTCTTCCGGGCAAAATTACCTATCAGCCAGGACCACCCTTCTCCACAGAGCTTCTTTCTTAGGGTTAAAAATTTAAAGCTACCATCCAGCATTGTGAGATCTCTGACCTCAAAAATGATAACCCTTCCTGCTAAGCCTGTTTAAGTGATATCTGCAAAGTCCCTTTTGCATTGCTAGACTCCATTCCTGGCTAGGCCCATCCAGTTGTCACCAATGTATCAGAATGAGAGTGGGCCATTTAAGAAGATCTCTTACTGAATTCCCCATCAAAATCTTGAAGTTTTTCTCTAGGTAAGAAAACAAAATCAGAAGCAGCAATAGGGGCCAGTTAAAGAAGGTAAGAGATACCAGGAAAAACATGTATCAAGGAAAGAGATGAACACTGTTAAATGAATGCCCATCTGACCTGTGGCAATATAGTGCACAAACTGTACAACACATGCCAGTAGCTCACAGAGCACAGAGAGCAACTTAGGTCCACGACGTTCAGTTCAGTTCAGTTCAGTTCAGTCACTCAGTCGTGTCCGACTCTTTGCGACCCCATGAATCGCAGCACGCCAGGCCTCCCTGTTTATCACCATCTCCCGGAGTTCACTCAGACTCACGTCCATTGAGTCTGTGATGCCATCCAGCCATCTCACCCTCTGTCGTCCCCTTCTCCTCCTGCCCCCAATCCCTCCCAGCATCAGAGTCTTTTCCAATGAGTCAACTCTTCTCATGAGGTGGCCAAAGTACTGGAGCTTCAGCTTTAGCATCATTCCTTCCAAAGAACACCCAGGGCTGATCTCCTTCAGAATGGACTGGTTGGATCTCCTTCACGTTAAGACATTAAAATTAAGTGGTACAATATTCTATCAAGAAGAGACAGTATACTGCTAAAATCCTGCTAAAAAATCGTTGACACATAAAGAATTTTAACTCCTGAGTAACTTTTCTGAGGATACTCAGCCACAGTTCACAAGCAGAACCTTGGGGGAAATCTTGTTTAAGTAGTCTATAACATTTCCCAAAGATGGCAAAGCCATTGCTATAGTTTTTTATATACTCGTTAATCTGTAAAATGTTAACACTTCATTGCAGTTGTTCCCAGGTTAAAGGTTACCTATTACTATGAAATGTTTTTAGCATTTTAAAAAGTAGGGATTCAAAAGGAATAAAGGAAGGGAGAAATAAATTACAAGAGTTTCAAATTAAAATCATATCACACAGAAACTCCAAGTCAAGGCATCTTTCTAAGGTAGCAGGACCAGAAAACTATTCAGGGAAGTAAGCATGCAACTTTCACAGTCTCCTTTGGGAGTCATGGTCCCAAAACATCTGCACATAGACATGAGTAAATGGAAACACTCTTATTATACAGGTACAATAATGTACATTATCATATAATGTATATGATAGACTGTCATGCTATCAGTAAGTGGAATCCAAACTCTACTTTTGAATCCAATTATCTTTCGACCATTTACTTATGATTGGCCACTATTCAATTAACACTTTTCAACCCACTGAGGTTGGAGTGTCCCAGAAGCAGATCTTGACACACAAATCTGAGTGGGGTGTCCAAAGGGGAGGTCATCTCTGGAAGCACTGGCAGGTGAATGGAAAAGGGGGACAGAGAAGGGGAGGAGGCCACATCGGGTACCTTCAGGAGTATTTACTCCTTTGGGGACACCTGAAGATGACTCCATGCATAAGGGGCTTCAGGTGGTCCCAGCAGTGGAAGAGGAAGCTAAGATATTTATCCCTGTTTCCCAATCAACAAAGGTTAAGGACTATCCAGAGGCATTAACTGCCCAGAATTCCCAGTCTGCTTCACATGTTAAGCTGCTGAGCACCTGGAGCCAGAACAAGCCCTCAGGTTAATTCTCAAGTGCTTTCAACAAGACGGTATTCCAGACACAGGGACAGAGACAGAGAGAGAGATGATGATGTTATTCAGTTGCTCAGTTGTGTCTGACTCTTTGCAACCCCATGGACTGCAGCACACCAGGCTTCCCTGTCCTTCACTCTCTCCCAAACTCTGGGAGAGATAGAGATGGAAATACAGAAGCCAGGGGAGATGGGTGGGGTTCAGGAGAGCCTGCTACCCGGGTGGACTGTAGTCGAGCCAAACTGATGTGCAGCAATACTGAATTTGGTTACTCTTTGTACATATACACATGCTCATCTTAACATTCCCTGTGTTCTTCATCCTTCTGTCCATTACTCCTCCATTCTCTCTGTGATGAATAATGAACAAGTACATACATAAAATACCTACGATGGGTGTGGAGAAAAGGGAACCCTCCTACACTGTTGGTGGAATGCAAACTAGTACAGCCACTATGGAGAACAGTGTGCAGATTTCTTTAAAAATGTAATAGAACAGCCACCCCACTGCTGGGCATATACATGGAGGAAACGAGAACTGAAAGAGACACGTGTAACCCAATGTTCATCACAGCACTGTTCATAATAGCCAGGACGTGGAAGCAACCTAGATGCCCATCAGCAGACGAATGGATAAAGAAATTGTAGTACATGTATACAATGGAATATTACTCAGCCATAAAAAGGAACACATTTCAGTCAGTTCTGATGAGGTGGATGAAACTGGAGCCTACTATACAGAGTGAAGTCAGTCAGAAAGAGAAACACAAAAACTGTATATTAACATGTATATATGGAATTTAGAAAGACAGTAATGACAATCCTATAGGCAAGGCAGCAAAAGACACCCAGATGTAAAAAACAGACTTTAGGACTCTGTGGGAGAAAAGGCAAGGGGGGGGAATGATTTGAGAGAACAGCACTGAAACATGTCCTTTACCATGTGTGAGACAGACAACCAGTGCAAGTAGGAGGCATGAAGCAGGGCACTCAAAGCCGGTACTCTGGAACAACCCAGAGGGACGGGGTGGGGAGGGAGGCGGGGAGGGGTTCAGGATGGGGGGACACACGTACACCCATGGCTGATTCATGTCAATGTATGGCAAAAACCCATCACAATACTGTAATTATCCTCCAATTAAAATAATTAATTTTTAAAATAAATAAAGGCATATGCTGCACACACACACAAATACATATGATAAAGTCATTACACGTAAATAGGTATAGACTAAGTTAATAATATTAATAAAGTTACCAATTAATAAGTAATATTTAATACTGAATTTCTGAACAAAGATGAAGGACAAAGTTGTCCAACTTGAGGAGGAAATCCAAAACTGATTTGTGCATGTGGGAACTCAGCAACATTCCAGAGGGAGAAATAACCATTCCTACCAGTTCCAGAGACACACATAAAGCTGATGGGTTGTAAAGATCTGTTCTGTCCCACCTCTGAGAGCAGCCTCAGCTCTGGACTCACTACCATGAATCCCTTGTGAGACAGGATATGATGCAGAAGAATGAAACAGGGAGCAGACGGAAGGAGGGCAATCATCTTTTAGACAAAAGGGATTAAAATATTTTAGCTATTTTAAGAGAAGTTCCACAGAGAAAGTAGCACTTCAGGAACTATTTTTGAATGAAGAAAAGACATTATGGTGATGACCAGGGAATTTCCAGAGATTTTTTTTTTTTCTGCTGAAGAGGAAAGTGTTGTGCTATACTTATATATCTGTGGTGAGGGCTGAGGGGTGGGGGGATGGCTAGAGGGAGGGTAAACACTAAGGAAAGAGGGGGCTGGGGCTACTCACCCGAGGAAGGAAAACAAAGAAAGCTAGGATAAGGCAGAAGAGATTAGATCATGCAGGGACAGCGAGAGACAAAAATAAAATGAAGAGGGACTTCTGCAGGTGGAGGTACAAGCCGTATTGGTCTATTTGTCTGTATGCCACAGTATGGTGCATGGGTAGAACAGACACTTAACACTACCTGCTTTCCTTCCACCAAGCAATGAACACAGTGTAAAATGAGCCCAAATGCCTTCTATGGCTCATCTATTCACTCATTCAAAGCACTCTCGGGACACTGGAAACACAACAATGATGAAATCAAGAAACCAAGTGTCTACACTCTCGAAGCTTACATTTTACTGGAAGGAGATAGACAGAAATGAGGCTGGTACAGCCCGCAAGAGCAGTGGCAGGGGACGATGCTGGACAGTTGGGGACAATCTGCTGGGTCTTGTGGGCCACAGGAATGCTTCCACTCTGAGTGGGATTCCAGCAGAAGAGTCACAGGATCTGACATTTTAAAAGTACTACTCTGGTTTCTGTGTTGGCGGGAGGAGGCCTAGTTAGGAGGCTACTGCAATAATCTCAACTTATATAGGAGAGGGAGGTGAAATGAGGAGAAGTGGTGAGATTCTGAAGGTGAGCCAACAGGATTTTGCTGAAAATTTAGTGCAGTTTACGCGAGAAGAAAAGTGAAAGTGTGAGTCGCTCAGTCAAATCTGACTCTGACCGCTTGGACTGTAGCCAGCCTCCTCTGTCCATGGAATTCTCTAGGCAAGAATACTGGAGTGGTTGCCATTCCCTTCTCCAGAGAAGAAGCGAGAATGACTCCAAAGATTCTGGCCCAAAGGAATGGCCATTAACTGAGATGAAGACGACTGTGGAAAGAGGAGGGCTGACTGGGAAGCCAGATCTGGAGTTTGACTTTAGACACACTAGAGGATCAGATGCTTACTATTCATCCAGGTAGAGATATTGAGTTGGCGATTACATATTTAAGCCGAGACCTCAGGGAAGAGGTCTACAAAAGTGATAAAAATTTAGGGATCACCCACACACAGATGAAAGCTGAAGTGGTGAGACCAGATAAATGTCAGGAAAAGAGAACTACTGAGGAATGAACCCTGTGGCACTCCAGTGACAAAAGGCCAGGGAGATAAGAAGGAAGTGCAATGAAGACTGAGGATGAGGAGAAGGAAGGAAGGGGGAGGCCCGAGAACTATCAGTACAGGGATCTTCCAGAAGCCAGGTAACGCGCTAGCTTTGATAAGAACTGCTCCAACGGAGCAGCAAAGATGACAGTCCCACTGGACTAGCTTCAGAGAGAATGGACCCCAACTAGATAAGCAAAGATGGGAAGAAAAGCCACAGCTGGAGGCAGCGAACACAGACAACTCTGCTGGTGAAATTTACTACAAAGGGAGAAAAGAAATGAGGCTGCAACTGAAGGATGAATGTCAGACTGTTTATTTTTTAATGAAGTTAAATATTTGCACACTAATGAGGGCGGAAAATGATACTGGGGAAGGGGGTAACTGCTGGGGTCAAATCCTTGAATAAGGAGATGGGATCTTCTACAATGAATACACCTACAGATAATCTCCAATGACTTAGCAGTTTCCTTTTCTTCCTGAAATTACATTTCCAGAAAATTTCCTATTTCTGAAAATAGATCTCTCCAACTAAAGCAAACTTTGGCTCACATACAAATGGCTGAATGTGAGATGTGTAGCACTGACGCTTCAAAAACAGCGACTACAATAAAAAATGTCTCGACGGGAAAATGTCACTTATTTGAAGAATATATACTATTTTGACAAAACAGATAAACTACTTTTCATCATTTAAGGATCCCTTCTTTCTGCGGATGTGTACAAACCCTTTAGCTACATTTTATTAATCTACTTCAAAGTCTACCAAAGTGTACCGTTAGGCATACCTGAATGAATAGATTTCAAGCAGGCTTGAAGTCTGCTAGAAAGATGGCCCGCCTGAGCAGCTGATCTACAAGTCATCCAGTCTTGCCATAAATACAGAGGAATGTGCTGAGGCTGTGAGTAGTTACTCACACCGCTGGGCAGGCAAGGTCACCATTAAAACAGAGAGGAACCCAGAGGACCCTAGCACGGTCAACACCGTGAGAATGGCTGAACCTGATGGGATCCAGTTCCTGGATGGCACTGTCACTGGCAACAGGACATCAGTATGAGAAGTGAAGACCAGGTTAGCTTGTCCTGCCAATGGGACGAATTCTGCAGAGCCTTCCGCTTTACAGAGCCATTCTCATTTGGTTAATTCTTCAATCCTTTACTTCCATTAGCAAAACCTGTATCCTTTACCTGTGTCTGTATTATCCTTTCGGCAATCACCATCACCCTTCTGACAATCTTACACATAAACATTTTGGATGATAACGCCTCTTTATCTCAATAAATATATCTTTTCTCACAAATATTAAAATATGTAGTAAGCACTGCAAACACAGGATTTAACAGATACCACTGTTTAGGACAAAGTTAAATTTAAAAAACCAAAATCTGTTTAAAGTGGTTTTAAGGAAAAATATTAAGTAAACAGTACAAGTGCTACACAGATGCGGCAGAAACCATGATGGTGGTCAATGAAAGCTGGAAATGGGAAAGTGGTAAGGAAACCAAAAATCACTGATGTGGTAAAGAGAGACGAAAAATCATGCATCTCTTAACATCACTTGATCCTTAAGTTCTAAGAAACTTGTGCCACAGTCTTCCTCTGTCCTGTCCAAAGAAACAGAGAACCTCTCAAAGCACCGAAACCAGTGAATGCATCGTGCAGCGGCCCTCCAGCCAGGACAAGGCTAAAAACAAAGCATCGTGCAGCTGGCAGGAGGTAAGTGGAGAGAGCCGCTAGGTGACACTCCTGAAGGGAGAGGCAGCCCCAACGAGGCAATCCTGGGGGAGGGGGGTGGGTGAAAGGCTGTGGAGCTTCCAGACGCTCCTCATTTCCAACACGGGTTTCAAGGAATGAGAACCCAAGCCCAGGGCAGAGAATCTGAGCTCTCCTCCCACAAGGGGAGAACAAAGAAGAGGAAAATAAGGCAAGCAGAGCCCAGTGCGGACTACTTGGCATCTGGATGGCTGGAAAAGTGAGCATGAGGAGAGAAGTCCCTGAATCAAACAGAAGGGACTCTGCTCTCCCCGTAACCATGGCATCAAAAGAAATGTTGATCCTCCGATATGTAGAAAATAAGGACAGGCCAGCAAAAAAAAGGAAAGTGACTTCAAGAACCAGACACACAGAAAGCCGGCCTTAAAATAGGAAGAATGTAAGAGGAATATGAGTCAGACCTATGACAAGTTAAATTAAGTAAAAAAGCTCCAATTCCTCTAATCTGCAGAGAGCTTACACCCCAAGGCTCCTTCATGAAGCAGTGACGTGAAAAAGACTGCCCACATGTCTATGGCGCAGCATGTGTGACCCGTGAGGCTCTGAGGGAGGCCACAGAGAAGAGCAAAGTCCCAGGAACCCACAAGGCTCTGGAGAGAAGAAGGGCCCCATGAGGCCGGCCACCACAGAAAGCTTCCCAAGTCATCGATGGGAACCATCCACAGTCTTTGCTTCAAAAGATGCCTTTTGCCCCATACTTGTCACAGAGATTCCTGGGCAGTATAAATATCTCCAAGACTTCCAGACAGATGTCCAGGGCCATTTAATTTTTTTACATTTATTAATATTTAAGTATCATAAATCAAAAGGACCACAGTGGACTATGTCCCAATTTCTCTGTCAAACAGGACCACTCATCTGTGAATAGCTTTTGTGCATACAAAACCACCAAATTATCTACAATGGCATAGCTTTCCCCAGCTTCCGCAGTTTCATAATTTATTGCACACGATATCAGAGTGCTATAATTACTGATAAACACAAGTCGATATTATGTTTGAAATCCTGTGTTTTGAGCTCAAGGAAAATACTTCCACTTTACAAAGGAAGAGAAGTTTAACACTTCTCCACAAAGCATTCTCAAAGTTTTACTTCCCCCTACCCCTAAAATAAACATTGGATATGTCATTGTGTTTCCTCTAACAATGCAACTTGTAGCCCTGATAAAGAAGCATCTTACATTTGCATAGTTAGTATGTTTATCAAACTTGTATTTCACTACAAGTGCTGCTTACCCTTTCTGTCTTTAATCAAAAGTCTCTTTAGAAAATAAATTTTAAATAGGGTTACAGCTTTAAAAAAGTGGGCTTCCCTGGTAGCTCAGCTGGTAAAGAATCTGCCTGCAATGCAGAAGACCCCAGTTCAATTCCTGGGTTGGGAAGATCCCCTGGAGAAGGGATAGGCTACCCACTGCAGTATTCTGGCCTAAAGAATTCCATGGACTGTATAGTCCATGGGGTCACAAAGAGTCGGACACAACTGAGCGACTTTCACAGCTAAAAACAATTTCAGAATGTATAATGCTAGGAACTTAAGAATGTACCTAAATGCTTATCAAGAATAAAGATAAACACAAAAATATATACATATACATCACAGTACTGTTAACTACTAAAAAAAAAGAGAGAGAGAGAAAGAGAGAAACCAGCTGAAGAATTCATCAACAGAGAACCAGGTAAATTATGGTAAATCCACAGAATGGAATTCTATGCAGCCATTAAAAAGCATGAGATATCTGTATATGCTGATGTGAAAAGCTCTCCTAGACCACTGGAATATTTTTAAAAATTAAGAAGAACAAGGTACAAAACCATGTATACCATATGACCCCTTCCATCTGGATAGAAATTCAAAATTGTTAATGGTATGTCCCACTGGGGAAAGGGGACTGTAGGAAGGAGACAAGACACTTCCACTTTTCATTTTTCTATCTTTCTATATTGCTTGAATTGCTTAGCAGATTTTGGAGGTATTTTGTTTTTTAGTTACAAGTTATGTGGTCAAAGGTGATATGGACCTTTTTTAAGAGTCATTTTACTTCACATTGCTCAAAACATATTATACATTGAATTTTTTCCTTTAATAACCAATAGAAGATGCTAGTGAGCCAATTAATTTCAAAACTAGTGATTAAGGGAAAGAATCAAGCATTTAAATCTGCCTCTCCTATATAAACAGTACCACTAGGTAACCAAAGGAGTAGACAAAGGGAAGTTTTCTCGTTATAAAAGTACTCCAGCTAATAAATGAAGAAGAAATTTTATAATTAAAATATCATTTTGCAACTGCTAATGAACAAATGAATGGATACTGGCACTGACCAATGGTAGCAAACATAACAAAAATAGAAACAACCAGACATTTCATTCCTCCTGATAGAAGACTATACCATCCATTCATAAAATACTCTTGGGGGGAAAAAATACCTGAAATCAGATCAAGATCTTCTAGCTCCAACTATCAGTTTACAGGGAAGAGAGGAATATGTTGAGAGATACTACAGGGATATGATAAGCAAATTCCAGAAAGTGGATAAACAACCACTCTCTGCAAGAAATAAATCACAAAGGAAAAAAGAGAAACATGAGCAAAACCAACAAATCAGGGTTTTCCAACAGCAGGACTATTGACATTTAGGACTAGTTGACTGTGTGGATCACAATACACTGTGGAAAATTCTGAAAAGAGATGGGAATACCAGACCACCTGACCTGCCTCTTGAGAAATCTGTATGCAGGTCAGGAAGCAACAGTTAGAACTGGACAAGGAACAACAGACTGGTTCCAAATAGGAAAAGGAGTACGTCAAGGCTGCCTATTGTCACCCTGCTTATTTAACTTCTATGCAGAGTACATCATGAGAAACGCTGCGCTGGAAGAAGCACAAGCTGGAATCAAGATTGCCGGGAGAAATATCAATAACCTCAGATATGCAGATGACACCACCCTTATGGCAGAAAGTGATGAGGAACTAAAAAGCCTCTTGATGAAAGTGAAAGAGGAGAGTGAAAAAGTTGGCTTAAAGCTCAACATTCAGAAAATGAAGATCATGGCATCTGGTCCCATCACTTCAAGGGAAATAGATGGGGAAACAGTGGAAACAGTGTCAGACTTTATTTTGGGGGACTCCAAAATCACTGCAGATGGTAACTGCAGCCATGAAATTAAAACACGCTTACTCCTTAGAGAAAAGTTATGACCATCCTAGACAGCATATTGAAAAGCAGAGACATTACTTTACCAACAAAGGTCCATCTAGTCAAGGCTATGGTTTTTCCAGTGGTCATGTATGGATGCAAGAGTTGGACTGTGAAGAAAGCTGAGCACCAATGAATTGATGCTTTTGAACTGTGGTGTTGGAGAAGACTCTTGAGAGTCCCATGGACTGCAAGGAGATCCAACCAGTCCATTCTAAAGGAGATCAGTCCTGGGTGTTCATTGGAAGGACTGATGCGAAAGCTGAAGCTCCAGTACTTTGGCCACCTCATGTGAAGAGCTGACTCACTGGAAAAGACCCTGATGCTGGGAGGGATTGGGGGCAGGAGGAGAAGGGGACACCAGAGGATGAGATGGCTAGATGGCATCACCAACTCGATAGACATGAGTCTGAATAAACTCCGGGAGTTGGTGATGGACAGGGAGGCCTGGCGTGCTGCAATTTATGGGGTCGCAAAGAGTCGGACATGACTGAGCAACTGAACTGAACTGAACTCTTCCTTACGGGGCTGCTCTGTGCATGATGTTCAGCAGCATACCTGCCCTCTCCTATGACATGCTTGGAACAGCTCCATCCACCCCCTGCCAAAATAACAAATGTCTCCAGACACTGCCTCGTGTCCCTTGGGAGGCAGCATCCCATCCAGCTGAGAACCAATGATATAACTAATCAAATGTGTGGACCTTACTTGGACCTCGATGCAAACTATTAATACAGTACCAAGATATACCATTTATTGTAGTTTTTCTTAGAAGAGGCCTTATCTTAAGAGATATGTGTGCTAAAATAGTCACAGATATAATGATACACCCCAAGTTGACTTAAAAATAACACCAAGTGCAAGGGAAATAAGGGCAGGGTTAAATGAAACAAGATTGGTCATGAATGAATTGTTAATCATTAAAGTGGAGTGGATGGACGTGAGTTTGAGTGAACTCTGGGAGTTGGTGATGGACGGGGAGGCCTGGAGTGCTGCAATTCATGGGGTCGCGAAGAGTCAGACATGACTGAGCAACTGAACTGAACTAAAAGTAGAGTGATGGTATCTGGGAGCCCATTATACTGTTCTGTTTATTTCTGTTTACGTCTGAAATTTTCTTAAAAAAAAAAAAAAAAACACAAAAAAATTAAAATCAAAGCCAAGACTATCGTGGTGGCTAGCAACATCCAACTGAATGACAAACCAACCCACTGAAAGAATCTTAACATTCAACTAGTTTCCATTAACCATGCTTGGGGCTCTCAGAATATATAAACAGATGATTCTTAAAAAAAAAAGGGGGGGGGGGGAATGGCCCTGAGTCCCATGAAAAATTGTTCAAATTCATCTGTAATTTTTAGAGATATGCAAATAAAAACATGGACACCATTTTTCACCTCTTAGATTGGCAAAGATTAAAAATATGACAACAGGTCCTGATGCCAAGAATGTGGAGAAAGTAGAACCCTCCTACACTGATGGTGGGAACAAAAAGTAGTCCAACCATTCAGGAGAGGAATCTGGGGAACCTGAGAAAACAATGCACTCATTTTTGACCAAGTAATTCTACTTCTAGGATCTAATCTGCAATCTAACCTGGAGGTATACTTCCATTAAAATGAAAATACATATGCACAAGGTTACTCATTACTGTAATCATAAAAACAACCTAGATGCCCATACACAAGAAAATGGATAAATAGATCAGGGTGTATCCACACAAAGGAGTACCATACAGCTGTTAAAAAGAATAAAGAAGAGCTCCACAAAGTGACATGAGTGATTTCCAGGATACACTGTCAAAGTAAAAAAAAAAAAAAAAAAAAGGCAAAAGAGTATTTATTGTATGATACTTTGTGTTAAAAAAAAAAAGCAGATGTGAGAAAATACACATGGATCTGCTAGTTTTGTGAGAAAACAAACAAAAGACTTCACATCGAAAGAGACTGATTATTCATGGGGACAGGGGAGATGGGAGACGGGGAGGGGCAGGAGGAGTGGAGGAGGCATTGACACTTCTGAGTATACCTTTTCAAATAACTTCTGGCATTCTCAAAATACACACCAACAGTCAAAACCAACCAGGACAGAGGAGGAATCCAGAATGCAACATAAACAGTAACAAATAAACCTAAGTGAAAGTCGCTCAGCTCAGTCACCTTGACTCTTCGCGACCGCATGGACTATACAGTCCATGGAATTCTCCAGGGCAGAAAACTGGAGTCGGTAGCCTTTCCCTTCTCCAGGGGATCTTCCCAACGCAAGGATCGAACCCAGGTCTCCCGCATTGCAGGCGGATTCTTCACCAGCTGAGCCACAAGGGAAGCCCGACAAATAAACCTAACCATGTTACAAATAAATAACACACTAAAGTAAAAGGCAGCTTCCCTGGTGGCTCAGAGGTTAAAGTGTCTGCCTGCAATGCGGGAGACCCGGGTTCGATCACTGGGTCGGGAAGATCCTCTGGAGAAGGAAATGGCAGTAAAAGAAAAGGACTAAGGTAACTTTGGAAAACAGTCTTCTGCCTAGATATAAGGCTATAAAGCTAAAGACAAAAAAAACAAATACTACACAGATACTAGAATCTAGTTAGCAAACTGCATTTCTCAGAAGTGTATAGGTCAGCCATTTGAGAACTATTTTATGTACTTTATGTATACACTAGGATTGAAAGTGAAAGTGAAGTCGCTCAGTCATCTCTGACTCTTTGCAACCCCATGGACTGTAGCCTACCAGGCTCTTCCCTCCATGGGATTCTCCAGGCAAGAGTACTGGAGTGGGTTGCCATTCTTTATGTATACACTAGGACTGAAGAAATAAGTAAATTATATATTGTAGATAATGACAGCCACATCTCTGTTAGTCAAAAAAGTTATAAGTAAGGAAAGGGGAAGGTTAAAATGAACTCTGTGATGTTAGATTAGAATCAAAGGTATTATAAAATTTTAGAGTCTTAATACAGACAGACAGACACAAACACACATATGTGTGTGCACGTGTATGACTAGAGTATTTCCTAGCTCTGTCCACTGAGAAGGCCTAGAAGTAATGAGCCCACAAAGTGCCAGACTTTGGTTTCTAACAACCATTCTCCAATAAAAGGAACCAGGGCTCACACAAATACCTACAAAAATCACAGAAGTTACCACTAACTCACACTGTAATTAATATAAAAGTAAGCAAGCAATCACTACAACAATAAAACGTAACTTCCAAAAATAATTAGACACTTGGTAGCAGCTGCAACATCAGAAATGACCTATTGCTCAAAAGCTGTGCAAGTTATTGTGGTGTTTTAACTGCTCAAACCAGCCAAAGCTCACTTTATAATCAAATTCCTTTACACCTGTTCTATTCTTATTCTTGAGCTCCACCACATCAGACCATCAAATATAAAGGGATTCTTCCCCTTGGTGATCAGTAAACTCAATTTCATGCTAAGAACACAGATACGAGAGCAAACCAAGCAGAAATCTGCCCCCAAACTAACGGTTTAAAAATTTTTAAAGCTTGATGGAAGAACTATATGTTAGTGTCACTAAGCATTATATGACTCCATTTCACAACATATTTTCGTTCAAAAAGCAACACTGAGCATGTATGCATAATTACTATTGTAAGTGAAACATATGAAGAAAATACTCATATATTCTACAATAAACCGTCACAACAAAAAAAAAGATGTTGAGAAATTCAATAAATAGACTTTTTGTCTCTTACAGGGAGATGATACATGTTCACATAGTATGTTTTTAATACTAAAAGACTTGATCATTAAGCAGAAATGTATATAAAACCAATTTTAAAAGTAATTCCCAACCAGTCCATTCTAAAGCAGATCAGCCCTGGGAATTCTTTGGAAGGAATGATGCTAAAGCTGAAACTCCAGTACTTTGGCCACCTCATGCGAAGAGTTGACTCATTGGAATAGACTCTGATGCTGGGAGGGATTGGGGGCAGGAGAAGAAGGGGACAACAGAGGATGAGATGGCTGGATGGCATCACTGACTCGATGGACATGAGTCTGAGTGAACTCCGGGAGTTGGTGATGGACAGGGAGGCCTGGCGTGCTGCGATTCATGGGGTCGCAAAGAGTCGACCACGACTAAGCGACTGAACTGAACTGAACCTTGACATTAAGAAAAATCAAAATACACTCCAATAAGAAGTCCGTTATAAGAAGGATGAAACAGAATTAATTATAAAAATTTTCAAGTAACTTTTATTCCCAAGGCAGTTACAATTATTTTAAACCTATGTATGCCACAGAAATTAACTGCAATAAAGAAAAAGAGGGAAGATGTTTACAGATGTATTTCTATGGAACCATGTCACATCTGTTTACCTATGCCACCACCGGAGCACACCCGCCACCCCAGGACAGAGGCGGAGTTCAGACCTCGCTCTATGACCTAGCTCTGCAACCCTGGGAAAGTTACTGACCTCTCAACCCTCAGACTCCTCATCTGTAAAATGGAGATAACAACAACACTCATCCAGCAAGGTTACAGTGAGTTAGATGAGTTAGTTAACAGAGCTAACGCAGTTAGAACAGCGCCTAGCGCTGGTGAAGCATTCAGTTTAAGTGTCTGAGTCAGTTCCCAGGACGCCACAGTGAGTAGCTGGGAAACTCCTTCCTATCCAACAGCATTATTCTTGGTAACATGCTTCTATCCCCACAAACCAGGCTCTTCATTCATTCAAACTTCAGGAATAAAAATTAATATAGGACCTGTGTAAATTACTAAAACCCACTCAAACATTCTAAATCATCTCTCACCTGGATTATCACAGTGGCTTTCTTACCCGTCTGCCTGTCACCTTGACCTCCCCTCTCTCCAGTCTTTTCTCCATGTGGCAGCCAGAGTGAATCTTTTAAAGGTTAACGCAAATGGTTTATTCTTCCACTCAAAATATTTGACTATTTGCTCCGAGTGAAATCCAACATTTTTTAGCATTCCAGTGTCTTTCTCAAAACCTTCCATTATCACACCATATGAATGCAGACTTATACTATTCCCAGTCCTTTCTCTCCTAACTCAGTTTCTCTTCACAGCACTAAGCATTCTTTCGTCGTGTGTATTTGTTCATCTATCCCCCCTCCCCGCCACCCCTGTGCAAGTGTGCTCAGTTGTACCTGACTCTCTGCAACCCCACGAACTGTAGCCCACCAGGTTCCTCTGTCCATGAGATTTCCCGGGCTAGAATACTGGAGCAGGTTGCCATTTCCATAGAATATGTTATAGGAGACCAAGGACTTTTGCTTTATTCACCACTATATTTCTAGCACCAAGAACAGCGCCAGGCATACTGCAAATTGGGCCAAAGCCAACAGCATACCTGATAAAACCCAAGAGGCAATCCCTTGTGTCAGGAACAAGAGATGAAGTAAAATTACAAAATACTATGTGTTGGCTATTTATGCCACAGAAAATAATTGTAATAAAGAAAAATAAAGAAGATGTTTACAGATGTACTTCTATGGAACCATGTCACATCTGTTTACCTACGCCACCACCCCAGCACACTCGCCACCCCAGGACAGAGGCGGAGTTCAGACCTCGCTCTATGACCTTCTAGCTCTGCAACCCTGGGGAAGTTACTGGCCTCTCAACCCTCAGACTCCTCTATAAAATGGATCTACAACACTTATCCAGCAAGGTTACAGTGAGAATTAGAGGCAAACTGGCAAATTTTTATTTTTTTATACTTTTCATTTTACTATTTGAAATGTAATTAAGTTTTAAAAAATCTTCAATGCGTATGCAGATCAGTGAACTTTTCCACCTGTAAACATCCATGACCAAGATACGGAACATTTCCTGCACCTCAGAAGCTCCCTTCTGCCTCCTCTCAGGAAACACCCCTGGAGAGGTAAGTACCAGTCTGACTTCTATCACCCAATTATGCCTGCACTGGAACTTCACAGATGTAGAATCAAACCCGTCTTCCTTTATTCGACTTTATATCCATGGGATCCACCCACGTCGCTGCACATATCAGGAGTACAGTCCTTCTTTAAGGCTAAGTAGCATTCCATTTTATGACTATGCTACAATTTATATAATCAAGTATTGATGATATCTAAGCTGTTCCCATTTGAGGATAATAGGAACAGTGCTGCCATGAATGGTTTTCTGGGTTCGTGGGTATGTCATTTGGTGGAAATATTCCATTATCTGCAGAATGCAACATTTTTTGTTTGAGGATTTTTTGGGGGTGGGGGTGGTAATGGTTAATAATAATACCTTAGTGAGAATCCAGGAAAAGTGGGCAGTGGGTAAGAGTATAAACTGAAATAACCTTTCTGGAAGACAATCTGGCAATAGGCACAAGAAGCCTAAAAATATCTATGCCCTGTGACTAATCATGCTACTTCAAGGAAATTTCCTATTGAGTATTTACATGGCCCAGATCGTCTTCTAAGTGTTTTACATGTGTTAAAACTCACTTGATTTATTCTAAGGAAATGATTAGAAATGTTCGCAATTGGTTTGTTTAGAAGGCTGTCAACCATCCATCATTAGGAAATACAAGAAGTTGTAAACAAAGTAAAAAACTAACAACAGGGGAATGATTTAGAAGTGCATTGTACTTCCATGAAATTAACCTCTGTGCAGCTACTGAAAATGTTTTTCAAGAACATTAAAGACAGAAAAAGTAAACATTGATAAACGACAGGAAACAGTAGAATGCATAAAATAAATTCCCAATTTTATTTTTTCCAGTTTTATTTTTAAAAGTGCATACCTATAACTTAAATGTTAAAATGAATATGTGACTAACAAGACTAGCAAATAAAGGTATTTACATTATAACAGGGAGAGAAAAGACATTATAATACAACTGAATTAGGGCAATGATGCAATTCTGCATAAGTGAAAAGTGAAGTCACTCAGTCATGTCCAACTCTTTGCGACCCCATGGACTGCAGCCTACCAGGTTCCTCCGTCCATGGGTTTCCATTTCCTCAATTCTGCATAGGACGATACAAAAGCACTATGGAAAGACATCTAGCTTAGAGATTAGGGGGAAGGGCATTGTCAAGAAAGTTCTCCATTGTCTTACTTCCACTAAGGACTCAGAGGAAGAACTCCATCTCCAAGTTGCAAGAAACCTGCCCAGGAAAGTCCTGTTAATTCCTCAGCTCACCACCCCCAGGGTATCAATTACTGGTTGTACCCTGGACCCATATTCTTTTCCTCCCTGGACCCATATTCTTTTTCCCTCTTACTTTCGGAAAAGGCTTAGGTAGACTTGAGGAACAGGAATTCCTAAACACTAAGGACGCAATCAAAGTTCAAAAGCCTCAAACTTGGAGGAAGCTGGTTCCATCTGACCTCATGCCTGATTAAAAAGCCTCAGGAAGGTCTTCCCAGTCAGGATAATTTAGGGCAAAACCTTTTTGGATTTCCAGATGCCAGGAACTCCAGACAGAGTAAACCCAAATTCATACCAAAATTCACTGACTCCTTGAGATTAAAAAATTTTTTCTACTTCAAAAAATAAAAGTATCAAGAAGTTTTCCAGTTAGAGATAATCCGCTGTATCCATTCTCCTATGCTTTCTTTCTCTTCTGCAGATGGACCATCCCTGGAAACCAAAGGAAAGTTGAGCATGGGGATTAAAGATAGGTAAGCTTAGCTGCTCAGTCGTGTTCCACTCTTGAGACTCCATGGACTGTAGCCTACGAGGCTCCTCTGTCCATGGGATTCTCCAGGCAAGACTACTGGAGTGGGTTGCCATTTCCTTCTCCAGGATTAAAGATACACCATGGTATTTTAGGGGCCAATTCTCACATAAGCAAATGACATCTGTTTAATAATTAATACATAAGAACATTTTGCTCTGTTCAATAAACCATTCACTTGTGGTACAATAAACAGAGTAAATATTGATTACAAGAAAAACATATGGACCCCAAATTACCAATATTTCATTTAGTTAAACTTGTTAATGAGATACTGCTTTTGTACCGTAGGGCATTATGTATCAATAAATTTTCTAACTTTTGACATCTGAATCACATTAAGTTCTCAAGGATTGCTGGTCAAAAAAGCCCTGGGTTCAAAAAAACATTTTTCAAAGTCATCTCCACAAATACAAAGTCATAGAAATTCATGTGACAAAGCAGCCCACACCCCTGCTCTCCCTCCTTCATGCACGCCCTCTGTTTTCCCTTCAACCTTTTCTGTTTACAAATTTAATACTTAAATGTATTAACAAGAGTCCTCACAAACTACCTGCAGCTTTTCACGGTTATAGTGTTACCTGAATTAAGATAAATAAAATTCCAGTCTAAAATTTATTAACCTACCAAACCTCTACATTGTACAATAGGGTAAATTTCTTATGCAGCTAAAACAGTTCTTTGAAAAAATAAGTATTTGCATAATCACCAGGGATTCGGGATTTATTCTGCAGGGAACCTAGATTTCTGGATCATCTCTATTCTGGTTGCGTATGATGGGAAAAGAGGATATAGAGATAGAACTAGCAAGACCTGTATCTTCCTATTTCAGTTTTACGTACAACCAAAATATAGGAAAAGCATCGGTTCCAAGTAACGAAAAAGAACTTTAGAGAATTTGTTTTTAATTACAAGCGGTACGCTGTAATAACACTCCCAGCATATACCAGACTGTGAAAAGAGGATCTGCTATCCAAAGCAAGGACGCTGTCTTACTTTTACGTGGACAATTTGTTGGTTTTACTCTCCTTCTGTTGTTGCTGTCAGAATTAGGCAACCTGAAAACGGATCAAGTAAAACTAACTGTACCTAGCGCTCAACACTGACAGGAACGCTGTAAGTGAACTGGTTTTCTCTCCCAGGGCCAGTAGAGGGAGACTAAGACATCTGGCCTGGTCGTGTAGTGTTTCTGCAAAATTGGGGAGGGGGGGGAGCGGAGGCTGTATTTAAATGTCCTGCTGTCAATCAAAGGACACTTCCTACAATCACAGTCACCATATCTGCTATTACCCGCGAGCGTACTCTCGCCCAGAAACACCCCGAAACGGGGCTCGGGAAACCTGCTTCACCTAAAAGTGACCGCAGGCCTTGCCACAACACCCAAATAAGGACTTGGGGAGCCCAACCTCAACTAGTTTCTTTGTTTAAATGCCTGCGAATCCCTCCCACGCCGGAGTCAAGAGGCTGTGGCGCCGCCCTTTATTAGCCTCACACTTTGATTACAAAACACACGAGTCGGCGGCTCGGCGGCGGGGGCGGCCCGAGCTCTCACAAACGTCAAACCCGAGACACAGGCGGCGGCCGAGGCAGAGGGCGACGCTCGCCGCCCCCGCCACCCGCCCCGAAGTCCCCACCGGCCGGCCAAAGTTCGCCCGCACCAGGCGCCCCGGGCGCTGGCCCCCCAGTCGCCGGCCCCCGGTCGCCGTCCCCTCGGGCGATTGGGGACGTTTCACTCTTTGTAACAAAGTTTGAGCCGCGGCGCGGGGGCGGCCGCGGGGGGTTGGGGGCGCGAGGCTGTCCCCTTCGGGCCCCGCTGCCCACTCCATCCGCTCCACCCCCGCCGGGACGGGCTGAGCCGCTCCGGCGGCTGGGGGCCGAGACCCGAGCCGCCCGCCGTCCCGCCCGGGACCCCCGGCCCGAACTTCCGACTGGCATCTCTCTCGAGTGCCCGCAAGTGCCTCCTCATCTGTTGCTCTGTTTACTCCGCTGGAGCCCCCGCCGGGCCGGCGCTGCCGACGCCCCCGTCCCAGCGCCCCACGGCCGAGGAAGTTTGATAAAAAGCCCGGGGAAGGGGGCGCGACCGCGACCCGCGGGCGGGCGGGCGGCGGAGACGAGGAGGGCAATTTCTGGAGACCCTCGGGTCGGGGCCGGCCGCTCGCCGCCCGGAAGGAAGGAGCGGCGGCCGGTCGGGCAGGGCGGCCGGCCG